>NW_005871063.1:10737932-11202867 GCF_000147115.1 Myotis lucifugus | reverse complement strand
AATATTAATAACCCCAAATAAAGGTGACCACCCGAATTAAGAGAATTAGGGGATAAGGGAGAAAGAAGAGAAGAAGATAAAAGAGAGAACAGAAAAGAAAAATAAGAAAAAAACAAACAAAAAAGGAGTGCAAAAATAGAATTGGGAAAAAAGAAGGGGGAAAAAAGAGAGCGAAAAAAGAGAATGAAGTAGAAGCGGGGAAGAGACTATTTGTATGAGGAGCAAACTCCAATAGAACTGCCACTAATCTCAACAAATTCCAGCAACATATCCCTGGAGATGAATGCAAACTACAAACCACCAATAATATCAAGAGGGGTAAGGAAAAACAGAAGCACAAAAATAACCGGGGTGGGGTGGGGGAGGGAAGGGAAAAACCAGCAGAAAAAAAAAAAGAAAAAGAAAAAGAAAAACAACCTCACAACCAGTCCTAAAAAAGAAGAAGAAAAAACACAAAACAAAACAAACAAACAAATAAAAAAAAAAAAACAAAGCCCAATATATTCAACAATCAAGAAAACAATAGAAAGATAAGAGAAAAAAATGTTTGGAATGTGAAGAAGGATAAAGAATAGGTGTATAAGGATTTAGAGCAGTAGATTGGAAATAGGATATATAAGTAGGGTGGAATTAGACAGGGGGTAAAAAGAAGGAATTGGGAAAATCTGAAGCAGGAATAGGGTAAGAGAAACAGGACACCAAAAGGGGAAAAGTAAGGAAGAGGGTTTTAGCAAAGAGGTGAAATTGAGATAGGGAAAATTAATGCTAAAGGAACGATGAAAATAGAATGGAGAACACTAATCCCAAAGAAAATAAAGAGAAAATAAAATGGCACTTTAAAAAATGGTAAAATGGTAGCAGTAATAATACTGGTTAAAAATAAAAATGTGGTAATTGAAAGGGTAAGATCAGGTGTTCGAAAAAGAAGAAAAAGAAAAAAAATTGGTTTCTTAGAAAAAAGAAAAAAAGAAAAAAAAGAAAAAGAAAAAATTTGCAGTAGTGATGGTCTTTCGGTTCTTCTACTCTTCAGCCTGGTTCGCCTTAGTCCTGCCAGGTATTTAGGAGAGTGTTGAATTTCCCTGCATTACACTGTTCCTCCGTGTTGTAAATCACAGTCCTGATTTTAAAGCAGGCCGTATTTGTGATCCAGTCTGCCTTAATTTGTATTCCCCTAAGAGTCAGTTTGTGGCTCAGCCTCTGGGTGGCAGTGTTTTTGGGTTGGCCTCTAAGGCTATACAGCTTCTCTATCCTTTTTTAATCCTTACCCAGCTCTGTGTTGTTGGTGGGACTCCAGAGTTGCTTTAATGAAATGTTGTATGAATACTTTATATATTTTGGAAATTAACCCCTTATCAGATGTATCATTGGCAAATGTTCTCTTCCATGCATTGGGTTCCCTTTTCAATTTGATGCTTGTTTCTTTTGCTGTGCAGAAGCTTTTTATTTTTATGTAGTCCCATTTGTTTATTTTTGTCTTTGTCTCTCTTGACCTAGGTGGTGTATCTGTGAAAATTCTGCTTCATGAAATGTTTGATATTTTGCTGCCTATGTTTTCTTCTAGGATTTTTTTTATGGTTTCATGACTTATACTTAACCTTTTATTAATTTTGAGTTTATTCTTGTATATGATGTAAGTTGGTGATCTAGTTTAATTTTTTTGGCATGTATCTGTCTAATTTTCCCAACACATCTGATAAGAGGTTAATTTCCAAAATATATAAAGTACTCATACAACTCAACAAAAGGAAGACAAACAACCCAATTAAAAAACGAGGCAGAGGACCTAAATAGACACTTTTCCAAAGAGGGCATACAAATAGCCAAGAGTCATATGAAAAAATGTTCAACGCCACTAATCATCAGAGAAATGCAAATTAAAACAACAATGGGATATCACCTCACACTTGACAGAATGGCTACCCTCAATAAATCAACAAACAAGTGCTGGCAAGAATGTGGAGAAAAGGGAACCCTAGTACACTGCTGGTGGAAATGTAGTACAATCACTATGGAAAAGAGTGTGGAGTTTCTTCAAAAAATTGAAAATGGAACTGCCATTTGAACCAGATTCCACTTCTAGGAATATAACCTAAGAAGCCCGAAACGCCAATCAGAGAAATATATGCAGCCCTATGTTCATAGCACATTATTTACAATAGTTAAGATCTGGAAGCAGCCCATGTGCCCATCAATTGATGAATGGATAAAAAAAAATGTGGTACATATATTTACGCTATGGAATACTATGCAGTTATAAGAAAGACAGAATGGAGGGACCTGGAGAGTACTCTGCTAAGCAAAAAAAGCCAGTTAGCGAAAGACAAGTATCACATAATCTCACGCATATGTGGAATCTGATGAACAAAATAAACTGATGAACAAAACAGATCCAGAGACATTGAAACATGCAACAGACTGAGGTATTTCAGAGGGAAGGGAGGGGCAAGTAGAGATTAACCAAAAACTTATATGCATATATGCATAGCCCAGGGACAAACAATAGTGCAGGGAAGTCCTGGGGAGGGGGGTCTTAATTATCCAATTAAGATTGTTTAGGAGGTAGAATGTCAGCCATACTCTGCCAGTTTGGGGAGGGAGGCAAAGAAAGTATATGGTACTGAAATGGCATATTCAATAGGAAAGAAAGAAAACTGTACTGTTTGTAACATAGTTTACCTTTATCTATTTAAATAAACTTATTGAAAAAATTGTACCATGGTTGTCAAAAGAGTTAGTACGAGGAGATGCCAATGAGCAAGTGTACCTGTTAAGAATGTGTAATAGATCTCAAATGTTGGCAAGGTAAAAATATGCAGAACCACTGGCAGAAACCCTTACTTCTCAGGGGAAATTCATCCTTTGTTCTAGTTAGGTTTTCTTGAAAAATATTTTTTTCAAAGCCTCACCTGACAATATGTTTTTATTGATTTCTGGAGACAGAGGAAGGGAGAGAGAGAGAGAAACATAGATAGATGTGAGAAAGGAACATCCACCGGTTGCCTCCCATATGCACCAGACTGGGGATCGAACCCCCAACCTAGGTATGGGCCCTGACCAGGTATTGAACCTGAAACCTTTTGGTGTACTGGACAACGCTCCAACCAACTGAGACACCCAGCCTGGGCAAAAATACCTTTGAGGTTAAAAATTAATGATATACTTTAAAGAAAGTTTATGTAAAAGAAACAAGTAATATAAAAATATATGAGAATTTTATATTTTATTATTTAAATTTGTATCTAAATGAGCTTTTTAATTATAAAGGACTGGGCAGTCAGTTCTGTTACACAAAGCGTGGAAGTGACATTTAAAATGTTTGTTGATGCTGGGCAGGTGCCTCCTGATATGCAAGAGTGAGAGATTTAAAAATAATGTGTTTCAGCTAAAAATATATTCTATAAAAATTTTCAAAAGATCTTGGCTTCCAGTATTTCTCTTCTGGCTTTTCATTTATTGTTTATTTGTTAATTAATTGTTTTAATTGCTTTCTGTCTCTGCAAAGGAAATAGGAGGATATTGGGTGAATAGTTTTCTCAAAGAGATTAGACAACAGAAGTAATGACATCTTACTTTATGGGATATTTGTGATGTGTACTTCCATATTTTATTGGCTGATAATAACCTATTTTAATATGTTTAGGGCTTAAAAGTTCCCTTTAATAAGTGGGCTAATTAGAAATGCTAGCTGTTAGTCAGAAATTTAGAGCTTCCTAAAACCAGTGTATTATCATGTCTACCAGGGAAGTCTAAATCATTTGCTTATAATGTAATATTAGTATTTGTGTTTGTTTGTCTTTATTTTTCCTAAGTGCTCCTCATTTTTCTGGATCCATGGAAAGTTGTTTTCCCATGATCTAAGCAGACAAAAGGACAATTGTTGGAAATAACCTCATTTTGACAATTGTTTAGAAGAAGTATGTGAATAGTATAGTTTTCTTTTGTGGAAAAGTCTTTGAGGGTGCCACTACTGCAGTGATGATCCCATAAAGATCTCTGGTTTAGGACCAGTTATTAGGTAGCTGAGTCACACTGTGAGTTAGCTGGACATTGAATTTAATGTCATTGAATTCTTTTATTCTTGAATTTTAAAGATTTCGTATTTCATCCTAAAGCTCTCTACAATATTGTTGTCTGAGTAGGTATGCTTCCCTGTGAATGTTTACTGGCAGTAATTTTATCAGTTTATGAGAGGTATTCCATTTCTGTATAATTCACCTTCCTGGATCTCAGTTTTAGATTATGATTAGCCATGTTCAATAAAAAAAATGCATTAGACAAATTATAGGGTTAGGCAAATGTACCACTGAAGCATGCTTTATCTTTCAACAAAATTTCTATTTCTTAAAATATGAAAGGATTGAATTTTTCTACTTTATAATTTTCTGTCCTTGCTTTATTTCTTTTTTTTAATATATTTTATTGATTTTCTTTACAGAGAGGAAGGGAGAGAGGTAGAGAGTTAGAAACATTGATGAGGGAGAAACATCAATCAGCTGCCTCCTGCACACCTCCCAATGGGGATGTGCCTGCAACCAAGGCACATGCCCCTGGCCGGAATCGAACCCGGGACCTTTCATTCCGCAGGCCGACGCTCTATCCACTGAGCAAAACTGGCCAGGGCTGCTTTATTTCTTTTTACTAATGTGGTACATGTACTTAGTGTTTCCTGAGAGTATTTGTATCCATTTGAATGAAGTTTTTCTTTTATAAGTTAGGGAAGATGTAAATTGGGTATTAATGTGGAAATAAGATGTCTTTTAAAATGTGTATAATAAATTGTGCAATTCTGCCAGCTAAGGAGTATAGAAAGTAATGTTTCTGGGAGTTTGATTTTAATTTCTTACATCCTCCAGGCCTGAAACTTCCCTAACAAAATTTTCCATAGATGCTGGCATTGCCTACAAATCCTTAACTGTATGTGGTTGTCATTTTATAGGAGAATCCCCCCTAGGGACCATTGCTTTGCCAGGTACTGTCCACCAGATCTAATCGTAACTGCTTGGGTAGTTTTCATTACCTGTTTGTTGAGAAACTTTATTTTAATTAACAGTGTGTAAATAAAACCAAGTAGTACATATTTCTTTTTTTCCTCTTTTGGGTATACTGATTAACCTTAACTTCACTCTAAATTAAACAAGATAATCTATTTGTATACATGGTGTATTTTTAGAATTTTAGATAAACACACTACTATTTGTGATTAAATGATGTTAGAACTCTCTTGTTTTGATAACAAGTGTCTTCTCATTTCAATGAGAATGTCTATGTCAATTTTTATTTCAGTGTATGTCAATCATGTGTGTGTGTGTGTGTGTGTGTGTGTGTGTGTGTGTGTGTGGTGTATGTATTTTACTTCACTTCTGTCAGTCTGGATTCTTATTCAGGTTTAATGAGATCGAACACAGTGATGCCAGGTATGAAACATTAATGCTTGTAAATTTAATATTTTCATATTCTCTGTCACAGGAATATTTCAGTGAAGTGCATATTAATAATGGTTTGTGTTCAAAGAGGGATTTCTAGATTTACCTTTTCATGTTCCATCTTGTAGTTCTTTCTCTCTGTTCACTTAATATGAAATAGTTTCACATTAATTGGTTAAAAAAAGAACCATATTGTCTGCGGTGAATCAGGTTGTAAGAAGTAATTATAGGTGTCAAAATGAGCAGCTAGTTTAGCATTTACCATGAGTCCTCTCTTTAGCCAGTTTATGCAAAGGAGATGTGGCCCATTTTTGCCTGATCTTGTCAGTTTCCTTATGTAAATAACATAATGTTTGTATTTTTCCACCTCAAATTATGGCATGGTTGTTGGTGACTATCATCAAATGCTAACACATCCAAGAAAAAGAAAAAGTCACTTATGAGAAATTAATCATAAAAATAAACTAAGAGAAAAAGTAAGGGAAATAAATATTCAGTAACTAATCTTCACATATTTACACAGAGCACTGAATACACAGTGCGGAATAACACCATGTGTCCATGCTTTCTAGCAAGGTACAGCTTCCCGGGGAAAATGGTCATTGAATAAATAGAGATGAGAAAGGAGTAAGAAGGAAAGCTTCTATATGAATATTATGTTTAAGTATAGATAAGATTTAAATAGATAAATAGACAGGGAAGAAATATTTTCCCAGAAGAAAAGGGCAGAGGGAAGAGCCCTGAGGCAGGACATGCAAGTATATTCAAGGAAATCAAAGAAGTTGTGAAATGTAAGTATTCTTATTTTTAACTTTATACACAGGCTTCAGTGGCTCAAAGATGAGAGTGCTTGCCTGAATAAGACAACTAAGAAGTAGAAAGCTGAAATATCCACAAGCCCATTCCCTTTCCAAAGTACCAC
This sequence comes from Myotis lucifugus, assembly GCF_000147115.1. Lineage (NCBI taxonomy): Eukaryota > Metazoa > Chordata > Mammalia > Chiroptera > Vespertilionidae > Myotis > Myotis lucifugus. The sequence continues at coordinate 11,196,522 of NW_005871063.1, read as the reverse complement.
ACTAAGCAAGGTGAAGGAAACACATTGATGAATGATAGACTGGCAACTTGGACTCTGTACCTTTATCCCAGACTGGATTGCCTGTCTTGGAAAACCTGGAGCAGGCGATGTTTTAATCTGTTGGTACATTTGGATATAGTATTGATCTTCTTTATAGGCAGCATCTGGTAGGAAATGCCCAAAGAAAGTATAAGACATATTTCCTGTACTGACGGAGTTTAGAAATCAGATGACAAGATTGCATTGATTCAGTGTAATCAGCTAGGAGGCAGCATATAAATAAATGCCAGTTTGTGTTATGGCCTAACAAAGTTTCTACAAATTTAGAGAAGTTGGAAACAAAATAGAAACAGACTCATAAATACAGAGAACAGGCTGATGGTTGCCAGAGGGGTGGGGATGTGGGGGGACTGGGTGAAAAAGGTGAAGGGATTAGGAATTACAAATTGGAAATTATGGAATAGTCACAGGGATGTGGAGTACAGCATGGGGAGTATGTTCAATAATACTATATAATAAAAGGCTAATATGCAAATTGTCCCCTCGGGAGATCGACAGAGAGGAGTTTGACCAGCTGGGAGTTTGACTACCCACTATGACGTGCACTGACCACCAGGGGGTGGTGCAGAATGAAGGAAGGCCCCAGCCAGCAGCCAGCAGCCAGAAGGAAGGCCCCGATTGGCCCTGATAGCCAGCCAGGCCTAGGGACCCTACCCATGCATGAATTTCGCATACCAGGCTTCTACCATTGTAATAACTACGTATGGTGCCAGGGGGGTACTTAAAATATTGGGTGATCACTGTGTAAAGTATTTAATTATCTGGCCACTATGCTATATACTTGAAACTAATACAAAATAGTGTTGAATGTAAGCTGTGATGGAAGAATAAAGATAAAAAATAAGTAAGATGTCAATGCAAAAAAAAAATGCTGCCTAAGATTCAGAGGGAAATTGTCATATGCAAAGAAAAGGCATAAATTGTTTTCACCATGTTGAGGAGAAAAAATTGGAGAAATTGGTGATGAAAGTAAGTTAGAAAAATGGAGATTGCTTTTTTCTAGAGGTTATGAACCATCTTAGGATTGTATTGTTACATTGGAAAAAGCAAATAGAAGGGCATTGGCAAAGGTGGCAAGATGGAAAGGAGCAAGATACTTAGAGCAGAGAGGTTCTGGGTTGGTATCCAAGAGCAGTGGAGGCCCAGCGAGGCCATATTCTGTAAGAGTCTTGTAAAATAGTGCAAAGACTTTAAATTTGACACAATTGATAGTAAGGAGACACTGGAGGCTCTAGATCAGTGGTTCTCAACCTTCCTAATGCCACAACCCTTTAATATAGTTCCTCATGTTGTGGTGACCCCCAATTTCATTGTTACAAATTGAACATAATTAAAGTATAGTGATTAATCACAAAAACAATATGTAATTATATATGTGTTTTCCGATGGTCTTAAGCAACCCTTGTGCAAGGGTCGTTCGACCCCCAAAGGGGTTGCAACCCACAGGTTGAGAACCACTGCTCTAGCTAGACCCATGTATTTTTCACCGATTGATAACAGTAGTTGTAGAATCTTCTTTCCGATGGTCTGTTAAAAATACTTTAGGATATAACAACAGTATTAGAGATATTCTTGCAACTGTCTACTCCAGTGTTATTTAAAAAAAAAACACATTTAAATAGAGAATTATTTATTAGTACATCTCCTTTCTTCTAAGACTTCACAAATGAAAACAGGCAAAACTATTGTAATTAACAAAGCCTGTTGAACAAAATTTAATTTTGTGTACAAACAAGGATATTATAACATTTAAGAGGCAGTAAATGAAAGGCGGGCCCATAAAAACATTCATGTTTGGACAGAATGTGATCAGGGGAATTTTGCACTTTCTTTCAATTAAGAAAAATTTAATGTCGGCTTTTGGAGCTTTTCAAATGAAAAAAGAGTGAGGATAAAGTAACTAAAACCTCATGGTTTTTTTCAACCCCAAGGTTTAATAATAGGAAGATAAACTGAGTCTGATCCCTCAGTCTACAGAGGCTAGGGCCTGTATAGAAATGGACCTGACCAAGTTTCCTATAAGAGCTATATATTTCAATAATTTTGGAGTGCTTATGGTTTTTATAGCAGTCAAACTGGGGATAGGGGAGAAAGAAGAGAGTGAGGTAGAAGAAAGCAATTATGCTATTTTTAAAACCTCAATCTAAGTATTTTCTAATGAAAAGGCTATTTTTGATTGTACATGTACATGTGGGTTCCATCTGACAAAAGGCACATAGGAAGCTAGTTAATGGGTGAGTTTTCTTCGTGTGGGGTGGTCCTATACATAGATTGCAGCTATAGCATATATGGTCTTATGTTGCTCTTCAATGGCAAGAATATGTTTATGGCATTGATCTAGTTCCTGGAACTGATGAAGGCTGAACATATTTGAGAAATGGGACTCTATTCCCCAGATGTCAAAAATCAAGTACTTCGGTTTAGTTTATAAGACAGATGTAAATGTATTATATACCTAGTAGTATTGCTAGTTTATTTATATGATTTAGATAAGTTAATCTCTCAGTGTTTCTCTTTTATCATATGTAATAATGAGCAAAACTTACAGTCTTTATTAGTTAAAACTATCCAGAAGGATTGGATTTTTCTTGGAGAAGGTTAAGGAAGATGCATAGAGAAGAGTTATGCATTTTAATTTTAGCTCACAAAGAAAGTAGACTTATAAAATCACTCTAAATAAAAGTAGCTTCCAGGGTCTATTCTGTGTTAGGTTTTCTATATGTTCTGCCATGTTTTCTATAAATACGAAGGAAGGCCTCAGAGAATAGATGATTTCTATTTTGGGTGTAAAGAGTGAATAGAAATGTCTATATTTAGAAAAGGGAAATCAGAGGAACACTAAGAAAAAATTGGTATTTTCAAGGGGATGGGTCTAGGGAACTCTATATTAGTTGATGTAAGTGGAGTGAAGGGCCCAATGATGGGGCAGAGTATTCAGAAGATCCTTGGGTAAAATGCTATTAAGTCTTCATGAGCCATTTGGTGATTCTGAATCCTGTGGAGGAGGTGAATATTTTCCTGGGATTATGTCACTGTGAAGAAGTCCTTGCGAATGGTACTCTAGCATATTTACTCGTTTATCTTAGCTTTTAAGCATGACATGCTATTTAATAAAAGGGTAATATGCAAATTAACCATCACTCCATCACAAAGATGGCAGCACCCATAGCCACAAGATGGCAGCGCCCAGTCCTCTCAGCCCCACCAGAGTCCCCCAGTCCCGGGGGGGCAGCCACTGAGAGCGGGCAGCATGAGTGGCCAGGAGGAATGCTTGCTTTGAGGCCCAGAGCGGAGCCAGGGGGGCCCTGCCCAAGTCTCAGCAGAGGCTTGAGCAGGCCTAGAGACAGGGCGGTGGGGATGCCAACCGCGGCTTGCCAGCAGTCCCACCTCCGCGTGTGAGCTGCAGAGGAAACACCTTTTCTGACAGCTCATTGCTAAGCTCCCTGTATGCCACTGGCAGTGTTCTTGGTAACTTGGGTAATAAGAATCCAAGAAGGTGATCTAGGGTTTTTCCACCTCACTCCTGGAGGAAAAAAATGAAGGTCTGCTCCTGGAGGGCTAAGAAATGACATATCCTGCCCTAGCTGGTTTGGCTCAGTGAATAATGCCTCGGCCTGCGGACTGCAGGGTCCGGGTTCGATTCTGATCAAGGGCATTTACCTAGGTTGCAGGTTCTTCCCTTGTTGGGGCCCAGGTAAGGGCTCATGCAGGAGGCAACCAATTGAAGTGTTCCTCTCACATTGATGTTTCTCTCTCTCCCTCTCTCTTCCACGCTCTCTAAAAATCAATAGAAAAATATCCTCAGGTTAGGATAAAAAAAAAAGAAAGAAATGTCATATCCTATGAAAGACACATCTTGAAAATGCCTAAAGAAAGTTGTCATTTTTTCGTGGTAAAGGAACTGGATTCCATGTTGATGAAAACACCTTGGCGGCTGTGGCAGCAGCGGGGTGATGGGGATGGCACCTTCCCCTGATCAGCCCAGTCGCCTTCCGCAGAGGGAGGCCGTCAGTAGGACATCCCCTGAGGGCTCCTGTACTGTGAGAGGGCAGGCTGGGCTGAGGAACAACCCCCCCCCCCCCCCCCAGTGCACGAATTTCATGCACCGGGCCTCTAGTATTATTATAAAAAAGAAATAATCTGATTTATTAAGCTCAAAAAATAAAATTTAAATCTCAGGGTATAATAGTATTTTTATCTGTTTTTCATTATGTAACAGAATAATAGTTCAGTCTACATTTAATATGCAATATGCTCTAAATCTTTTTTCTTTAATAATAAATATACATCAATACAAATATCTATCCTTTTTCAATGAGAGCAACAAAAATTTCCTTTTTACATATAAAGTGAGTTTAAAAAGGATAAGGGATAACTCATATAATTGCTAATACAGTGATCTAAAATGAGAATTATTTAAAACATGTAAGGTGATAAAGTGATTATCATATAACATTTTGAAGATATATCATATAACATTATGAAGATTTCATAAATTCAATAAAGTTTCAAAGGAAGTTTGTAGGTAATGGGTAGCCACTGAAGGAGGTTGAGCCATAGAGGAATGTGATTAGATTTGCTTGATACAAAGATCCTTTCAGAGCAGCGTGGCAGATGAATGGGAAGGGAAGAAAAGTAGAAAGAGATGGGAGTAGAAAGCAAGCAAGGCCATGTGAGAGGTGATTGAGTTTGAGACTTGCATGGCTGATGGGGAAGGGAGCAGAAAGTGGATTCAAAAGCTACCACTCAGGGGTAGAAATGATAGGTTTAGAGAGTGAGAGGAACAAAGGAGAGGGAGGGGCCTCCGATGGCTTGGGTTTCTGATTTGCAGTCAGTGTAGATGGTGGTAGTGAGCCCTGGGGTCCGAACTGGAAGAGAGGAGGCAGCAAGAAGGGGGTGGAGGGTAGAGACATGTTTTTTGTTTGTTTTATAAATTTAATTAATATTCTTTTATTAATTAATTCTTTTGTTAAGATAATGTTCAGGATGACTTGGGTTTATCCTAATGACTACAGACTTGTTGCAGAATCATATTGTTTCCAACTCTTAGATGTTCTTCCAGGTACTTTATTTAACTCCAGTTGCTTATCTTCTTCAACAAGAATAAGCTTATGAATTTCATTTCTTGTCTCTTCAGAAAAAACACCACCACCACCACCACACACAGTAGCTCTGAAAGATTTCCCCGCATCTCCAAAAACACGAGAAGTATTTCTTCTCTTTCCCAGGAGCTTTCTATAACTTGCTTTGAAGTCTTTGTTATCAGACAAATTAATTTAAGAGTCTCTTCAGGGCATTAGATTTGGAGTGAACAAACTTGTATGTTTTTGCTGCTAACTTTGCTGTGTTGTGTTAGGCAACAGATGACACCTCTTTGGAGCTATTTTTTTATTCTGCTAATTGTAAAATGAAAGGATTGGATGAGATCAGGGTTTCTTAAATTAGGGCTATTGGCCTCATTTCAGGTGATGTATGATGCACTTTTCTACAAGATCCACAGCTTTCATCAGATTCTTAGGGTACTGGGAGCCCCCAAAATGTTAAAGAAAAACAAAACAACACTGTTATGATCATTTGACATGAGGACTGGATTTCTTGCCATAAAATTCCATTTTTTGATGGCAGTGAAAATATTCCACATAATGTAATATGGAATTTTTTTTAGAGTAGGCTTATCATGTTATAAATTCATTCATAAGGCTTTTAGTGCCTCTCTGGTCTTCTAAGATGCCATCCATAAAACCCCAGCATCTGCTTCCTGAGGGAACAGAGGGAGTAGGAACATCAAGTAAAGTTAGGTCACCAAAGGGAGCATTCTGTGTGTGGTCAAACTTCTGCCACCTGACTCTCCAGACCAGGGGCATATTTAGAATTTCTTCCCTTCACTCATGCAAACCACAAGAAAGAATGTTAAACCTTGGCACAGCCTTATGAAACAGCTGCCAATGTCTGTCCTCGACACAGAAATTGGCTGCAAAGTACAAGTGTGGGCAAAACTGGCCAAAAGCTTTTCTAATTCAGACGAGTGACAGTTACGGAGATAAAGCAAATGAGATAAAATGAGAATGAATGTTGACCCTCGAGCTATTTTTAAGTCTGATCTTTAGATAATGCTTCAATAAACTAACCCCAACAAATGTCTTAAATTTCAGGGAGCAAAATTACTTTTTGCTGCTAAATAAGAATATACAGAGATTAGCTTTATTGGTGTTTGCTTAGTTAATTTATAAACATGGTTTAGTCTTTAAAAAATTTATATAGAATCTACATTGACCTGAATCATATTTATGCTATTCCCTCACCTTGACTTCCCCTTATATCCTGGAAATCATTGATTCTCAAACTATTCGACTTTAAAGAACCCATTTTTGTTTGTTTTACTAAATTTTAATTTTCTTTAGTCCATCATTGTGTTCCTCCTCTATATGTCTAGTAGGCAGCTTGTTGCATGTCCCACCACTTTAAATTCAGCAATATCTGATTGGTCTGTAGCTTGTGCAGTGAGGTAAGTCCACTTACAACTTTCATTGGATATTGCAGAAATATGATTTGCAGGAATTTTTGCACTATTAAAACAAGAGGATGTTGATGTATGACAGTGATAGCTGGCCCATGGTTTAATAGTAATGATAAATAAAGCAATGCACACAAAACAGCAGTATGTTAGAATTCAAGTGCAATAACGTGATTTTTCAAACTTTTGAAATTACTAGTAAAATAATAATATACAAAAGTATTAATCAAAGAAAACTATATTAAAAAGACTTTCATGCTTTGTAATAAAGTCTTAAAAACAAGAAAATCTCACATGTGTTCTCCAGTTTGAATCTGGATACTAAGTCTAAGAAGAAATAAATTGATCAGTGATTATTTATGTATTAAAAATTCAGGCATGCATTTTTACTGTTACATTTGTATGACAGAAGTAGTTAGACATGATATACTCTTAGTAAGCATCCATTCCCATTCAACATATAATATATGTTGGGAATCAAGCCCGTAAAACTTAACCAGTGCTCAGTAAATGTTTATATTAAATTCCAGGAAATAGAAATCTTGAGTTCTGTTTTTGTTTGGTTTGGGCTCACCCCATAACAAATAGTGGGGGGAGGCCACTACCACTAAGAAGTTATTTACCACTGCTTATTTGTTGGATTACTTTAGCACACTAAATCACCTGAGAGCCACTTACCATTGAACTTCACACAATTTACCCAATAAATGGCTTTCTAGATGCAATTGTTTCAAATGCTAGTCTATAATTATAATCTTGAGTTGTGTGGTTAAATGTCTAGCTCTGCCACACACAACACAAATCTAATTGGCATTATTTTGATAAAAGTTAAAAATACAATATAGGAAGATATTGTTTATGCTTGACATTTACTAGTAATTCTAGTAGTTGCTCCTCAGGTCTGCCTGATGAGTAGTTTAGCATGTTAATCTAAAAGTAAAACAGTCCAAGTGAGACACAACAAGCATTTATTTGTGATCAAGAATAGCAATAGGGCAGCACTGATTCAGGCAGAAATCAAAGAGTGTTCAGTTATGGGGTGAAGGCAAGAGGGTTTTATGAGGAACGGAAGGGAAATAATTACATGAAAATAGAAGGAAGGAATTTCTATTGGTGCTAATAAACTAAGAAAGGAATTTCTATTGGTGCTAATAAGCTAAGTTATTCTTTAGCTATACATGGTGGTGCCAATTTTAAACAATGTCCTTAATTTTCAGTCCTTGTAGTCAGGATGTCTGCTTTCCTATTAGCTTTACAAACAGTTATTTGGAAGACAGTGTTGGTTTGGCTCAGTCCAAAGGCTTTTTGCCCAGTTCAAATCGCCCAAAGGTTCAAGAGGCAAGATGTGCAGGGCCTTTCTTGTGGGATGTCGGCTCAGACTCCATTTTGAAATTGTTCCATTTATATCATTTTTCTTAATCACAACGAGGGAAGTTGGAAAGTCCAAAATGAGGGAGTTATACTATTACTTAAAATAAAAATATTATTACATAGTGAATTTATCAAAAATTCTTTGTTTTTAAAGAAAAATTACTTAGTCTTCTAAAGGCTTAGGTTCTTCCTCTATAAATGGACCTTATAATTTCAAGGACATGAGACTAATGAACATACAACTAAGTGAATGTAAAGCCTCTTGTATAATACCTGCTGGCTATCTGTGCTATAGTGAACAAATTAGCTTCCTCTGTGTGATAAAGGTTTAAGAAACATGACTTGATAACATATATGTTTGTGCATTCTAATTATGGAGTTTTGCTTTACTTTATACAATAAATATATTCTGAAAGATGGCTAAATCAAGTTTTTGAATTTTAAAAAAATGATGATAAATTACTTATAACAGGAATCCGCAAACTTTTTCTGTAAAGGATCAGATTGTAAATAGTTTAGATTTCACAGGCCACATATAGTCTCTGTCCCATATTTTTTATTTTTCATAATTTACAACCCTTTAAAAATATAAAAACATTCTTAGCTTATGAATTCAACAAAAATGGGCCACAGAGCCAGATTCAAATAACTGTAATTTACTGACACTTGACTTATATTAATATTATAAATATAGTTTGAATACCTCACAAGTAATTTATATATGAAGAAATTATTATAAGAAAATGGCAATGAATCTTTCTGGTAGGTGAATAGAGCTTTAACTTGTATTCTATTGGATAAGCTCAAATTTGCATTGTTAGTTTTACTTAAAGCTAAGCATAAATAAAAGTCAGGTAAAGAATCTACCAAGTGCTCATTTGTCCTAGAAGCTGGAATTCTAAATATATAAAATCCAAAATATCAATAATTTTGATAATCAAGGTGATCACAATTAATCACACCAGAATATATGCTGAAGAATGTGCAACATTGGTTTTGTTTCTTTCTGAAAAATGCATTGAACTTAGGAAGCATATATTAGTTAGAAACTAAAAGCTCCTTTAAGATAGAAAATAAACCCAATTCATATTTCTGCAGATATTTTGAAGAAAATGTTATATATAACAATATATTTATTGAGTAAGTAGTATTGGTGCTGCACAAATAAAAATCAAACTCTTAGAGGTCAAGATAGTGGTTTTTTCCACACCCCCACTACAGAGTGTGTGTGTGTGTGTGGGGGGGTATAATTTAAAATATGAATTTTTACATATTCAAAATCTACATTTAATTTATGTAGACTATTAAGCAAAGAAAACGAAAACTGAGTTCTTCCAATTTGGGCTTTGGTCCATTGATGATTTCAGGCAATGGTTTCTAGTTTTTTGAAACTCCTTTGTCATATTTGTTACGGACCCAAATATCCCCTGCCTTGGAAGAGGCAACAAATTAACAAATAATATGATTTACTACCTTTGGTTCTTTTAAGCATTAAGAGCACAACACCCACTCACTGACATTGTCCTTTTTACCATTCTGAAGTCCTGCTGGGTCTCTGACGTAATTCTCAGAACGCAAGTATTTGTTTTTTATTAGTGATTAGAAAATAGCACCCCTGGTATTTTCTCACAGCATATGGTGCTCTGAGGAAATGTTGCTGACTGACAGCCTTAACTTGCAACTTTTTTCCTTTGTGGTTTTTCCTTTGTGGTGGTCTTGTTCTTTTAATTATTTATTTTAATTCTAAAAATAACAAAATAGAATGCACTTCCTTTTCTATAGCAGATTTTTAATGTGAGATGCAAATTACTAAAAGGCGCTGGCTCATACTTTCAATGTGTGTCCAAGGATTTGTTCAGGTTCAACCCTAACATTTTGCATCCTTAATAGTGGTAATTTATTTATTTATTTTTAATCCTCAGCCAAGGATATGTTTATTGATTTTTTAAGAGAGAGAGAGAGAGAACGAGAGAGAGAGAGAGAGAGAGATTGCCTTCCATATGTGCCCCAATCAGGGATCAAACCTGCAACATTTTGGTGTACAGAATGATGTTCCAACCAACTGAGCCACCCCACCAGGGTATCAGCAGTGATTTTGTAATGAATGGAATCACTCCAACATCGCCCCTGAATAGCCATTCTATTCATTTTAACAATTTTTGCTTAAAAAGATGGAAGTTTTTGTTTTAATAGTTAAAATAAATTTTAAAATTTCTGAAAGTATAGAGGAAGTTTAAATTGAGGGGAAATAAACTATTAGGTAAATCCTGCCTCCTGCACACCCCCTACTAGGGATCTTGTATTTCTATTGACTTTAGTCTCAAAATTATTGAGAAGTGTTTAATTCCCTGTGTGTCATATGGTAAAATGACACCTGAATTTTATGCAAAACACCAAGAAATCAATGTTGCTATATTTTTCTTCTCTAACACCCAGAAGCATACATTTCTATCACGTGTACTTTCAAGTGCTTCACACCCAGAGAGGAAAATTGTCTATAGATGTGTTTTGGGGGTGTGTTTTTGGCTTGTTTATGTTGCTTTATTTCTAAGATGGGATGATGGTTTTGGCTGTGATGGTAATGATATTGATATGGACTCTGTATATAGCTTATGAGTGCTTTGCACTCACAAACATAGCCAGTTACAAGATAAGGAATATCTTTTATTTTTTCAAACATCATTTTTTTAACCAGGAGCTTCAAATACAGTATAAGACTACCAGCCACCAGTTACAAATGTTTACTATAATTTTCTATTTATATATTTCAGGCATTTATAATTCATCTTTAAATCATCTTGGTGAGCTCTTATTACAATCCTGTCTGAGCAGGAAGCATCTAAGAACTAGAGTTGAAACTCATTACTATTTGCTCTAGTGATTTATAAAGCATTAATGTGCTAACATCTAAAAGTGCTTAAAACCACATTAGAATTTAACACAGGATAGGTTTTTGAATTATACATTATTCTCAAGAGTAGATTTATTACAGATCTATGCTTATAAGGTAGACATTGCATTTTGAATAGGCCAGGAATGTAGCCAACTAAATTGAAAATATTAGCGTGTGTATTCAAACCTAGGGAAACTTGTCCCGAATTTCACTTTCCTTTAGGAAATGGAGACTATTTTGGAACCATTGTTTGCCCATGACTAACTTAAAATTCAACAGTTTCGTCAGTATTTATGTTTAAATTACCAAGCATCTCAATGTATAAAGTCTTTCTCTCCCTATCCAGTGGTTCTCAACCTTTGGCCCTTTAAATACAGTTGCTCATGTTGTGACCCAACCATAAAACTATTTTCGTTGCTACTTCATAACTGTAATGTTGCTATTGTTATGAATCGTAATGTAAATATCTGATATGCAGGATGGTCTTAGGCGACCCCTGTGAAAGGGTCGTTCAACCACCAAAGGGGTCGCGGCCCACAGATTGGGAACCGCTGCCCTATACAGTCTCTATAGTACAATATGGAACTTTATTCTTTAAATTAGAACCTTTTCCCATTAAGTATGTTCCTGTATTTAAATTGCTATAGAAACTGAATGTTTGAACTTGGTAGATGAACATGTGCATATTTTGTACTCTGTGAAATCTAGGCTTGCCTGAAATTACTCATACCAATGCTTTGCCAGAGTTTTCTTATCAAGCAATTTCAAATGCAGTTAAATAAATAATCTTCCTAACACTCTGGTAATAATAATTACTCTCTGGGAAGGATAAGAATTATAGTGAATGCTAGAATATATATGGTACCTCTTTAGTATGCCCTTTAAAATGAAATGTTTTAATATTCATACTTACATAGCTCACGTAAATCTCTTGTGTTTAATATTTTAGATTTGTTAGTCTTTGTAGAAAGCTAAATCAAAAGTTCTGTACAGCTGTTAGCTCATTTAGGGTCTATTTTTTAAATCATTTACATAAATTAGAGAAGAAAAATATAGCAACATTGGTTTCTTGGTGTTTTGCATAAAATTCAGGTGTCAAGTGTTGATTAAATATTAAAGAAATTGTATAATTTAAGCCTACATATCAAAATTATTTTTGTACGTTGTTATAAAATAGTTTACTTTTGCTTATAAAAGGTGAAAGAAGATAAAGGGGCTTTGAGGGTACTCAACTCTGCCCTTGTAGTGCAAAGGCAGCCCAGACCAATAGTAAATGGATGGATAACTTTCTTCCAGGGGCACATTTGGTGCAAAACCAGGAGGTAGCCTTGATTTGTTCTGATTTCTGCTGTAGGACCCCAATGACATAGCAGTGGAAGATGCAGGAAATAGGGCATTAAAGGAACATGCGGGGAGGACTAAGAAAAGGTTCTTGTCCTGAGGTTCGTCACCAGCGTTGGGTATTAACATGCAAAATGTGCATTGGTTCCTCTTTCTAGTAAAATGTTTCATGCCTGTCTTTAGTGTCTGAGGCATGCTAGGTGCTCACAAATAGTTTCTAAAAAACTATAATGTTCTCAGCAGTCTGTGACCCTCAAATGTAATAACAATGCATTCTATTTGCTAAAAATGACTTAAATTTATAAATAAACTAGAGGCCCAGTGCACAAAATTCATGCACTGGGGGGGTGTCCCTCAGCCCAGCCTGCACCCTCTCCAATCTGGAATCCCTCTGGGGTTTGTCTCACTGCCGGTGTAGGCCCGATCCCTGTGGGTCCCTGATCCGGGACCGCTGGCTCCCAACTGCTTGCCTGCCTGCCTGCCTGCCTGCCTGATTGCTCCTAACCGCTTCTGCCTGCCAGCCTGATCACCCTCAACTGCCCTCCCCTGCAGGCCTGATCACCCCCAACTGCCCTCCCCTGCTGGCCTGATCACCCCCAACTGCCCTCCCCTGCTGGCCTGGTTGCCCCTAACTGTCCTCCCGTGCCGGCCATCTTGTGGTTGTGGGCACCACCATCTTTGAGGGCGTGGCAGTCAATTAGCATATTCCCTCCTTATTGGCTGTGGGCACCGCCATCTTTGAGGGTGGGGCAGTCAATTAGCATATTCCCTCCTTATTGGTGTGGGCGCTGCCATCTTTGAGGGCGGGGCAGTCAATTAGCATAGACCCTCCTTATTGGTTGTGGGCGCCGCCTTCTTTGCAACAGCATGAGGGTCAATTATCATATTCCCTCTTTATTAGATAGGACTAGAGGCCCGGTGGACAAAAATTTGTGCACTCGGCGGGGGGGTGGGGGGGATCCCTCACCTGGCCTATGCCCTCTTGTAGTCTGGGACCCCTTGGAGGATGTCCACCTGCTGGCTTAGGCCCACTCCCTGGGGGATCGGGCCCAAGCTGGCAGTCAGACATCCCTCTGGCAGCCCGGCAGCCCTCGGGGGATGTCCACTTACTAGCAGAGAGCAGATCTAAGCTGCAGTCGGACATCCTTAGTGCTGCTGAGGAGGCAGGAGAGGCTCCAGCCACTACCGCTGTGCTGGCAGCCATCAGCCTGGCTTGTGGCTGAGCAGAGCTCCCCCTGTGGGAGCGCACTGACCACCAGGGGACAGTTCCTGCATTGAGCATTTGCCCCCTGGTGGTCAGTGTGTGTCATAGTGACCAGTGATTCCCAGTCGTTCTGCTGTTAGGGTTAGTTTGCATATTACCCTTTTATTATATAGGATAGAGGCCTGGTGCATGGGTGGGGGCCAGCTGGTTTGCCCTGAAGGGTGTCCTGGCTCAGGGTGGGGGTCCTGCTGGGGTGCCTGGCCAGCCTGGGTGAGGGGCTGATGGGTGTTTGCAGGCTGGTCACACCCCCTTCAGGGTTGGGGTCCCCACTGGGGTGCCTGGCCAGCCTGGGTGAGGGGCTGATGGCTGTTTGCAGGCTGGTCACACACCCTTCAGGGTGGGTTGTACCCACTGGGGTGCCTGGCCAGCCTGGGTGAGGGGCTGATGGCTGTTTGCAGGCTGGTCACACACCCTTCAGGGTGGGTTGTACCCACTGGGGTGCCTGGCCAGCCTGGGTGAGGGGCTGATGGCTGTTTCCAGGCTGGCCACACCCCCTTTAGGGTGGGGGGTCCCCACTGGGGTGCCTGGTCAGTCTGGGTGAGGGGCTGAAGGCTGTTTTCAGGCTGGCCAAGCCCCCAGGCAACAGAAGCTCCCAGCCTCTCCTTTTTTTCTTTTTTTCTTTTTTAATTCTGGGATTTATTTACCTTCTATAATTGAAACTTTGTAGCCTTGAATGGAATTCAGAGCTGGCCAGAGCGGGCGGGAAGTTTGGCTTCCTCCATCGCCAGGAGCAACCTAAGCCTCCTGCTCGCTCCAGCTCCGTGGCCACGGCCGGCTGAAAGAAGGTATCTGGGGTTTATTTATCTTCTATAATTGAAACTTTGTTGCCTTGAGTGGAGCTCAGAGCCAGCCGCGGCAGGCAAGCTTGGCTTCCTCCATCACTTGGGCAACCAAGCCTCCTGCTTGCTCCAACTCCGTGGCTGCCAGCCACCAAGTTGGTTGGGTTAATTTGCATATAGTTGCTCTGATTGGCTGGTGGGCATGACTTAAGGCGTAGCAAAAGTACGGTCAATTTGCATGTTTGTTTTTTTATTAGTGTAGATGTGTCCTGGATTATTGAAACAGATATACAAGAGATGCTGGGAAATAGTCTAATCTCATAAAAGTTTCCCTGTGAACGAGAAAGGGTGTTCTTACAAGACTGAGGTAGAAAGGATTATATAAGGCTGTGGTGTTTGAACTGTGCTCTGCAGAGATATAGGTCAGATCCCTCCTGGGGCTTCTGTGGGTGGGGAGTGAGGGGCCAGAGAAGGAAGGTTTCTCTGCTCCCCCCATCCTGGTTCTTCAACTGAGGCCATTCAACTCTGTAGTTAATTGTTTATGTCTGCATAGTAATTTATATGAATAAAGGAAAGTTACTTAAAAACCAGTCCTATAATGAATTGATGAATAACAACTATGGTACATATATTTTCTTTTAGTCTGTATAGTATGCCTTCGGGTGTACTTTTTCAGGAGCAGTAATTCTATTTGATATTTTTTATTTACAAATAATTTTAATGAGGGCAAAATCATAATAACCTTAAATTTAATTGTGTCTGTGGGAAGTGTGGCTAACCAAACTGAGCCTGTTAACCATGGCACTGCCCTGTATTTTGAAACAGGTTTTCTGCTCTGTGAGAGCAGTGCAACTATAGATGGAATTCCAAGGTAGAAAATTATGCCAAATATCTAAGCTGGGAGTATTTAAGCTATATTAACTCTTAAGCCATATAGCAGATTTCAGTCTGGGTAACATAAGAGATAAATTTTTCATTCTTTCTTTTATTGATCAATTTTTGTGAAGTACCAACTATATGCCAGGCACCAGGGACATCTGAAGGCAGGTGTAGTCTAGTGCGAAAGAAAGCAAAAAGCATCTGATATCCGTTATCACATTTCTATTTTATATTATTTTAGTATTATTTTTAGTATTAGTTTTTTTTCTGAAAGATTTAAACTATTTACTAGTAAACTGTTTTAAACTATTTTAATTTAACACCCCCGCCCCCCTCGCCCAGTAGCATAAAGAGAATCAGTGATAAAAATTGTGGTGACTTCATAATATGTTATATTTGATCAGGACTTTATCAGAACTCACATTTAAACCTTAGAAAAATGTTTTTGTGATAGGGAAGGTTCAGGGGTGGACATGTCAGGTTTTCTTCTCCCAGTGTTGCATATGAAAAAGAAAATTAGAATTCTAGAAGCTTACTGAGATACCCAAGGTAACAATGTTCTTACAGTGTAGCTCTTCAGCTTCTACTGCTTATCCTCCTCCTCATGTTTATGGCTTGGAGCATGTGTAGGATAGCAGTTATAATAAGCATATGCACCTCATTGATGTAAGGTAAAACATAAAATACAGGTTAATACAGGTAAATGTGAATTTGCAGTATAATTTGGATACCATTGTAAAAGCTCTTGAATGATTTGAAAACAATCTTGGATAATAGTTTTTTTTTAAATACTTCAAATTAACTTTTATATTTTTCAGGATACACTCAATGATAGTTTAAACCTCCTCCACACCCCCCTCAAGATATAGTACCTTATTCAGTTATACCTTTCAATAGCCAAATCCTTTTCTTGGGGAATTATAGATACTTAGGCTGTAAATGATTTGTCCTACTTGAATTATTATGGTAGTTGATAAGTAAACAGCAGACATTCTCTAGAAGTGATTATCTTGTTTTCACATATCTATCTTCAGCTGTAAAGAGTTCAGTTAGAGCAATATGTCAGATATATATGAATAATTGACATACTTTATATTCTATTAACTTTGCTTATTTATATAGCATGTTGGTTTTATTGTTGTTTTAATATTTATGTTATCTATTTTTTGTCCCTTCAATAATGAATAAAGCTTACATAGTAAAATATTTTTCCTACAGAATATTTTTGTAAAGTTTTAATTAAGCATTAATTGTTTAACTAGCACTAAATATTCATATTTTTGCAAGATAATAATTGCAAGCATGCACTATACAATTCATCATGGGTTGGTATACTGTATGTGATATGGTAATGAAAAAGCTCTGAAATATTTATAATCCGGCTCTGAAATATTTATTAGGTTTACACTGAAGTTATTTTTTCTGTATGAAAAGCTTATGGAAAATATAGATCCTCTAAAGCAGTGGGTATTCTAATGAAAAACTCATGTATAGTGTCCATCAAGGTTGAAGGGGAAATTAACCTCTTGTTGGATTAGGATGATAGAAAATAGAATTTTAATATTAGTGTTCTCAATCATATGCCAATAAAGGAGATTTTATATAGTTGTGTCTAAAGTCAAATTTCCTTTGAGTATTTAATTTTGAATGCCAATATGCCTTTGGCATTGTTATCATTACAAAAATCAATACATGAACCCATGTTTTTTTAGAAAACAAGATAGAAGTATCTACACTAATAAAAGACAAAGATGTTAATTGACCGTACCTTCACTACGCCCATCAGCCCACAGCGCGATCCTCCTGCCCCAACAAAGATGGCCGTTAAATTTGCATACTGCAGGCGGGGCGGCACAGCACGATCCTCCTGCCCCGCCGCCAGCCACCACTGTGTAGCATGGCCCAGCGGCGGCGGGGCAGGGCGCAGTGGATTGTGATCCGCCCGCCCCATGCCCCGCCCTTCCACACCACCAGCCAGGCCTGCCATCCATGTGCATGACCTGTCCCGCCCCGCCGCCCCGCTGGGCCTGCAGTCCATGTGCGCGGTCCGGCAGCCGACGGGGTGGGGCGCAGCTGATCGCAATCCACCGTGCCCCGCCCCACCGCCCGCCGGCCCATCCGTGTGCGTTGGGCAGCGGGGCGGCGTGGCAGAAGCCTGCCATCTGCCACCCGGGGAGCGGGCCTAAGCCAGCAGGTGGTTATCTCCCAAGGAGTCCCAGACTGTGAGAGGGCACAGGTCTGGCTGAGGGACACCCCCCCCCCCCCCCGCCAGGGCACAAATTTTTGTGCCAAGGGCCTCTAGGATATAAAAAAGAGGAAAAGTCCCTTTTCATTCATTGATTCCAACTATTTCCCATTCATGGTTATCCACATAAAAAAGGTTATATTATAGTTGAAGATCTCAGTTCTCCTTTGTAAAATGTACCTTAATCTTATTTTCTGTACTAGAGTATTTCAAGAAATAATCTTGGGGAATTCAAACTTGACCCAAAGTATAGAAATTCGAGCTCTCAGAAAGAGGGAAAACATTTAGAGATTTTAAATCTAGACATAAATATTAAAATAATGTATGTACATACATACATAAATATTAAAATATTGTATGTACACATATATAATATATAGATATATCATTTATACAGATATGTGTAAATAAAATACATGGATTATTAGAAAATACATGGATTATTAGCACTTCACAGAGAAGTTTTCATGGATGAGATGAACTGAAAGAAGGGTAGTGGGAAGATACCTATCTATATCTATATCTATATCTATATCTATATCTATATATCTATATCTATTTTTATCTATATACATATGTGTGTATAATATATTGCTTTAAATTATTAAGAATATGATTAATATTAATATAATTATTATTTTTATATTTAATACTATATAATTACTATAATCATATTACATAATTTCTATTTTATATTATATACAGTATTAATATAATTACATATATTATATATCTTTCCACTACTTTTCTCTTACTCTACCCAAATAGACAATGGATACCCATTTTTTCCGTGAAAGCTTGTCTGTGTTATGCTGATGTTCCATGTAATTGATGCAAGAGACACAGCTCTAAAAGACAACGTGGAAATTAAAATGTTTGTCTCCAACACTCAACTATGAGTTCCTTAAGAATAAAGTCCATGTGTAGTTTTGCAATTGGTAGCATCAATTTGTAACTCTGTTTTAGGTTTTACATATTTGAAGTCTATCAAGTTGGTAATTCAGTCCTTCTTGAACTTCAGAAAGGATAGAGCACAGAATCATAGAAGAAGTTGTTTTTGAAATTTAGATGGAACTGGATTCAATACCCACAACTATCACTTATTTGGTTTCTAAACTAATATGAGATATGTAATTTTTCTAAAGTTTATTTTTCTCATCTGTAAAGATAAAAGAATATTCATATTATATGGATATTAAGTGTACTAAGGGAGTTAATTTAAAACATTTGTTAAAATGTGTGTAAGAAATATTAATTTATATCTCTATTTAAATATCTTGAAAGGATTCCCATGCTTTTTAAATTCAAGTCCTAATTTCTAGTAAAATATTTAATACTTAATTTTATAAACATATGGTCAAGGTGAATTATGAATTACATTTGCTCAAACCTACTTTTCGATATCAATTGGCTTCAAGTATCACACAATTGCATTTTTTATCTCAGAAGTTGAAATTGAAAAGCTAGTGAGAAGTGGACCTACTAGTGTGAGAATCTGGGAGACAAAGAGGAACCAGTTTTGAAAGAAAAGCAATGTGCTTCTCAACTTTTGTTCCTGGGAGGAAGATGTGAATACTTCCATCTGCCAAGGACATGGGAGGGAAAATGGTATAAATACATTATAAAGGGCACTGTAAGAGTTTTCATGCTTCAGAGATAAACAGATAATCACTACCATATATAAGTTAAAAATAGTATGGAAATAGTTTTTCATGGGAGATTAACAACCAAAGCCAGAAATGTTTGTGGTTGCTCATATGGAAATTGCTTTGTTAGATGAATGTACTGACTGGGCAAGAAGTAGTCAGTAACTTGTGTGAGCTGTTACTTTCAAAGTTCAAAATCCTGCATAGGATGGCTCTGATTTCAGACAAAGTTGCATATGTTGGTAGAATTATCATTTCTCTTTTGGCTTTTGAATCATTTATGAGCAGCGTTTTCTTCTTCATGGAAAAGAATAACCTTCCCTCTGGCCTTATTCATTATCTGAGTGGAATGTTCCCGTACCCTTGCTTCAGTGTTCAAACAAGCTTGCGGATCCCAAAAGGGACTGAAGAATTATTTCTGGTGGTCTCTGAATCTGTAATTGCTGCCAGCTGAGGAAGCACAATTTCAAATACGTTGAAGGAACTTTCACAAATAACACTTAACATAATTACAAGGCATAAAGCTCAATATATAGTTTATGTAACAAAGTCTTACCTAACCACAAACTATTCAAGGACCCGTCAAACAGAGGTCTTCACAGAGGTATATGGTAACCTTTTGCTTGACACTATACTTGTTTAAATTTATTAAAACCTTCTGGCCGTGCATTTGAAATTATGCCTATTTAAAACATTCTTTTACAGATTTTCTGTTTTGTTGTGAACATTTCCAAGAACACCCAACCATAATGATAAAAACATGATCATCAAAAGGCAGAAAATTCTCCCTCTTTGCTTAAGTATATTGGAATAAAATGGTTTTGAGTTTGACCAGGCACACTTAATGGTATTTATTGACCATTTTAATCATCTGTTCCATTTTAGGGAAATTAAATATAAAAATCAAGACTCTACAGCAGTCATATTAGTCAGTAATCATACTACAAAATTATTGTTTGATGTAGTATACACTTAAATATGGAACCTCTCATCGATACCTTTGCTTTATGATTAGATTTAATTTTTCACAACATTTTAGGGACATTGCTAATATTTTGACTGGTAAATTTTTGTTTGGTCTGGCTGCAATCTATAATAATAAAAGTGTAATATGCTAATTAGACCAGACATCCTTCCGGATGACCTTCCGGACGAAGCCTGGGCTGCGAGGGAATCTTGGGTTCCAGGTGCCTGCCGGCAGCCAGAGGGAAGCTCGGGTCCCTGCTGGGTGCCAGAGGGAAGCTGGATGCCGGCACCTGGAGAAAGGAAGGCCTATTCTTGCACGAATTTCGTGCATAGGGCCTCTAGTTCATTCATAATTTACAAAAACAAATTTAGGAATATCAGAATTGGTCATCTTCTCAGACCATTTCTGTGTCACTTCTATTTTTATTTTTACCTGTCTGTTAAAATGTAAGAAAAGGTTCTTAAAGTTATTGACTGTTGTTCTCTGTAGACTTAGGTTTCATTTGAAGAAATCATCCTCTCAACCTCTCTTTTCACACCTCCCCTCACCTTATTAAAACATATACTTTCTCCTCTAAAACCCTTTTTTGAGTAGTATTTTTCCATAACTGCAACTAGAATTGAATCAATAAGGGAATTCTGTATAACCTTTCTTTATATGTATTTGAGACATATAGATCTTATCCTCATTACTTTACTCAAGGTCTCCCTCACTTTATATTTAAAAATAATTACTCTACCTATTTCTTAATTTGAAAATGTCAGTGATTTACCTGACATTTTCAAGACTTCATTATGACTTCTTCCCGTGTCTCTCCAGCACAATTTGGCACTCAGTTGATATTTTAGAGTTCATCATCATCATCATCACGTGATCTTTATTGGTGGCCTAACATGTTGGGTGATCCTCTGCTAAAATCTATAAAACAGTTATTTTAAAAAAATATCCTTGGCCTCTGTGGTCCAGGTAAAAATGGGTATTGCTAGACAGAGCCCTAAGCTACTGGGGTTTCTTAATCTTATTTTTTGTCAAACAAGATAACTGTTCATGAATCTAACATAGTTTGCCTTTGGACTTATCTGAAATTTGAGTTTCATATGGTTCATCTGTATTTGATATTCATCTTCTATAACTTAAACGTATTTTTTGCTGTTTTATAGCAAACTATGTGCCTTAGAAATTAGTGACATATCAGACTGCAGGAAATGACAACTAATTATTTTGTTACTAAGGGAAGAAGAATAAATACTTAAAAGCTTAGTGTCATTCCTTAGAGTGTTTAAATGTTAAGCATATTTAAATATAGCATTTATCGATTATATTTACAACCTACCCATAACTTCCTTTTTTGGATTAATAAGCTTATTATAAGCAACCAAACTAATGTTATGAGATATAAAAAACTCTTTCCAATGTCTTGTGTTCTCTAAAAATTCTATGCCTAAAATGTTCCTAGTTAAGAACAAGGAACTTTTACTGTTTAACTAACCAAACCTATTTTGCTTCCATTGTAAAACAACCACTTTATTTCTTCTATCCACCACATAATTAGTTAAAAGTAGAAAGGTAACATGCTATAAAGGGATTGCCAAGACATTGTTACCTCAGAATGAAAATAATTATTGTAAATCAGGATGTTCCTCCACTATTGATTATCAAGAACATGAAGAACAAACCCGAAGGGTTCTTCCATGATGATTGGGCAAACCTGTCCTACCTTTCTTTTCCTAAACTTCACAAGGCTTACTTCTAACAATGATCTAGAAGAATGCCACTGTAAGCTCTAGTCTTTATAGGTAGTCTCTGTAAGCATATGTTTTTGTGCTGAAATGATGAGAACTTATTTCCAAGTAAAGTACTTAAATCCAAGCAAAACAAATCTGAGCCGGCTATATGTCTTAGTACATGTTTTCTTTTCATATTTCAAATTATAGAAATAAACATTTCATTCTATGATAGGACTCTATTTTTTTCACAAGAATGATGAATGCAATTACTTGTAAGTCCTTTTTGTTGCTGAACTTGGGTTTACTTTTAAATGTCTTATCTTTAATACATTCCTATAAAGATTACCAATTTTTTTTTTGCTTTTATGACTCAGTGTTCAGTATTCACTAGTATCTCTCACTCTTTTCATTGGATATGTGTATAATCCAGACACACTTTTTTTTTGTAATTATTACTCCTCTTTGCTAGCATTTTAATTATTTAATAGCCAGCAGGCATTTATTTGTCTTTGAAAAGCCATCCAATCCCAATCAGAATGAATCAACAATTAAAAGGAAGAAAGATTTTGTAGCCCTTCTTTTCCTTTTGATTGTGTGTGTTCTATATGACACTTCAATTATTCTTTATGAAATTAGTATATCCAGGAAACTGGAGAATTGTGCTTTAGGCTGAGTGAATGGAAAACATGTTAGCGTTTCCTTTGTAAGGTTTCCAGGGTGCCACAGGAGATTTCTAATGTGCTGCTTATTTGTGCTCTCCCAGATCTTTTTCAGTTTATTATAATGCTGGAGCAATCATTAAAATGTTGCTTAGCCTTTCCTATGTTCTACACCTCACTGCAAACATGTCGGCAGAGAAAGCCAACGTTCATCATTTCTCAATGTAAAACAGAGCCTGCCAGGGATCATGCCAAAACCAACCAACCATGACAGTCAAATCAATGTATGTTTTGGTTTGAGTTTTTATTTTTGCCTTTGCTTCAGCAACTTGACTCTGGGATTTGTTGTTCCCTATGACTTCTTATTTTAGGGCGGGACAGTTCCTGAAACTGACAGGCTTCCTGCTTACCTTTGCAATGTGTATGTCTGACCATATAAACTATAAAGGAAAATGGCATTTTGACTCAATACATTTTTGCTTTATGTTCCATACATCTGTTTTACAGAAGTCCTGTTTTAAAATGTAGTCACTGAAAAATGCTTGCCTCTTTACCTTTTATCTGAATGTCATAAATTCTGGAATCAATGTCCCACTTACTTACAAATAGAGATTTTATTATTCTTGACCTAAGAGATTGAGTTCTCTCATCTTTGTATTCATGTCATTAAACATAAATTAGTAAATTTTTTTGCTGCCGAGCCTTTTAAATATCCCAACAAGAATTATATTTTTAAATTTGATATTAAACTACACAAGACAATTACTGGATATAGTCATTTAGAAGCATGTTTTCTTAGATAAGAATGTCCCTAATGTTGTTAAGTGCTTGGACGCTTTGGTTTCAAGTCTGTTTTTTCATTCACTATCTATATGGCTTTGGACAAGTTATTCAATCTCCCTTAGTTTAAGTTTCTAAGTAATAGAATTTATCTCATGGTGTATGTTATATTTTCTTTACTTTTCCCCCTAGTGATTTTGTAAGGTATAACTGTTTCATACTACTGCTGATTTTTTCTTAAATTTCACCTGCATATTTACCTTTTCCTTTCTTATTAACCTCAAATCATTTATGATTTAATCAATGTGTATTGTGTTGACTTTGTATAAAATGTGAAATTCAAAAATATTACAAAGAATTTCTGTATAGCCTTGATCCAGAATCCTCAATATTAAATCCTACATCATAACAGTATCAAAATCTGGAAATTAACATTGATGAGACACTATTATCTAGTCTACAAATCTTATTACATTTTGTCAATTTTCCCACTGTTACCTTTTTTCCGGTCCAGGATCCAATCCTGGAACACATGTTGCATTTTGTTGTCATCTCTTTTTAGTGTCATTTAATCAGGGACACATCATCAGTCTTTGTCTTGATGGCCTTGCACTTTTGATAAATATTGGCCTGTAATATTGTATAATGTCTCTCAGTTTAAGTTTGTTTGATGAATAAATCCAGACTATGCATTCTTGGCAAGATCACTATAGAAGTAATGTATTCTTCTCAGTGCATTATATCAGGGCTTACATGATGTCCATGTGTCTCACTACTGCTGATGTTAATTATGATACCTTAGTTAAGGTGGTGCCTGCCAGGTGTATTCACTGAAAACTTATTATTTTTCCTTTTATAAATAAAAATATCTAGTGGGGGTTACCTTAAGACTACATAAATATAACAGTAATTAAAATAGTTTCACAAGTTAATTTTAGTGTGTATTGATGGTTCTTGCTAGAAACAATTATATGGCAGTGCTTGTCAAATGGTGATTTTCTGTTTCCACCCTTCTTTCAAAAATTATTAACTGGAATTCTACAATAAGGAAGAGCTATTTTCTTCTAACACTCATGCTTTCTGTCTCTCTTTCTTTCTCTTTTATCCATCTACTAGAGGCCCAGTGCACGAATTCATGCACAGGTGGGGTCCCTCAGCCTGGCTGGCAATCAGGGCCAATCAGGGCCATCTTGCCCAGTCCCAATCGGGGCCAGCTGGTGGAGGGGAGGGACTGTGGTAGGTTGGCCGACTGCCTGGGGGGAGGGACTGCGGGAAGTTGGCCAGCTGTGGGAGGTTGGCCGTGAGAGCACACTGACCACCAAGGGGCAGCTCCTGTGTTGAGCGTCTGCCCCCAGTGGTCAGTGCACTTAATAGCTACCAGCCAGTCATCCGGTCGTCCGGTCGTAGTGGTTGCTTAGGCTTTTATATATATAGATGGATGTATAGCTATTAATTTTATTTCATAGGTGTGCTTAAAATTTCATTATTTTTGTTGCTCCAATTGTGTCAGATTTGGTCATTGGAAGCCCCTTCATGTTACCTTCTGTTGTATTTCAAAATGTTCTCAACAGGTTTTGAGCACCTCCTTACTTTTTGGCACCAAAAGATGTTTTAGGCTCATCTTGTTCTTTTTTATCTCCCAGCCTTATAATCAGCAATTTCTCCAAGGAACCAAAATTTCTTTTATTAGATAATGGTATTTAGAAACCAAGAGCTGGGCAATAAGGGTGCTCATTGCTCCCAGAGTATCTTTGTTTGTTAGCCCTTTCAGCAGATATTGCTAGGGAAAATATGTATATGTATACACTTACTTCTCTTTCTATATGTGTGTGTTTATGTTTAACCTACCATTTATCTAAAGTAAACCACAAGCTTGTACTGGAATCTCTGTTTCCAATTCAACATTTCTAGGCTTTCCTTTTCCTTATATGTAATCTCTTTTTCCAACAATGTGGAATCTGGCTTTCATTATCAACAGTGTATTTACTTGTTCAATCCTGGAATACACATAAATGTAATTTCAGAATTGCTGATCCATATCTCTGGGATAACAAATTTACTTATTAGAGTATGATACAGATTTTTGTTGTATAGAATCAAAATACTATTTTGCAAAGTTAATTAGGTCAGTTATTTCCTTTTTCTCTTCTGTTTGGTTATTTATAATATATTTGAGTTTATTTGATGTTGTAAGTAATCAATTTTGGATTATCCCTCCATTTTGGTTGTCTTATTTTTTGGAATGTCTGAAATATTAACAATGGTCTGGAAGTCAAAACTATGCAAAAAGTCTATCCAGTTTGGAGTTTTGTCTGCTTTATTTATTTTATTGATTGTTTTATGTTTCTTTTTGGGGGGAGGGATGTGGAGAGTAGTTCATTAATAGAAGTGGTTGATTTTTTTTTCATTTGTGTAATTCTCTGTATAGTTGTACTAAGTTCTCACCTATTTTTCTATGTGTGTGTGTATTTGGCTAGTTTACAGGATACCTAATTCAATGCCGCCCTCTTCTGTCAATGTAGCAAAACCCAGCTTCTTTAGTTAATTTTTCTTTTTCAGTGGTGATGGAAGGAGTTGTGTGCCCTCCAACTTTATAGTTTGCCTTTGCATTTTGGAACTCCATATATTTTTTTCTCTTTCTTCTTTTCCCCTTTACCACTAAATTGCCAGAGATTGCTTCTCTCTTCCTTTTTGTGTTTTTCTCTGCCAGCAGGAGGCTGCCACTTAAAGTCACTGTCCATTGGTCATTCTAGTTATACATCCACACTGATGTTTTCACACTTAAGGCAGGCTTACTCTTTTTGATGATGGTTTAAGATTGACTTTACACTCATCCGTAGTTCCCCTCTTCCTTCTTTCCAACTTCTTCTCAGCCTGCCTTATGTTGCCTTTTGTGACAGGCATGAGAAATTTGGTGGTTTTCTGTGTGTGTGTCTATGTAGTTTTGTTTGCTCCTCTTGTTGTTTGATACAACTTTTGGAGAAAGTAGTGAGGGAACTGCCATTGGCTTTAATTGTTTTTTGTTTTTTTTACTCTATTTTTTCTATTGTTAGACATTTAGATGTGTTTTGAAATATGAGTGCCTATTTATGCAAACATCTAAAATTAACATTTAATTATATTCTCAACAATTTCATGGGTTTTGGAACATTTTGATTATTCACCTTTCACATTTTATGCTGCTGTTCTTATCAAATATTTTTCTGTTGTTATATTAAATACCCTTGTATTTAAATGTTAGTTTGATTATTTTTGGAAATGGTGCCTTTTTTAAAGATGTATGTATTTATTTTAATGCACTTCTGTATTTTACCCTATTAGAACTTCCATTTAAAATTCATTTTTCTTGTGCACTTGAGTATCTCCTTTAGTGTGAGGGTATTTTTAGGAATACTTTTATGTTTTGTTTATCTGAGAAAGCCCATATTCTATCTTCATTCTTCATAGTGTTTGTAGAAGGGTGTAAGCATTTGAGGTTGATACATAAAGGGTGGGCAAAAATAGGTTTATAGTTGTGAGCATGTGGGATAGTTTATTCTTATATTGTTACTTAATTATTAATTATTGTATTATTTATATTATAACTGAAGTCTACTTCTGCCCACCCCTGTATATATAAAAATTTATATTTTACAGAGAGTGAGTTTTTGCATTTTGTGATTAGCACTTTGCAAATTGTCATTGTGTTCTTACTGTCATTGTTGCTATGGAAAAGACTGTTGTAAGTCTAATGGTTAGTCCTCTATTGGTCTCTTCTCTCTAGCTGCATTAATATTGTCTCTTTGTATCAGTTTTCCTAATTTGTCTACTTGCTGAGTTTGGGTTGTTTTTTTGTTTTTGTTTTTGTTTTGCCATCATGGAATTCATTGGATTTCCTTTATGAATGAATTCATGTATTTGACAACTTCTTCTGCATATTTTTTAGCAATAACTTCTTTATTATTTTTCCATTCTATATTTCTGGGATTTTAATTAAATACATATAGAAATTCTTATCATATCTGCCAAATCTCTTTTGTTTTCTGTTCCTTGTTTCCTCTGATATGCATTCTATGTAATTTCTTCAAGTCTGTCTTCAGTTTCAGTAATTCTCTTTTCAGCTTTGTCTAATTTGTTGTTTAACCCATATTTTGAGATTTTTTTCTTGGCTTAAATTCAGCAATGTTTTTCTTTTGTAAAATCTGTATTTATTTATTTATTTATTTATTTATTTATTTATTTTTAAAATATATTTTTATTGATTTCAGAGAGGAAGGGAGAGGGAGATAGAAACATCAATGATGAAAGAGAATCATTGATTGGCTGCCTCCTGCACACCCCACACTGGGGATCGAGCCCACAACCTAGGCATGTGCCCTGACCTGGAATCAAACCATGACATCCTGGTTCATAGGTCGATGCTCAACTACTGAGCCATGCTGGCCTGACTATATTTATTTTTAAAGTCTAGTCTTGCTTCATCATTTTTGTGATTTCATGTTTGCTTAATTAGATGTCTTTTAGATAGTTTTAAAAATATTTTGTGTGCACCCTGACCGGTTTGGCTCAGTGGATAGAGCATCAGCCTGTGGACTGAGGGGTCCCGGGTTCGATTCTGGGCAAGGGCATGTACCTTGGTTGCAGGCACATCCCCAGTAGGGGGTGTGCAGGAGGCAGCTGATCGATGTTTCTCTCTCATCGACATTACTAACTCTCTATCCCTCTCCCTTCCTCTCTGTAAAAAATCAATAAAATATATTAAAAAATATTTTGTGCATGAAATTTCTAATGCTGGATTTATTTTTGATGTTAAATTGGTTTGTTGTTCCTTCTTAACTTGTAATTATGAATGCATTTATGCCTTTATCTGAATTGGCTGACTACATATTTCATAAGGGAATAAAACTCTTATGGCTGTTTCTTTACATCTTAATATATAGTTTATAGCCTGGTAGTAGCTGAGTTCCTAAAATAAAGTCATTGAAAATAGTCTCCACTTTTTTTCTCACTTATTTCACTGTTAGATAAGTAAACATTTAAATACTTTTTTTAAAGAAATGCTCGACTAATGGGTATGCACTCATTGCATATTTCACTCATATGCACCTTTGCATATTCCACAATGTTTTCACTTTGTCCTGTCAGTTAGCCTAGATTCTTAGATAATCTTTTTCTTAAATCTCATTTTTTGGTGGTATTTAGCATTCCAGAAAAGTTACACATCAGCCATTCTTATTTAATCAAAGTAATCTGTATTGTCTGCTAGAAGCTGTTGAATTTTTATATTTAAATTTGAATATATCATCTGAATATGGCTTCTTTTTGAGTGTCTATTAGTAATTTTGTAAAGCACTAAATGACACCTGTTTATCTGTAGACTCTGATCTTTATTCTCATCAGGGAATTTCCTTCTGCATTTTATTTATAATGACTTCTGTAATATGTATTGTGATTTCTCCCCAGGTTTCCCTTGTATAATTTAGTTTTTTAATTAACACCTTGAACTTTCTCATACTATTTTCACTTCTTTATTCTTCTGAGTTCTAGACATTTTTAAGTCTATCTTCTATTTATCCAATTCATCTTTGTGTGGACAAAGCAGGTTTACACCATCTCAAATGAGGTTTTTAATTCAAATACATTTATTTAATATCTACATGAAATATTTTGTGACATAAAATTATTCCTACTTTGTGTATACTTCTATGATTGAATCACTCTCTTGAATCTTTCTGAGACTAAAAATCAGAAAACATCTAATATGTTGTCTTCACTTTGTAGTCTTATTTCAGAGAAGATATTTAATTCTGAAGATTCTAGAAAGTTCTTTCCACTTAGAAAGTTGTTTCACATATCTGCTGATATTTTTTTTTACTCCTTATTGGGAAAAAGCACTACGGGTAATCTACCGTCTGTGGCCTTCTCCATGAAAAGGACCTGTTTCTGCCTCAATTCTAGGAGGAAGTTTTGCCAGACTAGTCTTTTGCTAGTTAAGACTGACCAGCACCAGTCTGGTCAGAATAGAACTCTTTTTTTTTAGGTTGCAATTAAAGCCTCCTTTTTGGAAGGAAATGAACTTTTTTTTTTTCCTGAAAAAAGCTTTATTGTTTTATTTGGCCCAATGAATGGAAGAGGGCTTAAGTTTGGTTAAAAGAATGGCTAGTAATTTTGGGGAGAAGCTCAGGTAAAAGCCAGACACCAGGGGATGCAGAGGGCCCCTCAAAGGCCTCTGGGCTTCAAAGGCTCCTAGTCGTGCTTGGCGTGAGCCTTTCGAAGAGGTACTTGTCCAGCTCAGCCTGGGGACCAGCTGCCTGAGGAGGTGAGTCAGGTGTTGCCCATCTTCCTGATGAGTTTCACCTCCTCACCCAGGAAGCGGTTCTCCCGGAAGTCACGGAGCTGAGCTCTGCGCGGAGAGCTGCACAGGCAGCTCCAAGAAGGCCTGGTTCAGGTTCCTCTCCAAGGCCATGGCAGCTTCCCTGGCGTCCTGAGTTTTGCCCACTCACTGTGGAAAGGCTTCAGCATGTCCTGGAAGAGAATGCGGCCACCGCGCTGGTTTTGCAACTTTAAGAGATGCTCAGCGCCCTTGCACTTTTCCTGGGCCTTCTAGGCCAACTCGCGGGAGCAGTGGCCCACACCCTTGAGAGCCACATCGTCACGGTTGAAGTAGAAGCCCAGAGAGAGGTAGGTGTGGGAGGCCTGCAGATGCAGATTGGGCAGGCGATTGACTGCAGCCTCCATCTCAATGGAATAATTCTGAATGAATTTGGGAGCTCATGGTTAAAGTAGGAAAAAAACGGTGTGTCGGCTGGTCTTGGAGATGGTTCTGAAAGTGGTGACTAGATAAGACACAGGAGAGTGGTCTGAGGCTGGAAGAAGGGGTGTCCTTAGGTCTGTTCCTTCCAAACATTGTTGAAACAAGACGAATCCTTAAGGGTCCCAGGTTTGATTCTGGTCAAGGGCATGCACCTTGGTTGCGGGCACATGCCCAGTGGGGAGTGTGCAGGAGGCAGCTGATCGATGTTTCTCTCTTGTCGATGTTTCTAACTCTCTATCCCTCTCCCTTCCTCTCTGTAAAAAAAATAAATAAAATATAAAATAAAATAAAAAGAAAGAAACAAGACAAATCCGGACCACCAAAGGCACTATCAGAAAGTGAACTTTTACTTTAATGGTAAACACTTTTCTGTAGGATTCTGAGATTAAGACTTTGAATACTAGCTACTCACCCATTTAACCAACATATAAGAGTTTAAAGGTAGTTAACCAGATATCTTTTTTCTTTTTTTCACTGCTCAAAATTATTCTAACAGAAACTTCCTCTCTCTCTCCACTCTTTCTCACACACACACACACATATTGCTATCAGAAGATATGTTTGAATCACTCAATTTAATTATTTGCATTAAGTTTGTAATTAAAAAATTGAAACTATATTTTATGGGGGGAAATTAACCAGTCTTTCTGCTTCAGGAGAAATTATCAAGTTTTTCTACTAACATCTGGGCCATCCGCTCAAAAAGAAACTTTTCTGAGTAATCTTTCTGCCCTTATTATCATTTCTCCTGCATTACAAAAACAGTACCCATTACCCTCCAACGCATAGTATGTGGTTTTTCTTCTTGTGTAGACACCTCATCTAAGAGAACGCCACCTCATCGTCTGCCTTTATCCCCCATACTTGGGTATATTAGTGTAAATTTACCAGTGTCCCTTACGCCTATCTTGCAGACCAGGCATTCTTTCACAGAAGAGGGAATCAGGTAGCACAAAATCCTAGCTTTTGACATCGTTCTAGTTTCTAAGAATAGATACGTGTGTTTTTTCTTTATTTTATAATGATATATCCTTTATCTAAAAACTTTAATGTTTCAAAGATGTCTTAATAGTTATATATAAAGTCAGATCTTTATAGAATTGATTAGCAAATTAATCCAGTTAGTGAATATTTATTGAGTACCTACTATGAGCATAGTACTTTGAGTTACAATTGAAGTCAAAAGAGTTGTCTTTTGCTATCTACAATTTAG
Source organism: Myotis lucifugus (assembly GCF_000147115.1). Taxonomy (NCBI): domain Eukaryota; kingdom Metazoa; phylum Chordata; class Mammalia; order Chiroptera; family Vespertilionidae; genus Myotis; species Myotis lucifugus. The sequence goes on along the minus strand of NW_005871063.1, from coordinate 11,165,391 downwards.
CTAAGAAAATAAGGTATATACATATGTGAACCTAAGAAAAATATTTACTAAGGAATTGTGAGACCATGACAGTGAAAATATCTGATGTTCAGTAAAATAAATGATTTTGTACAAGGAAGTTGTCACAGGTAAGTGTTTGAAAATCAATGTGAATAGAAAGCAAGTTATTGAGAAACATTTTGACTGGAAAAGGAATAACAGGGATTATACCAGGATGGCATAATCCTAGAGTGAGAACTGTGGTTAGAGGAGTTGATTAGGTTGTTTGTGGATGGCCTCGAATGCTAAGATAAAGTTTGTGCTGAAAGTAACATGGGTTTGATATAATGAAAATGGTTGTTGTAATGAGGTTAGAGCAGTAGCCAAATGCAAAGAGAAGTAGTCAGTGAGGGCATCCTCGGGGAATCCAGCTCCAGGATGGTGTGGATGTGGGCTTAGAGCGGGCAGCGTATGACTGGTGAGGGATGTCACAATAGAAAACTCACAGGACGTGGTAACTGTGGGGTGAGTTGTGTAAGATCAAAACAGTTTTGTTAATTATAAGGGACAATGTGTATGAGATCGCTCTTTCAACTTCATTAAGTTGTGGAATGTATATTATGAATGATGTAAGAAAATAAAGCATGACAGTGTGACAAGTCCCAGATCTAGGAATAATTGACACAAGAATGAACTGCTTGTTTCTCAGGCCAGACGTCTGGTGCTTTTGGCTGCCCGTGTTTTACCCCACTGCACTCTGGCTCTTTGCACTGCATCGGTTCAGGTCTTTCCTATTTAACAAAGTCACAGTGCTGCCCCCCAGAGCTTTATTGACCAATGATTTTTTCTTAATCCCCTCATTCCACACATACTGATTGAGCATCTACAGTATGGACAAGGCATTGTGCTAAGCACAGAGAATAAAGGAGATGAAAACTCCCTTGAGTTCATAAGTAAACCCAAGTGCATTTTGACGAGTATTTTATTATTGAGATTTTAGGTCATCGTTCTTTCAAATGAGCAGGAGGAAAATGCTTTCATTTGGAAAAGACTGTTTTGTTTTCCTCAAATTCTGTCAACAGGTAGACTGCATTTTCCTGCAATTTGGGAAATTTACAAACACCAAACATTTATTTTCATCTCCACTAGGGGACAGTGTGTTACCATTAGATTTTTTCCTCTTCCAAATCAGCAAAATGTATAGATTTTTTAAATTTGAAATTCATTATTTTATAAATGTAACAAAATTGTTAAAATGCTTATAAAGTCTACAATTTCGGGCTTTTGTAATTGTATATTGTATAGATAGATATCGATATTTGTAGATCTCTCTATATATACTTTTATTTGTTTATATAGAGTGTTTGAAATTTTGTGGCACTTAAGTGATTTTTGCATGAGTTCACCAAAACAAGGATGGAAGGAAGAAGAATATTTATATCAAAATATAAGCATCTGAATTTCAGGACAGCTTTGTAGCTCATAAGAATTTAATTATGCTTTCGGCATGGAATTTACTGAGACATCCTAAAGTTTACCCTTCAAGAAGGGCTGTTAATCCCTTGAGACATCTGAAGCCTAAATATATATACATATATTTTCCTTTATAGTTTTCCTTTTAACTGAGTTACAATTGAAGTTCATTGTGTTCTTTAGGTATGATATGTATAGAAGATGATTATCTCTAAGATTTCCTTTCCGGTTGTCTATAAAGATTTGGACAACAATGATGTCATAGCTCTTCCTGCTATTCTTTGAGACAGTGTTCTACAAAATCCACATAAATGTGATTCTAACAGCATGCCATCATTTGTATTCAGAGAACTAAATTTGATTTGTTATCATATAAAATCATATGTAAAATAATACCATCATTTGTTTACACCTCTTTCATTCAAGTACTGAGACCTGTGTGGTACAATGATAGCATTTAATGTTTTAAAATATACTTTTAAAGAGTTTTTTGAGTTTATGTATACTGGTAACAATTTTGCCAAAGGTGTCATTTGAGAATATTGAAAGGGACAGTAAGTAAGAATTCTGAAGACATGGGTTTTATAGGAAAGTGACTGTTTGTACACGCTTGCAAGGTATAACTTCTTAGTCATTTGCTTCTGGAACTGCAGACTTTCCTTGTCCAAATTGTGAGGTGGGTGGTGGGGAGGAGAGAAAGGAGGAGCTGCTCTGAATTGTGGAGGTGCTGCTGTCATTCTCCATCTTCTGTCAGCAGAAAGCTGAGACCTTGTAAATTGTTCTTATGATTCTTTCTTGGGCCTTAGTATGGTGTTTCCTCAAAAAACTAAAAATGGAACTCCCATTTGACCCAGTGATCCCACTTCTAGGAATATATCCCAAGACACTAGAAACACCAATGAGAAAGGATATATATGCACCCCTATGTTCATAGCGGCACAATTTACCATAGCTAAGATTTGGAAACAGCCTAAAGTGCCCATCAGCAGATGAGTGGATTAAAAAATTGTGGTACATCTACACAATGGAATACTATGCTGCAGTAAAAAAGAAGGAATTCTTACCATTTGCAACAGCATGGATGGAACTGGAGAGCATTATACTAAGTGAAATAAGCCAGTCAGAGAAAGAGAAATATCACATGATCTCACTCATTTATGGAATATAATGAACAACATAAACTGATGAACAAAAACAGATCCAGAGACAGGGAAGCATTGATCAGACCGTCAAACCGCAGAGGGAAGGTAGGGGAGGGTGGGGGTAAGGGGGAGAGATCAAACAAAGAACTTGTATGCATGCATGTAGGCCTAACCCAGTGGTCAGCAAACTCATTAGTCAACAGAGCCAAATATCAACAGTACTTCTTCAAAATAGGCTCGCCCAGGCCAAAAACCGACTTCTGCGCATGGGCCATGAAGTTTCAATCGCACCGTACACATGCCCGCACGGGGTATTTTGTGGAAGAGCCACACTCAAGGGGCCAAAGAGCTGCATGTGGCTCACGAGCCGCAGTTTGCCGACCATGGGCTAACCAGTGAACACAGACAAGGGGGGTGAGGGCATGAATGGGGAGGTGGGGGGCAATGGGGGATAAGGACACATATGTAATACCTTAATCAATAAAGAAATTTTTAAAAATTCAAACAAATTTTAACCAAATGTCTGTGAAGCATTTTCACGTGCTTCATCTCATTTGATCCTTACAGAAGTCCTGGAATAGGTAGATAGGAGACTCAGTAGAATCCTATTTTCTTTTCATTAGCCAGAAGACAGAGATTTAGAGAGTTTAGAAACTTGACCTGACTAAAAAGAAGTAAGAAATGTGGAACTTGAAAATTACTTCAGGTTTTCTCACTGTGCAGAATATAGTCAAACATTAGTGCAGTTAAATATTTTACCCTTTGTTCTCCCTGCATGATCTACAATAATAATCTGCTTCATGTTGATATTTACTGCTGTGTTGCTGACAGTTACTTGAAAGAGAAGTTGGGGTGCTTCACTGGGCTGGAAAAAGTTTAGCTAAATCAGAAGCAGGTCTAATTAAGCAACTGGAAAAAGTTTAGCTAAATCAGAAAGCAGGTCTAATTAAGCAAATATATATATATATTTCTGGCACCAATCACACACTTGTGTTTCCACATCTGTCATTGTCCATCGTGAATTTGGTTGACACTTCTATTATAGAGAAAGGGCAAATAGCAATATTAAAATATTTCTAATTAATTTCCTTTCAATGTGCACAAATTCGTGCACCAGGCTTCTAGTGATAATATAAAATAAGTAATTGCAATTATAGCAACAATGCAGACTTTAACACATATCATTAAAGATATTCCTGTTTTTCTTTAAATTCAACAAATGTTGGATTTTTATGCATGGGTGTGTAAACATTGTTGTGCCGTGTTTATAGCTAGTGCTCTTTATGGCTGGTGAGTAGAAATCAAGGTAAATCTGAAGCCTAGAAATTGCTAGAGTTACAGATGGTAAATAAAGTGCTGATAAATTTAATTTAGGTAATTTTTTCTTTACTTCTTACTGTGGGAATTTGGGTACCCACTTTTCCTGCAATACCTTTGGAAAGTCTAGCTTCCATGCCACAATAAAAATTAATCATAATTTCTTGTTCCCCAAGTATTTCTTGTTTATTCTGGACTCTGCAATTAAACACATACCTTTTTTGAAAAATAATGCACTTTGTTTTTTAGATTCACAGAAATATTGAGACAATCATACCGAGTTCATTTCTGGCCTGCACCCAGTTTCCCCTATTAACAACTACAGTCCAGAGTTTGTTCAGATGTCCTTAGTTTTACCTAATGTTGTTTCTTTTTTCTTTCTTTCTTTCTTTCTTTCTTTCTTTCTTTCTTTCTTTCTTTTTTTATTTTTTATTCCTGGATACCATATGACTTTTGTTGTCAGGTCTTCTTAGGTTCCTCTTGGCTGTGACAGTTTCCCAGATTTCCCTTGTTTTTGATGATCTTGACAGTTTTGAGAAGTACTGGACAGATATATTGTGGGAGGCCCCTCTATTGGAATTCATCTGTTGGTTTTCTCATGAGTTAGACTGGGGTTACGGGTTTTGGGGAGGAATACCACAAAGGTGAATGCCATTTGCATCCCATCATATCAAGAGTGCACATCATCAACATGATTTTCCAGTGTTCAGGTGTACCTTGCTTCCTTGGTGTTAACATTAAACATTTATATTACATGATATTTGGAACACACAAAGGCATTCACGTATATATACTTATTCATACACTAGAGGTCCAGTGCACGAAATACATGTACTTGGGGGGGGGTGTCACTCAGCCCAGCCTGTGCCCTTTCGCAGTCTGGTAGCCCTTGGGGGATGTCTGACTGACAGCTTAGGCCCGCTTCCCCAAGGTGGGAGAGGTGGGAGAGGCTCCTGCCACCACCGCTGCGCTCGCCAGCTGTGAGCCTGGCTCAGGGCTTCTGGCTGAGCGGCGCTCCCACTGTGGGAGCGCACTGACCACCAGGGGGCAGCTCCTGCATTGAGCATCTGCCCCCTGGTGGTCAGTGCTCATCATAGCGACCGGTCTTTCTGAACGGTCGTTCGGTCGATTTGCATATTAGCCTTTTATTATATAGGATATGTGTGAATGATAATAAAATGACCACCTGTAATGCCTTTTCACTTTCCATCCTGGCTAAGGGTTAATGACAGTTTTGGATACCCACAGGCATCAAGAAATGCTTTTTTAAAAGACCTATTTGAATGTGCATTTTTTCAACCTGTGTCATCAGTACTTTTATAGACATATGGACTTGTGAGATGAGTTTGCAATCCATAATTGCTTGACTATCTGATCTTTGTATCCACTAGAATTTTGTGTATCACATCATTTTATTTAATCACTTTTTAAATTTCCATATTTTTTAAGGATGAAATGATCAATAGAGATGAGGCAGACAGGGAAAACAAATATGCAGTGGAATAACAGGTTCCACTAAATTCTCACTAAATTCTAATCTTTCCAAATGATGCCTATAAAATATGCAGAAGTAAATGAATTTTAAGGAATATTCCTACTTAAATTCTTAATTAGCTAAAGATATGTAAGTGATGGAGCTATGAAAATGAGCATAGAAAATTTTTTTCAAGATATGGAAATGTTATTTTTCTAGCCCTACAATCTTAAATAGATTTTTCCTCCTTCATTTGTTAGTGTGCTGCTTTCATTTTGACAAGTATAAGCTGGTTTCAAAGAGGCTACACAGATAGCCTTTTTCTGCTTATTTTCCAAGGGGAAATTTTAATTAGCATCATCTGTTTTATGTTTTAATTTAATAAATGAGATTTGGGAGTAGATGTGCATTATGAACCCAGTGACACTGTAATTAATTAATCAAGAGTGACAAATATATATCTATAGTTGGCTTGTATCTTATTCAGTTTGAGAATACTTATTGCTTTGTTCATGAGTGATGTGGCATATAAGTGAATCACATTTTAAGCCCAAACATATTTGGCTTTAGAATTATTTGTTTTTATGTGATTTAGGTCTTGTGATATTTGGAAGCCAGTACAGCATTTGAAATCCAATATTGAAATGTCCTTAAAACCCACATGCAAGAAGCCAAGTAGCCACCATTCAGCCCCTTGTGTGTCCTTCCCAGCTTCACCCCTTAGAACCAGATCCAGGAAGTTGATGAAAAGAGTAGCTTAACAGAGGTGGTCTCTCACCACCATCCTCATAGATGAGAAACTGAGGGCCAGGCATGGTGGCAGTGGTAAAGCTTAGAGAATATTCTTCTTTGTACTACCGCCAAAGCTTCTGGCTAAACATGCAAATAGGCGTAAACAAAGAAACCAAATAGTGGTCATTGTTAACAAATGAGTTAAACTGGAAGAGTGATGATATCTCTATCTAAGAGCCTCCTTTGCTTTGAATTCCTTATAATTTATGGAGTGTAACCATGTGTTAGGCATTGAGCTAAGTGTTTCATATTCAAAGATAAAATGAAAAATTCTTTACATCAAGAAACATCATGTGGTGAAATAAATGGTCAACTAAAAAGACTATTTAGAATTCAGTGTGCTAGAGGAATTCACAGCTGTGGAAACAGATTCGTCTCACCCAAATTTGGCTGGAGGCTAGGAGTTAGGGTCGATTTCAAGAATCACTGATATGTGGGTGGAACCACAAAGAGTAACTCGGGTCAGCTAAGCTGGGAAGGGAATGGGAAAGCTTTTCTGGCAAAGGGATGAGCTGGTGCAAAGGGATGAAGCTTAGGGAAAAGGCTTGCTTGGGCAATCTTCACCAGTTGTGTGTGGCCTGGAGATTTGAGTGTTTTTTTAAGGAGAGGCTGGAAGGATAAAAGATCTTGTCTTTACTAGGTAAATGGTTCAGACTTGATCCTGAAGCTTGAAGTAGCCTTCAGAGGATTTTAGGCAGGAAAGGGATGGGGTCAGATTGATATTTTAAAATAAGTATTTCGACTGCTGTGTGAGAAACAGAGTAAAACAGTATAAGACTTTAGAGCAGCGGTTCTCAACCTGTGGGTCGCGACCCCTTTGGGTGTTGAATGACCCTTTCACAGGGGTCGCCTAAGACCATTGGAAAACACATATATAATTACATATTGTTTTTGTGATTAATCACTATGCTTTAATTATGTTCCATTTGTAACAATGAAAATACATCCTGCATATCAGATATTTACATTACGATTCATAACAGTAGCAAAATTACAGTTATGGAGTAGCAACGAAAATAAGTTTATGGTTGGGAGTCACCACAACATGAGGAACTGTATTAAAGGGTCGCGGCATTAGGAAGGTTGAGAACCACTGCTTTAGAGAGATTGTTTATAGGATTGTTCCAGTAATTCAGGCCGGAGACATTATGCTGGCAGGGGCAGTTTGAGGGGAGAATATTAATTCAAGAAACATGAAGGAAGCAGAAGCAAAAGGTGCTGGTGACACTTTGTTGTAAGGCATTAAGGTTGATTCCAAGTTCAGAGACTGATTACCAGATCCCACTTTTGGAACATAGCACAATCCTTCACCCAGACACCTTAAAGATGTTAGCTGTTTCCACTTTTCATTTCCCCTCATAGTATCACTTCTTCATAGTGTCAAGAAGCCCAAATGATTAGAATAAATATATTTTAATAGGCAATCTGATTTCAAAGGCAAAACAACATTTAACAACTTGTGAGATAACTCATTTCACAAATTTGCCTGATCTTACTGAAACATGGGGTTCAGGGTACAGACTTCTTCTCATGGGTTCTTGTCCCACAAAGATGAAGAATAAATTTGTGGACTAACAGATTTCTTTAATAAAAATGTAGAAGTTTATTGGAAGCATATACAAATTCCATCTGGGCAGATCTCCTGGGGAGAGACCCCCAAATGGGAAATGCCTGCGTGCTCTCTCTCTCTCTCTAATGGGCAAAATAAAATAAAAAATCCTGCCTCGTGTCCCTTTGTCTCCGGTTTATACATGCTGTAGTTCTTTGTTTGAACCTGACACTTTCTAATTGGAACTTTCATTAATTTAGAGCCCCCAAGCTCTCCTCATTGGTTATTTTGTTAAATAGTATCAGTTTCAAAGGCCAAAACCCATGTAGTACCCCGTTTCTCTCTCCCCCCCTTACCTTATAACATTTCTCTATCTCCTGTGAAAATCTGTTTTCCTCTTTCTGCCATTTGTTGGCATTTCTCTATCCTCTGTGAAAGTTTGTTTCCTTTTTCCTCATACAGTAGGTCATCGGGTTACATGGGAGATCCATTCCTACGGCGCGATGTAACGCAATTTTTGCCCTAAGTCAGAACCCACCTACATAAGCACCTACGTCACTCACATGGAGCACATACAGAGCAGTAATGAAGTGAAACAGTAAAAAAAATTTAAAAGATAACAATTCCTGACGTTTACGTGTGGTAAATAAATAATAAAAAACATAAAGCACATATGTACATACGTCGAAATGACAGAACTTTTTTTATATATAAATAAATGGGAGATAGCAACGTAACCACGAAACAAGGTACGTCGAGTCCAACGTAACCTGAGGACTGTCTGTACTTTGTGGCTTTTCCTTATCTTCTATGAATGTATGTCTTCCTCTCCCCTTATCCTGTGGCACCTTTTTTAGTCTCTAAATGTATGCCTTCTGGTGGCTCCAAAGCCTCACCTATGCATTCCTCCCCCATGAACCCTTTTTATTTCTAAAATTCCCTAAACCTGCTTATTTTATCCCTAAAACTCCTTTTATTACTTTACAAAAAAGCCAGTTTCCTTCCCAGTTCCCCTCCCTTCCCCCACACTAGTACTCACAGTTTATAAGTCTGTCGGAGGACACCCAGGAACAAGATGAAGAAAAGGCTTGCATTATCAATGAAATAGTCAAATTTCAGTGAAGAGCCAAAGTTGGTCAGATATTGGATTAAAAGAAAACTAGCAGCCCAGTGCATGACATTCATGCACTGAGAGGGGTCTCTCAGCCCAGCCTGCGCCCTCTCCCAGTTGGACATCCCCCAAGGGGTTCTTAGCACTGCTGTGGAGGCTACCCCCACCACTGCTGCACTCGCCAGTCGTGAGCCTGGCTTCTGGATGAGTGGCACTCCCCCTGTGGGAGTGCACTGACCACCAGGGGGCAGCTCCCACATTGAGTGTCTGCCCCCTGGTGATCAGTGCGCATCATAGCGACCAGTCATTCCACCTTTCAGACAATTTGCATATTGGGATTTTATTATATAGGACTAGAGGCCCAGTGCACGAAATTCGTGTGGGGGTGTGTGTCCCTCAGCCCAGCCTGTACCCTCTCCAATCTGGACCCCTCGAGGGATGTCCGACTGCCTGTTTAGGCCCGATCCCAGCAGGATTGGACATCCCTCTCACAATCCAGGACTGCTGGCTCCCAACTGCTCACCTGCCTGCCTGCCTGATTGTCCCTAACAGCTTATGCCTGCCAGCCTGATCGACACCTAACTGCTCCCCTGCTGGCCCGATTGCCCCTAACTGCCCTCCCCTGCCAACCTGGTCGCTCCTAACTGCCCTCCCCTGCTGGCCTGGTCACCCCCAACTGCCCTCCCCTGAAGGGCTGGTTGCCCCCAACTGCTCTCCCCTGCAGGCCTGGTCCCTCCCAACTGTCCTCCCCTGCTGGCCTGGTCCCCCCCCCACTGTCCTCTCCTGTAGGCCTGATCCCCCCTAACTGCCCTCCCCTGCTGGCCTGATTGCCCACAACTGCTTTCCCCTGCTGGCCATCTTTGACCACAAGGGGGCGGCCATCTTGTGTGTTGGAGTGATGGTCAATTTGCATATTACCTGCCTATTAGATAGGATGATCTTTTGTTTCATACTGTTTGCATTTGAAATTGCATCAATTTTTTTCTAGTGATCTTCATTAGATAATTTTTGTCTTTAATGAAAGGTGCTTGCAAAAGCATTTCTCCTTTATTTGGGGAAAACCACGTCCCTGCCTGTGGCTATGGTCTGAGCTTCATAGAATTCCAAGGCCAGAGAGTAGCCGACCTTAAACAGTGGCTCCTTGAACTCATAGAAACAGAATAGAATGGTCTTTAATAGGAGCTGAGGGATGGAGGAGATGAGGAGATGGTGGCCAAAGGGTACAAAATTCCCGTTACAAGGTGAATAAGTTCTGAGAATTGTACAGCCTGGTGATTATAGTTAACAATATTGTATTGTATAATTGAAAGTTGCTAAGAGAGTAGACCTTAAATGTTTTTATACTCACCCCACCGCCCCCTGGTTCAAATGGTAACTATGAAGTGATAGATGTGGTAACTATTCTCTTCATAATTTGGTAATATCTATATTATAAAAGCCTAAGCAACCTTTAGGACGCCAACGACCGGTCAACCAGTTGCTATGACATGCTCTGACCACCAGGGGGCAGACACTCAATGCAAGAGCTGCCCCCTGGTAGTCAGTGTGCTCCCACAGCCAACCTCCCGCGGCCTACCAACATCCTCTGGTCCCTCCCCCAGCTGGCCAACCTCCTGTGGACTTTCCCCCTGGCCAGCCCCAGCTGCAGTCCCTCCCCCTCAGCTGGCCTACCCCCTGCCGTCCAACCTCCCGCAGCCCCTCCCTCCCTGGCCGGCCTGGTCCTGCCCCCGATGGGCCCTGATCACTGGCCAGGCCGAGGGGCCCTACCCATTCACCAATTTATGCACTGGGCCGCTAGTATCTATATATATAAAACCCTAATATGCGAATAGACCGAATGGTGGAACAACCGGTTGCACTGACCACCAGGGGGCATGCATGGAACATAGCGGGTGTCGGCCGCGGCCGGATGGTGGAGCAGGTGAGTGGGGGCACCAGACCAAGGTGGGGCACTGGTTGCTGAAATTGGGGCGAGCCTCTGGTGGTTACTGAAAATTCTTTGCTCCCGTGCGCCATAGTCCCATCCGGTGCTCACACCTGCTGCAGATGCTGGCCCTGCTCGTCCTTCAGGGCTTCTCCACCTCCCCCTGCTCCTGAGGGGCGATCAGGGCCGGCAGCCGCCTCTCATACCCACTGCTGGTGCCAGAGCCACCACTCGCACTTACTGCCGGTGCCGGCCCCACTCACACCCACAGCTGGCACTTGCACCTGCTGACGGTGCCAGCCCCAGTTACTCCGCACCATCAACGGGTGCGAGTGGGGCCTGCGCTGTCAGTGCATGGGAGCAGTGGTGGCGGGAGTGGGGCTGCCGACAGACAGGGGACCAGGGGCTGCGGTGGGAGGGGCCAGGCGGGGTGTGGAGGATGGGCCGAGACCCGCCCCTGTGCCCACCGCAGCCTTGAGGCCACAGTTCCTTTCAAGGTGCATGAATTCATGCACTGGGCCTCTAGTGTGTGTGTGTGATTGAGTTGTGTGTGTGTGTGTATATATATATATATATATCATTGAGTTGTGTCTCTTAAACTTATACAATATTATGTGTCAGTTATATCTCTATGAAGCTGGAGAAAACATTTAAATAAATGAATATATATTTTTAAAGTAACTCTTTACTAAATTTAGCATGTGACATCTTTCCAAAATATTGTTTTACCCTTTCTTTTCAGGATGAGCAGAAGCTCCAGGACAGTTTAAGGCAAGGGGCCACAATAATTGCCACACTCATCAAAGAGAGAAATTCTGCATTCATTGGTCAGCTACTGATAGCATGAAGGACACAGAGAAAATTGCCTACTGAGTTTAAAGAAATGTTTATCTAAGTTCCTCTGTCCTGCTTCCCCTCCCTGTTGTGTGTGGTAGCATATTTAAGTTGTCTTTTATGTCTCATAATTTGTAGGATATGATACTTGGGTTATACAAGTGGATTAATGTTTTATATTTGTGAAATAAAAATTTACTTTCATGCATGTCATATTTAAATTGCCCAAACAGAAAAGGATAGGTAAGTGGAAAATAATAGCCTTCATATAATCTTTTTACAAAAGCATGAAAGATCAATAGAAACAATCAAGTGTGAGCTAATCCTCCAAGGAATGAGAACTTAGAAATCTTGAACTATTCTCTCTGTGTTAATTAGTAAATCACACTGTAATGAAACTAATAGATAAGGTTCAGAATTATATTTCTTTACTTTAAAATTTTCCTCTCATCATTAGATATTGACTTGTGTTCTAATTTTCCATGCCTTAAAAAACAAAACATAAAAACAAATAGAAAACAACAATAAGAAATTGTAGGGATTCTTTAAATATATTCACTATTGGCCCTCAACATTACTCATGATTCCTAAATGAGATGTTATATACTCCATAGATTACATAATTTTTACTCATTTTAAAAGGTCTCTGATCTTTCTGAATGCATTTAAGAGAAGACTGGAAAACTTCATAAAAGAGAAGTTATTTTAGTGAAGCCCAAGTTAGTCTTCAAAAAGACAGGGAGCCATTGCAAGAATTTAATTATTCTTTTGATACAGATACTATTTTTTAAGTCAAGTTTCTATTCTTTCAAATTTCCACTGGTATGTACATCTTAAATACTGATGATTTCCCCTATATTAATTACATTGTATAATTATGTGCATGCAGTCATTAGAGATGCCTTTTACTCCATATTTACACTGACTTTCTTACTTTTATTTTTTAAATATATTTTTTATTGATTTTAGAGAGGAGGGGAGAAGGAGAGAGAGATAGAAACATCAATGATGAGAAAGAAGCATGATCAGCTGCACCTGCATGCCCCCTACTGAGGATCGAGACTGCAACCCAGGCATGTGCCCTGACCGGGAATAGAACTGTGAGCTCCTGGTCGATGCTCAACCATTGGGCCACTAGGCTGGGACTGGCTACATTGACTTTCTAAGAATAAAATAGATCAGATTATTCAAGGGCTTAGGCTGCACATGGAAACTATAAAAGTTGCATGAGATGTTTTCTATAACATATCTACCTAGTGGAATTTCTTCTTAGCGTGTTGGATGAGTTTTCCTGTATTTCTCAAGTATCTCTCTTAGTAGGAGAGTGTATGTGTTACATTTAAGTGATAGTCGGTAGAAAACAATGGACATGGAGAAAATATTACAGTTCATTCCCCTACATAAAAGGCATTGTTTCAATGTAGTTTGGATCTGAGTTCCTGGGCTTGCTACTTTCTCTCTCGGGATGTTAAGAAATATAAAATAAATCATTTAATTCAAATCTTGAGGGTGAACATCTATGGGGAATGTGTGAATTTTGGTTAGGATGTCTATGTTAAGGTGGTGAACTAGCGGTGTTGTGGAAGGCTCACCCCTTCTGAAGCCTGTCGAAGTCTTCAAGTGAAAATGTTTTTAAGAATTTGAAATTGCTTATACAGGCCAATGGGGAAATGTTACCAAGATTTAAAAGAAAGGGTGAGTGTTTTAAAGTGTAGCCTGATAATGGAATGTTATACCAGACAAGACTTTATCTGGGAGTAAGCAGTATGACTTTATCCTAAGGTAATAGGAAGCAGTTAGTATATTGAGGTTTGGTTAATAAAATATGAAATTGTGTCTAAACTAATCACTACCATCATCATCATCAAATTTTATTTTTCTTTATAGCTTACAAGTGATTCACAACATTGAAAATCACTTAAAGAAATCCCCCCACATCTTTCACTGCTCAGATGGGAAGTTACGCGCAGGGGTCTCAACTACCTTGCCCAGAGCCACGTGGCTGCCCAGTAACGAAAGGCAGGGCTTAGACTCAGGACCACGGGAGATGTTTTAAGCGCATCTCCCTGTATAACCACAATTGCCGCAGAGGGCACCTCGCAGAGAGGCTGTGGGGAACAAGCCAGAGGCTCCACGGGAGCCCCGGAAGAATGGACAAGGAGGGTCAGTCTGCCCAGTGACCAGAGGAAAGTCCCGAAGGGCTTGGCTTTCCAGCCATCTTTCCAACATACAACCTTGTAGCCAAGGATGAAGGGAGTGAGAGAATGAATGACCAGGAGAGAAAGGTTAATGAGTTGTTTCTATTGTTTAGGAGACCCCGAGGCCACTTCACAGTTACATTTTCATCCCAGCTTCTGTAAACCTAATTACTTTCATGAGAACTGTGTTTTCACTTTATTTTCCAAAATCCCTTAAAACTGAGAGTCGTTATGCCTCAAAGTTGCTGAAATTGCTTTCTAACTGTGGACAATTTTGCAAAAAGACTCTCTCCCCACCCACCTAAATGTATGCTAATTAATACATGCAATTTAAAGAAAGCCTTTTTAGGAATTTAACAGTGTCACCACTGTTTAGATTAATGACGTATTGGTAAGAAGTAGTAGTTGTGTGTTGTTGTTGTTTTTTATTAAAGTGCTCAATTTGAGAGATAACTTGTTGCATATATACTCATTTACAGATAAAATCCAGACCTGCATATTCTATCCAGACCCATATTCTATCCATTCTTTCTGTGGTCAGTTTAAGCATTTTGCATTTGTTTACAGGAAACCTTTCTTTTCTCATGCTAGTTTATTAAAAGCAAATTTTACTTTATATATATTAACACAATGCTTATGTTATAAAAATCAAGTTGCAGTAGAATATTTTTATAAAATCTGCAAATTTTACTTCCTTTTAATGTTTAAACTAATTACGTCAAGGAAGCATCAAAATGTTTATATTAAAATGTAAAGAAAGTCATTTGGAAGAAGGATAATTGGAGATACTTTAAAAGATTAATTAAAAATAAACAGAATAAATGAAAATACATATCCTTTTAGTATTTATTAGAATGGTTTAAAATAAGTGGACTAGAAGTGGTCGTGTTGGTGGTTTTGATATTGTAACATTTATATATGTTCTTACACATTTTTAGTTTTTAGTTTCAAAATTGAGAAAACTATGGGTATTTTTAAAATGAAAAGTACCAAACTACTATTAAAGATTCTCAATATATTCTCTTTACCAAATAACATAGGTAATTAATAAATAACTAAATAAACCACTGATATTTTAAAATCAAATGGCAATTTTCATTGATATTTATTGTATATATGCACATTTTCATACTAACTTAGTCACAATTTAATAACAATATAACATTTATTCTGAAAATATAACAATGTGATGTTTTCTTTGGTATAAAGATAGAATTTGGTATCCAGATCTATTAGCCTATAAAAACATTAAATATTTGCAAAACCAGAAGTCTCAACTAGATTTTTTCTCCCCTCATATTTAGCAGCTTTCCTGCAATATTGGGGCTGCTAAGGATTTAAAACCTGTACTCAAACACAATGGAAAATAATACTGTGATCACTTCTTAACAATATCGACATGAGTGTGCTGGGTTGAATTATTGTTCAGAAATATTCCTTCTCTCCACTTAGCTATCATGGGAGGAATATAATTCTATTTCTTGACTTTGGGGCTCATCATGTGACCTCTTTCACCAATAGAGTGAGTCAAAATGACAGTGCACCCTTGATAGATCTGGATATCAAATCTAGACTAGAGGTGAGAGACTATTATGTTGCTGCTTGTTCTCTCCCACTTCTGCCACCACCAGGAGATGAACTGACAAATGGATAAACAAGCCCAGCTGTTTAGTTGACTTCCAACAGACAGGTGAGTTCTATAAATGCTCATTGTTTTTTTTAATAATAACAAGTTTTGCCCTAGCCAGTTTGGCTTAGTGGATAGAACGTCGGCCAGTGGACTGAGGGTCCCGGGTTCAATTCCGGTCAAGGGCACATGCCCAGGTTGTAGGCTCAATTCCCAGTAAGTGGCATGCAGGAGGCGGCCAATCAGATTCTCTCTCATCATTGATGTTTATCTCTCTCTCTCTCTCTCTCTCTCTCTCTGTCTCCTTCCTCTCTGAAATCAATAAAAATATATTTAAAAAATAATAATGAGTTTTGAATCTTTTGTATTGCACACCAGTTGGTAAGCAAGTGTGGCAGTGTTTGGTATATTTGCCCTCACAAGTCTAGGATGTAAAGCAAAATGCTTCTAAGGAGAAATGTTGGTCAGGGCAATGATGCTAAAGTGCTAGAAGGTTCTATTTTTCCCCTTTAATAGCAAGAGAGAGAAAACGGTTTCTATACTCTCAGTGTTTCTCTTCCTTTCCTTGCCCATCACCACCCACAACACACAAACATTTTGGAACATCCTTGGATCTGCATGTGCCAAGAAAACCTTCAAAGACTGATGCCCACATACAAGTATTACCAATACCATCTCCGTGAGCTCTATAGTTGTGGGGATTTCCTCAGGCAATGTATGATCAGACACTTGGATAATGAAAGTGTAAGAAGAAATAGACAAATCGCAGTTGCATATAGCCATTTGTGCCTCAGCAACACAGAAAGACATGCAAAGTGAAGTTCAACTCCATCACCATCTTTATGATAGAAAGAAAGGTCTAGAGTGGCGGTTCTCAACCTGTGGGTCGCAACCCTTTGGGGGTTGAACGACCCTTTCACAGGGGTCGCCTAAGACCATCAGAAAACACATATATAATTACATATTGTTTTTGTGATTAATCACTATGCTTTAATTATGTTCAATTTGTAACAATGAAATTGGGGGTCACCACAACGTGAGGAACTGTATTAAAGGGTCACAGCATTAGGAAGGTTGAGAACCACTGGTCTGGAAGATGTTCAGGCATGAAGTGTGAAGTCTTCCCTTGCCTTGAGACTTCCCTCAGCACATATGTTCACAATGCTTCCTCAGTGGGAAAACTTTGGGGTGAATGGTACTCGGTATGAGTTTGACCTGACTGGAGCCAGATTGTTTTTCTGTTCCCATCTGAAATATTGGAATCTTTGATTTTTAAAAATGTCTTCACAGCTGAAATGCATTATGCAAATGTATTCTCTACTTAGTGAGGATGCTACCAAATAATCTGAACAGTTGTTAAAACATCTGGGGCTGTTTAGCAGCATGGATAAACCCTGGCTTGTCTAGTGCAAAATTTTCTTTTCTTCCAGTTTAACCTTAATTAATCCTAGCATCGTCTCTGTGAGGTAGGTCTTTATGAACCTTGTGATACGATGATTGAAAAATGGCAGATGCAGAGAGCAAGGGCTCATGATCACCCAGACCAGAATTTCTGCCTCTATTTTGGACAGTTTTTCAGAGAATTAGATTACAATGAGGAGGGACTGTTCTTAAGTTTCTTTTTTTAAAAAAATCTGATTTAAAACTACATCCAGAATTTTACCTGGATGCATTCCATCATTTTCCATTTTGCAAAATTGCAGTGAAGCCCAGAGGCAAAAGCTTAACAAGGCAATCCTACTGATCCTTTTGACCCAAGTGGAGACATGATTTGAGATTCCACATGGAGGCCAATTTTTAAAGAATTTCCCCTAGTCTGTAGACTGTAATAATTGGGTTATTTGGATAAGGTTTGGCAAAGCATCTAGTAGATTAACTGAATGATGTTTCTGGAACATTGCCATTTTGGAGCTATCCATTTTGTCTTTGTTCCCCCTCATTATAAAATGGACTAGTGAAATTGGTTGGTTTGTAGGTACGTCAGGTTTTTCTTATTTCCCATTCTTTACATCTGAGCCCTTAATTTGGTTGAAAGCAAGCTCTTCAGTCTAAGTGGATAACAAAACATCCCTTTGAGGAGGAGGAAATAGGTGATAAAATCTGTATGTTACTAATTTTTTTTTCAATAGTTTGGAGGAATTTCTTTCTCATCCTGTGTGTGTTTTTAAGACCCTGTTAAGTTCATAGTTCCTTTTTGCTTTCCTTGTTTGAATAGAAAATAATTCTCCTTAATCTCCCCCTGAGTTTTTAAACTATTATTGAACTGCCCAGTTCAGGAATTCAGTTGCCTGTTTTACTGAATGGAGGTATGTATGACCTGATAGTAAAAGAATGCTATTCAAAGACATTTCCGCCTGTTTGTGTCTTGGATCAGTTACTGTTCACATGAATTTGGAAAGAAGCCAAAATATGTAAACAAATTAGGAGTTTTGAGAATCCCAGTGGGAATATCCACAAGTTCCACTATAAATCAGGAACTTCAGATAAGTGCAAGATGCTTTAATAAGATAGCAAGGAGAAGGAACTATAGACCAAATATTCTTGGCTCTGGTTTGGGAATCTTAATGGATATTAAAAGATTTGGGTTAATTATGGGGTTATACATAAAACTACTTTTTCCCAAACCTCTATATTGGTGGTTCTCAACCTTGGCTGCACAGTAGAATCACCTGGGAATCTTTTTAAAATCCTGATTTCTGGGCCTCATCCTCCAGAAATTCTGTTTCTTTGTTACTAAATGCTGTGGCCCCACCCCCATAACAAAGAAACAGAATTTCCGGGAGCATGAAGGCCCAGAATCAGGGATTTTAAAAAGATTCCTAAGGTGATTCTAAATGTGCAGCCAAGGTTGAGAACTACTGCTCTATATGTTGCCTAAATGGAGTTTTATTTTTATTTTACTAACTTTTAATTTATGCTTAATATCAAACAGCCCTTAAACTCTGAAAACACTTTTATATGCTTTTTGTAACACACACACACACACACACACACACACACACACACACACACACAGTGGCCAGATTATTATGACCACCTGACATTTGTAGACAAATTAGCTATAATTTCGCGCTGAAGTTGCTAGAGGGCCAGACCATTATAAATAGGGAAGCCTTTTTGATTACCACGACAGTAGAAGTGATTTTTTTCTGAAGATATGGGCCACCTTTTGCCTTCAATACTGAGGCAATTCTTCTTGGCATTGACTCCATGAGATGTCTTTGGATAGCATTCTTTTACTATCAGGTCATACATACCTCCATTCAGTAAAACAGGCAACTGAATTCCTGAACTGGGCAGTTCAATAATACAGTTTAAAAACTCAGGGGTAGATTAAAGAGAATCATTTTCTGTTCAATTATTTTCTACCCATATCTTCAGAAAAAAAACACACTTCTACTGTCGTGGTAAACAACCTGCTTCCCTATTTATAATGGTCTGGCCCTCTAGCAACTTCAGCGTGAAATTATAGCTAATTTGCCTACAAACGTCAGGTGGTCATAATAATCTGGCCACTCAGTGTATATATACATACATATATAATTTATTATCATTAATGACAAATTAGTGACTCTTTGCATATTTATATAAATCTGAATAAGATGTGGGACATTTTGATACATTGAGGTATCTATAGCTTTTTTATAGGAATCTCTTCTTGCAACTATTTCAGCACATGAGTTGAAAATTGGGGTCTTTTTATTGTCTTTGACCCAAAGTTAAAATTTAAATGTAAAACTTCCTCTTGAGAAAGACAACCCATAAGTTTAATTTCACCGTTATGATATCTTTATTAATTCCTCTTGATTGTGTGTGTGTGTGTGCATGCATGTGTGTAGAAAGAAAGAAAATGTAGAGAAAGAAAAAAATATTTTTCATGTCAACATTTTCTTGAAAGTTGTTCTAAAACAATTGCATTGTAAGCTTGTGTTTTATATGCAACTACAAGAACTTATAGAGATTATGTATCACTGATTTATCAAAGTATATTTTAAAATAAGGGAAATGAAGAAAATATATTGTACATATTTATATGTAATAAATACATATTCATACATAATAATTATACATAATCTTCATTGGCAATGCAGATTACACACCTGCTCTGCATGGGAACTCATTTTCTTGCTCTCTCCCAGAATATGTCCCCTGTCCTCTGTTGGTTCAATCCCCATTCTTCCTATAATATCCATTCCTGTTTCTGCTGGACTGCGATACCTTCCCTGACCTCTCTTTATTTTGATAGGAGGTAGAAGGTATAAATTCACACCTTAAGACCTAGCTTACATGCTAATTTCTCTACCATCTTTTCTCTTCAGTTGCAGGACAAACACAGAATCTCAATTTACACCTGGCTGCTCTTCAAGGCCTAGAAACATTCTGAACTCACAGTGAGCAATTTTGTAGACACCTGAAACATTGATTAAGTGGCGATGAATCATGATTCATATGAAATGTTTGTCTCCTGTGAATAGGGCAGAAGTTACTTTTCTTATCACTTGTATCATCAGGCCCTGCATTAGAGGATTAAGTATTGAATTTCATTTCGTCTAATGTGTAACATAACTTGTACAATCTCTTCATAATGTATGCTACCTCTTTTGATAATTTTACCTATGCATTCTAGCAAGTGCCTAAATGCATAGGAATTTAACAATATTCTCACACAAGGAAATGGAAAAGAACAGGAAGGAAGGCAGTTGTCAAATCATTTGGGGGTGGCCACCTAGCACAGGTCCGTTGAGTACTCTCTCGTAAGGATGCTTACAGTTCTTTATAACCAGCCGCCTTTAAAATACTCATGCTCCTTTGCTGTTTACCTTTTACTTCAATCTTTCCCTAAGATATACAAAGAATTTAATCCCTTGAAATCTTTTTTATGCATTTGCTGCTTTAATGGAAGCTAAGCTCCACCTGGTGGTGGAATTTTCTTCTCTTGTTTGAACTTCAGCTTATGCACTGAGATCAATTTAGCAATGAAACAAAATCTGTGTACATCTCTATGTATGCACCCATGCATATTGTGTGTGTGTGTGTGTGTATGTGTGTGTGTGTGTGTGTGTGTGTGGCAACCTTTGCTCTGTCACAAAAGCTCTGAAATGTACTTGTTATTTATTTTACTGATGTTGACATTTAAAACACAGCATTCGGCATTTGATTATTCCAAATGTTTCATTACATTGGGGTTCTCAGCAATGACCAGCATAATCTTAGTGTGATAATCACAAACCACATCTTTCCTCCCACCCCTATCTCATGTCAAAATTGTTTTCCGAAAGGACTTGATTCAGGCTTTGATAGTAAAGTAAGAATGTAAAGGCTTTTATGATTCATATGAATCATATGATTCAAAAGATAGGCTTTCTTTAATTTGTCCAAGATTCCTGTAGTCTCTGCATAGATTATGTACATTTGAACATGACATGTGGAAAAAATCTCAAGGTAACAAAGATGATTTTGCTACAGTTTATCTAATGTGTGGAAAGGCCACAGTCGGTGTTACTATAGATGTAAGGTCTCTTGTTCAAGTTCATAGCATGTGGATTTTTGACAGTGAAGTAAATGGAAGGCATTGAGAAGGAAGTACAGTCTACTTCCTGTATTGGAGAATTGGGAGTTAAATGTTACAGCTTAGCCATCAGAATAATGAGAATCTATCAATAGAATGGATTTGAGCATACTTTATGTAAATATACTCTCCAATTGGGAAATGCACTTTTAGCCAAAAGGTACTCTGCATCAATACTCTTCTAGGTTTATAATTGAAATAGTGCTTAGAAAATAAAAGCAAAATTCACATAGCCCTTTCTTACCCATGCAGTTGACCTGGGCATAGAGTATGTTTTTAATTATGATCACCTTCGCCATACTGTTGATGTTCCTTCCCAGATGTGAGATGTGTGTTAGAAAGATTTCCTCCCCCACAACCCACCCCCAGTTCTATTGCTTTTGAACCAGAAAACTGCTGACACTTTGCAACCCACTAAGAGAGCAATGCTTTATAAAATTTTCCATGAGATTATGACACAGGAAGAAGAACCTTGTGTATTCTATATGGTATTGGCTGTCGGATATATATGGTTGCATATATTCAAGGGGCATAGAAGAAAGTCAAGCCCCCAGAACTAAATATTCATTTAAGATCTCACAGTACACTAATTTGCAGAGTCATATATCAGGTTTATAAGGAGGAGGTTGGGGATATCAACTGTAATATATTTAAATAATCATATCAACTAAATGGGCCAATAAACCATGACACTTTAAAGTGAATACTGAAATAGATCCCATTCCTATCGAAAAATGTAGTGTTTATTTTCCTTCTGTTATCACCTGTGAGTAATTAGAAGTCATCCCTTTAGCTCCACCTAGTTATCATTATGGTTTTCTTCCATTTAACTAGAATCCTTCCTACATTTTATGGTATCAACCTAAAAACAAAAGATCAATGGAAAAGTCTCTCACATTATATTTATAATTTTTCATAATGCTATTTCTCGACATACAACAAACTCTCAGGATCACATTAATTTCATTCAGTCTTGATATTAAAGTCATTAAATATGAATGGATGAACTAACAAATCAATATCTCTCTCTCTTCAGTTTATTAGCACTTTCTCTGCTTTAGACAAAACAAGGATTTAAATCTTCTGCCCGGCCTGCACCCTCTCGCAGTCCAGGAGCCCTCAGGGGAGTGGCCCTAAGCCGTCAGTCGGACATCCTTAGCTGTGCTCATCAGCTGTGAGCCTGGCTCAGGGCTTCTGGCTAAGAGGAGCATTGACCACCAGGGGGCAGCTCCTGGGTTGAGCGTCTGCTCCCAGGTGGTCAGCGCATGTCATAGCGACTGGTCCTTCTGCCAATCGGTTGATTTGCATATTAGCCTTTTATTATATAGGATGGTAGTTGATATTTCAGAGCAGGGGTAGGGAACTTTTTTCTGCCAAGGGCCATTTGGATATTCATAACATTATTTTCAGGCCATAAAAAATTATCACCTTAAAAATTAGCCTGCTATATTTGATCAAACATTTAATTAACTCACCCATAATGCCCTGGCAGAGCCAGACCAAATAATTTATTGGGCCTTATACGGCTCTTAAGCTGGATGTTCCCCAGCCCTGTTTTAGAGCCTACCTCCCCCCACTCCCATTTCTTCTACATCCCCCACGCCATATAAGTAAGTTAGTTGTACAAACATCAATGCATGCCCAAGCAATCTAATCTACAAAGAAATCTGCTATCTAGCTGTCCATACCCCAGTATATCTCTTCTGCCTTACCCCAGCAATCATGTAATTGTGCTTCTCAGGAGACCTATAGTTGATAAAATTATTATTTATAGAAAAAGTCCTATAATTTTCCTCTGGGGTGGATAGCACTTTGCTTTTGATAAGGGCTGAGCTTCCTTTTCAGTGGGATAGTGGATCTGGGCGGCTTTAGACAAGTATGTGTCTTTGGTGCTCCTACCTAGTCCTTTAAATACCTCTCTTCCATCCTACATTGCTGGTGCCCTAACTGCCAAGGTTTCCCCCACCATGACACACCTTGAGACCTGTTCTAAGTCTAGTGGCTCTCCATACCTTTCCAAAATATATCAGTAGCAGATAATCTGAAAGGCAAGTTAATCTCTCCTATCGTGTAAATGGGAATGAATACATATTGGTGAACTCACGCATTAAGCCTGGGGATTCATCTTCATCTTCATGTTAGCATGACTTACACATCTACTCAGTGGGATGTTCTGTGCTAGTTCAAAGGGGTAAGGGGGCAGGAGGGGTTTCCTGCTCAAGGGGTGTATAGCACAATAGTGGAATGTCAGTATGAATCTATTTAATTGGGGAGCTGAAATGGAGCATATGTAGGATAGGTTCTCTTTGAGTTCCTTTACTATGAATAATTTCTGGTCCTTTTTACAGACATTTTTGTTTTACCCTTTGGGCTGTAGGTCCCTCGAGGTCTTTTAGGTTCCACGCAGAGTTCCTCGGCCACTGTGGGCTAGCAAAAATCATCAGTTGCACTAGGTGTTCCTTACAATAGCGATGCATTGTGTAGTTTTATACAAAGTGAACGGAACATTTTAAAAATGCAAATTAACAAACATTTTGGGGGCATATTTGTCTGCATAAACTTTTGCTATTAGGTACAAAACTCAGTTTGGGATATGCTCGGTAATGGATAATGACAATTTTTATGTTTGTAATTTCATGGATTATAAATGGTATATTCTTATTTTGTTACTCCTGCTTGAAACAATACATAATTAAAATACATACTTAAATTTTTTCATTTGTTTAGTGGCTACTCTTATGATGAGTTCTTTCTAACTATGCTTTAATGAGGGGCAAAAAATTACCTGCGAGCGACAGTTATCCCAAGGTAGAAACAGTAGCTTCCTTGAAGAATGAAAATTGGATTGAGCATGAGCCAACTACCTCTGAGGTTTCTGCATCATAGGAACGATTGACTAGACAATCTGCACAGACCCTTGCCATTCAGGATCATGCTAGTCTTGAGGCTCAAAATACATTGAAGTGTGTAGGGAGGGTACTTAACTTTCTATTTTAAAAATGGGCACTAGAGGGAGTATAACATCATAAATATTGCCTTTCAGCTGCCTTGCTTTTGGTAAGCTAGCAAGAAAGCAAGATTCAACTGCAAATACCTAGTTTATTTCGTATTCTAACATTATTCTCTTTAAAATAGGAAATGTGCTGATAAAAAAATTTGCAAAGAAACTCATGTAGTACATACTATGTAACAGTAATATGTATGTGAAGAGGCCAGAATTTAAAATCATTGTGTGGAAATGGATCTAGGTCAATAAGATGTTTTACACTGAGTATATTTTACCAAATTTAGTTAGGACTGTTGTTGTTATTGCTTTATTTGCCGTGGATATAGTTCCAATATTTACCTGTTAGTTTACCACTTTCTGTTATAGCTTTCTCATACATTTAAGATAACTACGTCGCTAGAGAACTGGTTTGATCATAAAATAACAAAATTAATTTTTAATTCTTAGGTTAAAAAAAGTAATAACTTCTTACCTGTCTTAGGAAAATTCAAAATGGGTATTTCTCAGGGATAAATGCACTACTTAGTCATTTTCTAGGATTCATGGTTCTGCATTTTCCTCTTTTTTATTTTCATATTTCCATTAAAGACTTATGTTTTCCCCAGTTCCTGTAAATAATTTGAAATACAGTCAAATTTTGACACAAGTCTCCAAGTTCTGTTTTGGATTGAACTTTTTATGTTTGAATATTTGGAGAAAAAACTTAGAGTAATTTATAACCTATTTTGAAGCACTGAACATTAAAACATTTTTAAAGTTCAAAAGTAAAATATTTATGAAAAATTGAGATATTACCTTTTTATTGGCAAAATACATTTTATACTGTATTTACATAATTTTCATCAATGAAACAGTGCAGGTGTGTTATTTCAAATATATTTTAATAAAAAGTGAATTTCTTAGCATCTTAACTATTTTAAAAACTTTTTAATTTTTTTAAGTTATTCTACTGTCAGCATTAATGGCTACAAAGTAGTTTTTTCCTAACCTCTCAGTTCATTACAATAAAAAACACACACATCTTTTCAAGTGATATGTCAGTGTGGAAGCAGCTATGTTATTTTGATTTTATATTGCCTTTTAGGAAGAGACGGGGTGAGGGAGCTATCTGCTCTGGTTCCTTCTTACATCTGCCTCTGCTCGTCTGAATGATGCTGTCAGTGGGTCGGATCGGTTCGTCCATTACCCAATTTGAAAATAAAACCAATCTCTAACCTTCCTCAAAAGCCAGGCCTATTTGTTTTATTTTATTTATGTTGAGAAAAGTTTAGCATAAAAGTAATATTTGTTGTAGACAACCTGAAATATATAAATGGTACTAGCAGACAAAAATTAAAAGGTAAAATGTTTTCCCACTTCTCTTAGGCTTTGCTATCCCTCTGTGCAATGTGAATCTTCCTGGATATTTTCTGCACGATCTTTTATATATTCACATTATTATACATGTATATTTCCTTTACTTTTTTTTTTTACAAAAATGGGGTCATCTGAAAAATACTCTTCTGTGGCTTGCTTTTTCCACAGAAACAATGTGTTTTTATGATGTTTCTGTGTCAGTACTTACAGAATTACTTCATTTTTTGGAGTTGCATAAAATCCCATATTTTATTTTGACTCCAGGTTCTTATTGAAAGGCATTTAAATTGTTTTCAGTATTGCATTATGTCAAATAGCGCTGCAAGGCAGGAGAATAAACATCTTTGGGATCTTGTGCATATCCTACATTTTTATAATTAAAATGCTGTAGATGCTGGAAACATGGCTGGCTTATTATTTACTTTTTATTCATGGCCTATTTCCACAAAGCTTTTAAGATGTCTGTGTTTTATATTGGTCTGTGTCTCTGCAAGATATTTACTTTTACCAACAAAACATGTCGGTTGCCAACAATCGGATTTCAAAACAAAAAAAAATGCTAATGCTTCTGAGTGTATCTTTACTGGAAAGTGAAAGAGAGAATCATTTGTCTGGATAACTCAGGTGGTAAACTCTTATGCAAAATATTGGAAGAAAAAGAATCCCTTCAGTGAATTACCAGAATCACTGTGAGTTTAGACCAGGTTGGTCAAGTAGTAGATTGATTATTGGATACTAATATTTATGTTGTTGTTAATTAAATAGCATGCATTGGGAGATTAGGTAAAAATGTCATAGGCATACACTTTATAATATTCTGCAGTAATTAAAAGCAACAAACTAGATGTACACAAAATAACATATATATATATATATATATATATATATATATATATATTGTAAGAGCACTGTTGAAAGATTAAAAGTAATACAGAATGATTCAAAAACTTTATAAATCAATAACCTTTATTGATTACTAGGGTATTAATCAATGTACTTTATGTTAAAATATACATATAACATTGTATGTTACATAAAATTCCTGCGAATTCAAGGCTATCAAATATGTTAGCATAGTTCTAGAAGGAAGAGTGAAATGGGATTGGGGAATACACATAAAAGACAGAAAATAAAACACAAAGAAAGAATAGGTTTTAAACATCGTTTCCATGATTTTTATATATTTATTTATTTTGGGGGGATACTGATGTCTTTTTGTAAAAATTAATGGTTTATTTCCCATGAACACTTTCTAAATTGATTTGTTCTTTGAATGTTTTTTTTCTTCTTTCAAGTTGACAGTTGCTGAAATGAGCACACAAGATATAATACTCATGCAATACTAAATGCAGTGATGGGATTTAGTATCTAGCTATATTTGTGTGGCTGTGACCTATGGTAGATTTTGGAGACTATAATTGGGGGTCACCTGTATTTTGGGTCTACCTGGGACATTGTTCAAGGTGGTTAAATTGTTGGAAAGATGAGAGGGAGGTACATAAAACTTTCTTATAACATGACCCCACTGTCAGGACACAAGAACAGCCCAGGTAGCTAGCTGTTTGACCTCTCCTTCCAGACTGCTTGAGATGTTCCAAGAGCTGGGAGCCGGGCCTGAGAGTGGGCAGGACAGTCCAACAGGCAAGGTCCAGAGCCAAAGGGAACGAAGGACTGCATCCCTTTCCCGAGTGAAAGATAAAACAAACAGCTAAAACGTCCATGGCACTTCCTGCGCACAAGGCCCAGTTCTCAGCACTTGACACATGATCCTCACAGCAAAGTGATAAGTTGCAGGTGGGAAAACGGAGCCACAGAGAAATAAAGTAACTCGCCCAAGAATTTTCTGTTAGTGAATAATGGAACTGGGATAGAAACCCAGCAAGGCCGCCAGCAGGTGTGGCACAGTGATTGTGAACCGGGAGGTTACTGTTCAGTTCCTGGTCAGGGCATATACTCAGGTTGAGGGCTCAATCCCCAGCGTGGGGCGTGCAGGAGGCAGCTGATCCACGATTCTTCCTTATCGTTGTTGTTTCTATCTCTCTCTCCCTCTCCTTTCCTCTCTGAAATCAATAAAAATATATTTAACAACAACAACAAAAGAAATCCAGCTGAAGATCTGGGTTCTTATCCACTGGCGCCTGGATGAAGCCGGTAGGGAAGGTGAAATAGGCAGCACAACCTGTTTATGGGGTAGGTTGCTCTGGGCTCCCAGAAGCACTGAGGGAGACGGAATCCCAAGATCTGCAGGGGCGGCCCACAGGCTGGGGGAAGGGTCAGGAAGTAGGAGTTGGGAGAAACCCCAGACGTTTTGTGGAGGCCAGAGGGTTGCGTGCTCTGGCCCGGCTGCGGCTGCGGGGAGACAGGGCTCTGAGGGTCCCTCAGCCCACTGTACAATGAGATTTCACTCCCCTGGAGCCCTCAACCCGTAGAGCAGATCTGAGAAGAGTAAATTCAGCAATGTGGAGACAGCCAAGTCAGGATTCTGGAAACGTGATGTTTTTTTGTTTTGGTGAGGCTGGCGGCCCTCTCTGTGTCTCCTTTCTGGATGAATAAAAACCCCAAACATCATGAGCCGGATGTTTGAATGTTTCTAAACCTTGTAATTTTGTAAATTGTCTGTTCCTGGCCCCCTTCCTTGCACTCCTGCCCCAGCTGATGTCATGATGCTTTTGCATTCAGTTTCTTTAATTCTGTTGACTTTCAAATGAAGAAAGAGTGATTCGAGTTTGTTTTCTCAGCGAAGTGATGGCAGAAGGACATGCATAGCATTGAAGAACTTTTATATCCTCTCAGGCATTTAGGATGAGCAGTATATCTTAAACCTGCTCTCCAGGATGGCTCCCCTCTGCTGAGATAATAAAATTGATCAGATGTTTTGAGGTTAAATAAACTGTTGTAATAATCTGGCAGCTGCCTGCTGGCTGTGGTTTTCAAAAGCCATTACTCATTCTGGAGTCAACTTTGAACTCTGCATTTTAATTGAAAAGGCTAATTGTAGGCTATTGCTCCTGACTTAGTATTTGATTTACCAAATTAGGAAGTAAAAGGACATTGGGAAGGGAGGGGGGAGGAAGAGAAAGCAAACAGAGGTGTTGCTGGGCTCAAAGTCCTGGTTATACATACAGGAGTGTTTTAACACACAGTGCTAGCTGGGGAGCAAACTGAACAAAAAGTCTCTGAGGCATCCCTCTGGGGCTAGTGTGCAAAATCTTTATTTTTGGTTTATTTGCTTATTTCTGTATGTGTGTGAGACAGAGAGAATCTATAAATGTTAATTTCTTAACTTTAATTCAAAAATGAAATATCTGGAAGAATTATTAAGAATATTCTTAGTGCCCAGCCAGTGTGGTTCAGTGATTGAGCATCAACCTATGAACCAGGAAATCATGGTTTGATTACCAGTCAGAGCACGTGTCCAGGTTACGAGCTCAGTCTCTAGTAGGGGGTGTGCAGGAAGCAGTTAATCAATGATTCTCTCTCATCATTTATGTTTCTATCTCTCTCTTCCTCTCTGAAATAAATAAAAATATATATTTTTAAAAATATTCTTAGACCTACTTCTAGTCTTGGAGATCCTCATGGGTAGAGAATGCTATTTGCTTTTATTAAAACATATTTAACAATTTTATTAAATTCAGCAAGAGGTAGGAATTATTGATATTGGTGCCCAAAAGAATAAATCAAGCTTCTATTAGAATTATTAAGATTCAAAATGATTAGAAGACACCAAAAATCCAAAAAGAAATACAGCTATACCCAAATTATATTCAGGGCAATTTGTAGCATTATTAACAGAAAACAGCTATAGAAATGAGCTGAGAAGTGTGAGAATTTGTTTTTCCGTAGTCTTGTCCCCATCTAAAAGCAAATTTAGTACTTTTAGGTTTACTCATCACAGATAATACTGAGCATTTTATAAATATATGTCCTGCAAATTTAAAGAATGCATATATATGTCTGGATGTGACTCCTTTGGACTTTATGCTTTTAAACCAGTTGGCACACTGTGCTGGGAATTTCCTGTGAACCTGATAAATTGTTGATAGCCTAGATTAGAGCTGAAATGAAAGGCATGAATATATGAATATATTAATTTTATAAGATGTTTAAAATGCTGGTAATATATGACTTGGAAATCCAATTTATTTTCAGACTTATTGTGGAATGCAGATTTGGCTCATCACAGCTCTGCTGATCTTTTATTGACCTCATAAATATAGTTTAATCTCTGTGCCTTAGCTTTCTGATCTGTAAAAATAAGATAAATATTCTTCCCACACACTTTGCGCTCGGGTTCCTCTGTTCAAATGATAAACAGGTTTGTAATGTATAGATTTGAGGACGGCTTCAGATTCCAGTGGCAAAGAGAGGCTGACATTTATGTGGTGTTTCAGCATCAAATTTGAAGATCTTACCATAAATAAAAGAAGAAACACCTGTCTTAATACCATGAGGGTTATTCTGAAATATAGATATCACTGGACTTGTCAGTTGCCTGCTACATAATTTCCAAGAGCCATATTTTGATCCCCCAATTCATAGACGTCCTCAAATAAAAGTGACTCAAATGAGGAGAGGAAGAGACCTTATCAATATGAAGACTTCAATTAAAGCACATTTAGTTCTTTCAAAATATTTCAAAACAAAATATATTTATTCTTACTCAGAGGTCTCTACTTTTGTCAAAATAGCTTGGTTTAGAAAGTAAGAGAAAAAGGTGATTTCTGTGGTAAGATTAAAGAAACTTGTGTTGTTGTTTTTCCCCTATGAAATAAAAGGTTGACGAAAAAGTTAAGTTTCATAATATTATGAGAGGCAGAATTTAAAGACAAGGGATGAATACTTTAGTCAGGGCAAATATTCAGAATTGAAGGAGGAAAAATATTGTTACAGAATGGTTGTGAAAAGTACTATGAAATGATTGAGGTTAAGAGAATTCCCCGCTTCAATGGTTTTAGAAGGTAGGGAAGACATGTTTGAAATGACCATTCTAGAGCCTGGATTTCAAAAACCAAACCAAAGAAAATAAAACACAAAACCCTTCTGACATGATGGTGTAACAGACCTTTTAGAACTCTGGCTCCAGAAACAAGATGGGTTACACCTCAGCTGCATTGTCTACTTATAACCTTAGGCACGTTACAAAATCCTGGTAAATCTCAATTTCCTCAGCTGTAAAATATGGGGCCAATAATAATACCAGTTTTACTAGATTATGGTTAAGATTAAATGAGTTACTATTAACTAATTTAAGATAAAACTGCCCAATACGTGCTAGCTGCTATAATTTCATTATACAATGTCTATGTGTTATATATATAACTGAATATCTCAAAATGATCACAAAGGAATTGTAGAAATCAAAGTGCAAAGTCACATTTGACATGAAAAAGAACACGTACATTTTCAGGAAATAAAGAACTATAAGTACATAAATCCAACATTTAAAGTTAGTTAAGTAGATGGGCTTTTATTTAGTTGTCAAAGCTTCTAGAATAGGAAAAGTGAGAATTGAGAAGAAACTATAGTTTTAGGAATTCTTTCACCCATGAACAGACATACGCCATTTATGCTGAATTTATTAACATAGAAACAATTCAGGTAGGAATAACTTCATGTCTTAAGGTAAGTTTCCCATATTATTTCTATAAATATATTTGATTATAGACTAAATCAGTGGAAAATTTGTCCCTTTACAAGAAAGATAAAAGTAAAGGCCAGAATTGAACTGTTGATATAAGTGAAAATTTTACAACTACTAATGGCTAGTGGGGTTTTATTGCAGTTAAATATAATACTCTAATTTCTATAGCAGTGCCTCACTGCTGTAAGGGATAAAGTAGCCTATTTTTTCTATTATTTGGCACACAGGCACCTCAGTATCTCACCACCACTTTCACCTGAATAATTTCTCTGGTAAAAGAGCCTGGTGTGTGCATGTGTGCGTGCGCGTGTGTACGTGTGTGCACGCGCACCTGTGTCCCTTGAGAGACTTCATAGAATGGCATGCAGGCCACTAGCTACTACCTGCGGCAGGATCAGGTTCGCTGAATGCTAGCCAAAGCAGAGGCAG
The DNA here is from genome assembly GCF_000147115.1 of Myotis lucifugus. Taxonomy (NCBI): domain Eukaryota; kingdom Metazoa; phylum Chordata; class Mammalia; order Chiroptera; family Vespertilionidae; genus Myotis; species Myotis lucifugus. Next base: position 11,133,966 of record NW_005871063.1, on the reverse strand, counting down.
GACTTTCAGCGTCTCCGGTTACTGGTTCCATCTGCTCTCGGCTCTGGTGGAGGTTTGATTACGAAGGCTGCATTTTGCTTTGCAGACATGCACTCGAGTCTTATTGAGATAATTTGCTGCAAAGAAACTCTGGCTACTGCTCAGGTGAAACAGCTCTGTTTCCATACGGTTTCACTTTACTGGAGGTGAGATCCAAGAACTGCTTTTTAATGAGAGAAGGATTTCTCCAAGCCGACTTGCTAGGATTTCTTTGTTCAATCTACTCTCTTTCATTTCGGGCTGATGGAGGGACATCAGATAGGATTCTTGTTTCCCCCTGCATGCTTCTTGTCAACTATCTTGCCTTTCACAGTCTCACTACACAGGGACGTTTACAGCCTTCCAGTGGAGTCTGCCAGGCCTAGGTGTTATGGGCCATACCTCCAGGGATCATTACCATATGGTATTTTAGGGGAGGACACAGTTCATTTCAATGCAATTCAAATGAGCAGATTTCTTTCCTTTATTACACCACTGCATTTAGAGGCAACCCACCAGAGGCCAAATCTAACTCTCAAAGGAATGCTATGCCCACTCTGTCCATTTAACAGGACATTTGGCTCAAAACATCTCGTCGGTTGATCACACATGTGCAACAGATGTGTGAGCATGCGTAGCGAAAATAAAAAATAAAAAATCCCAGCAGTGTACTGTGGGAAATGTAGCAGAACTACTGGAAAACAGGACACAAAGAAGTCTGGTACTAAAACTTTGATTTTGGTTGTTGGAAGGGCAGTGTTTCTTATTAATTGTTCCCTCCTCTCGTCAGAAGAAAAGGTGTAGGTTTCCACTGTGGTTCTGCAGTGAGTATCCCTGTGACACTGGTAAGGAAACTGTGTTCATTTTCCCAGACCTCATCTTATAAAGATACAATTCTAAATATTTTGACCAGACTTTCTTGGGTCCCCGCCTCTCAGGAACTGAGTGCTGGCACATTTCCACTGGAAAAAAAACACACCCACCCATTTACAAGAGAGGATATCAGAAATATACATCCTTTCATCCGTGCCCCACAGGCGTACACGGAGAGAGGGCCAGCTGTTTTTCTCATGGCGAATAAGGGTTACTTGGGGAAATCTCTCTTCCTGTTTTTATATGGACAACGAAATTGTTGCATAGCCAGTTAATTTTGGTTAGGTCAACAGCGCAAGGTTAATTATTGGAACCTTCTTCTTTTGCCTGTGTGAGAGTCAAAGATTACCAGTAACCAAAGGAAAGTGAAATAGAGTGCCTTCTTCTAGAAGTGCTGCTTATTTGGGAAATATTTATTTTGTTTTTATTATATTTAGAAAAGATTTTCTTACTCATCTTTGTCTTTTAGGAAAAAGTACAAGTTTGAAAACCTGAGGGATATGAAATGAATCAGATTTAGAAAGGATGATATGTTAAAATATTTACAAATAGATTACTTTTATTTTATAGTGGGAACTTAAAAAAACACCCTAGAACAAACTGGCTACGCTATGCAGTAACTTTGAGATTATATTTTACTACTGTCTACTCTACCTTCATTTGGCTTGGAGGATCCTATACCTTTTTCAAAGCTATGTTGTGATTTTGCATTCTTTTTCTAACCTTGGATTTAATGAATGCATCTAAGGACACATGGACTGATTTCCTTCAATGCACTGTAATATATTTTTTATCCAGCTGCATGTTATTATATAACCTCAGAATAAAGCAACCATATCACTGTTGACAAATTCTACTTCTGTCCTTTAGATTTGTCAGCGTTACATATGGAAGCAGAAACCCACCCTGTATTGTTATGAGGATGGTTTATCATTCATATCCTTGTTACTCTTAATAAATGTCGCAAAGAAAAACATTCTGCAGCAGCCACTCATAAAGAAGCAGAAAATGGCAAAACCACAGCATAGAAGGAAACCTATGTGAAAACACTGGTTGTGTCTTCCTGGATACAGAAAACAAATAGAATTTTTGAAAGAGCTTGCCAATACATGCCTGCCAAATAAAATATTGTTTTATGAAGTCAGGAAAAAACTAATTTTAAAGGTTATTGTAGGTTATTTGTGGTCACTTCTGGTGTGCATACAACATGATGTCATCCTGAACTCTTCTCTATTTATATTTCAGTCTCAGAGGTCTTTTGTCTCAGACTCGATCTCAGCTACTAGAGACATCTAAAATACACTTATTATTCAATACTCATAAGAATCTAGACTGAAAAAAATTAGAATAGATGGAAAAAGTCCCAGCCAAGTCCAGGCAAGAAGTCATGCAGGCAGATCCATCTTCTGAAATCATACCTACACTGTAGACATCTTCTCCGGACACAGTTGCTGGAGAACTTCTCGAGTGACTGGAAAGTAGCCATATGTCCAGATTGCCCTTTGAGTGGGGGTAGTTGGGACCCCTGCCAGACACATCTCATTTGAGGAAAGGAAGCAAGGGATTCCTTGGGCAGTTCAATTTCATCCTTCTTCTCGGTAGACCACTGCCTATAATTCCATTTATCACTTTGCCTATGTGCTCTCCTGCAGAAGGGTTGATTTATTTTTTCTTTGTGGGATTTTTTCACTTGGAAAACCCCTTCGTTGAGGTAGTCCTCAGTGAACTAGGAAATATCAAATAAACACTGGATAAAGACAGCCCAGAAGGCCAGAGAGATGTTAGCCATTGAAAAGGAGGGAAGTAAGAAGTCTCTTGAGAGAAAAAAATAAAACAACAGTTGGATATTGGAAAGAGCATGTACTTTTCCTGAAATAGAAAAGCAAATGCATATTTGTAGTGGAGAACTGACACTAAGAAGTTTATCAGGGTACCAAGCCGACATTATTTGCATCATCTTTAAATGGGTTTATTCAAATAATGTTTTCTGAGCATCTTGATGTGCTAGGCCTATTGGTGTTAGAAAACAAAATAAATAAAATAAATAAGGTATAGATATAGTAGAAGGTATGGGGTGCTATGGAAAAGAATGAAACAGGGTAGAAGGATATGGAGTGCTAGGATGAGAGAGTTGTACATTTAAATTTGGTAATCCAGTGACACCCAAGAAAGTGGCATTTGAACAGAGCATAAAGTTATGGAAGGAGTGAACCATATTGCTATCTTCAGACGTAGGAACAAGAGTAAATGTGAAACCTCAGGCCAAGGGGCCATGTGGTGTGTTGGGGGAACAGCATGACGGCCAGTGTGCGTGGTGTGTATGTTTGTGAGCACAATTTCATCTGCACATGTGTGCAAATTACCCCTGCCCTTCATATATGCAGATACTTTAAGATGCTTGAGAGATTTGGCTCAGTTGGTATGATTCAGTGGTTGAGCATCAATCCATGAACAAGGAGGTCTACAGTTTGATTCCTGGTCAGGGCACATGCCCAGGTTGTGGGCTTGATCCCCAGTATGGGGCGTGCAGGAGGCAGTCGATCAATCTCTCTCATCATTGATGTTTCTATCTCTCTCTTCAGTAACTCTGAAATCAATACAAATATATTAAAAATAAAAAGATGCTTGAGAAATTTGGAACAGATCCACCTTTCAATAACAGCTTTCTCACTGAACATGAAGATATACTATTCACAATTCACGTATAGGTCAATTGTTCTTTGAAAATTTCTCTGTACAAGAAGAGAAAGGATCAGCTAGTAAAGCGAGGTGAAAGATGACACTGATGTGCTTGTATTTCATCATCTGAGGAATTATATTATGCTAATGTTTTATAGTATAGTAAGTGCTCTGAACTATAAATATATTTCATCAGGAGACTTGCAATGATTTCTTACTAATCATTTCTTTTTTGGGTAACCTCGTCTGTGAAATTATCTCCTCATTCCCCTTTGAATTTGAAGATGATACAAAAACACAAGAGAAATTCAGTTCTGAAAAGTAAAGGTTTAGAGAAAATGTAGTAAAGATAGGAGAGCAAAGTACATGGTGAATTAGTAAACAACATATAGGAAAACCAACTGAATGTTAATCATCCATTTGGTACAATCCCCAATTACACTATACATTTGCTAAACAACGTGGGATAATTTTAGAAAGGTTTGATTTTGGGTTTCCATGAACTTGCGTTGCTATGCATTGGGATTAGTCTCTTGAAAAGGCAATTGGAAGGAAGACTAAATTTCAACTAGCAATAGGAAGACAAGACTGGAATTTTCCTTTAATCTCTTTTAAATGTAGAAGGAAGAGAATGCATTTGGCTCCCTGATGGGATTTAGATATGCTCTTTGACAGCATCTAGAGATCTGTGTCCTTTTGATAGCAGAGATAGTCAACCACCCAGTGAGGCATCAGTCACCTCACTAGAGGGCTGGTTCACAACTTGTCATCCCTGTTCCTACCTGAAGAAAGGGCAGAAAAAAAGTGTTTTGGCCTTCAAGATGTTATTCAGTTGTAAACCTGAAAAAAAATCAAAGAAGACAAACCACATGAATTTTGTGTAAAGTTAACCAGGAACAGAGCATGGGGCTGACTTAGCGGTGGCTCGATTCTCTGCTGGTTGGTCCCAGGGCCCTAAGTCACTGAGTGAACCTCAGGCCTAGAGCATCTCTGTCTCTCTTTGGGTGTGTTCCTTTTAGGCGGCAGTGCTGTTTGGAGGCTGAGCCATTGTCCCTGCAGCCCTGAGGCATCTCTAAGTTCCAGCTGTGCCCTGGCTATAAATTAGTTTGCATGATTCCAAGGGACTCTCATTTGCTTCTTTATTTTCCTCCTCCATGATTAACACTGACCCTTAACTCTCTTATATTGATTATTATAAAATATTTTACAAACTATTGCAGAAATTTTCTGCAATTTAGCTCAGTTTATTTAGGTTTTCTCATGCAAAAAAAAAGAGATAAAGATTCTACTTTATGATATGAAATAGCATATTTCCACACAGGATTAAAAACAGTATTGGGTGGAGATGTAAAGTAAGGTGTGGCAGCCACTATTTACCGGCTTGAAAAAAATTCTGAGCAAGAATCATTTTGTTCTCTGTTATTTATTTATCCATTTATAGATTTAGACGAAAGTGCTTCTTTTAACAGGAAAAACTTCACCTAGTACAGGAGGACTTATAATGAAAAACAGCAGTTCTCTGACTCACTCATCTTTCTACCTACGTCCTGTTTCAAAGAGGCAGCCACTTGTAATTTTTAATTTTGTGTTCTGCTACTTGTTTTTTCTTAATCTAAAACATGTATTTCCCTAAAAACATTTTTAGAACAATTTTAGGTTTACAGCAAAATAGAGGGGAAGTTACAGACATTTCCCATATACCCCCTGCTTCCATACATGCATCACTTCCCCTTTATCAACATATCCCACCAGAGTGGTACACTTGTTACAAATGATAAACCTATACTGACCATCATAATCACCCAAAGTCTATAGTTTACATTAGAGTTCACTCCTGATGTTGTCTATTCTATGAGTTCAGACAAATGCATATGACATGTCCATCATTATGCTCTGTCCTTTGTGCTCTGTCTATTCATTTCTTTCCAGCCTCAGCCCATGGCAACCACTGATATTTTTACTGTCTCCATAATTTTGCCTTTTCCACAATGTAGTACCATTAGAATCATATAATATGTAGCTTTTTTTTTTCCAGATTGGCTTCTTTGACTTAGTAATATACTAAGATTGAAGATTCCTCCAAATCTTTTCATGGTTTGATAGCTCATTTATCTTGATTACTGAATCATATTCCATTGTCTGGATGTGCCACAACTTAGGTATCCATTTACTTAAGGACATCTTGGTTGCTTCCAAGTTTTTGCAATTATGAATAAGGTGCTATACATATATTTGTGCAGGTTTCTGTGTGGATATGTTTTTTATTTTCTTTGTGTAAATATCAAGGAGTGTGTTTACTATATTATATGGTAAGAATATGTTTAATTTTGAGACTGCCAAACTGCTCTCAAAATTTTGCATTCCCACCAACAATAAGTGAGAATTTCTGTTGCTTCACATCCTCACCAGCATTTGGGCCCTTCCTGCCCTTCTAATCATTTGTACTGGTATCTCATTGGCATATGATGTGGAGCATCTCTTCATATAATTATTTGCCATCTGTATGCCTTCTTTGGTGAGGTGTCTCTTAAAGTGTTTGGTCCATTTTTAAAATCAGGTTGCTTTTCTTTATTGACTTTCAAGAGTTCATTGTATATTGAACTCTGGAATAATAGTCCTTTATCAGACATGTTATTTGTAAATGTTTTCTCCCAATCTGTTATTTATTTTCCTAACCTCTTGATATTGTCTTTTGCAGAGATACATTTTTAATTTTAATAAAGTCCATCTTATCAATCTTTCATGAATTATGCTCAACGAATAGCTCAATGCTTCACCTTCATTAGTCCCTTGTTTTTCTGCATTCGTTTTTTCTTATTTTCCCTGAGGATTCTAATATTCCTCTTTTTACTGTTGAGAGACAAATATATTTTAATGAATATTGTTAATATCTTTCATCTGCTTATTTGTTTTCCTTTCTATTTATATGTTTATGTATTTATTTGAAATGGACCTCTAGGAACTAAATCATAATTCTTGGTTTATATTTCATTATCATTGGTCCACATGCTAATGTATGTATTTACATTATACTGCCCTCTCACAACAATAACCAAGAACTAAATGACTAATAGTAAGTTTTATTTGGTTATGAATTTTATAAGCAGGCTACCATACTATATGTAATCTTTTGAGACTAGATATTTTTCTTAACATTATGCTTCAAGATTCATTCTATGTTGGCACATGTGGTTTTGGTTAACTTATTTTTACTACCATATAATTCTTCCTTGTGTTAATATACTGTAATTTGTCATCTTGGTGATATATATATTTAGTAGTTTACTTATTTCATATTACAAAGAGTGCTAAAATGAATACTTTTGTACATGTTTCATAGTTCATACATATGAGAGTTAAATATACTCATATGGTGAAATTACAAGGCTATAGGGTATGTGATTATTCAATTTCAAAAGAATGCAAACATATTTTGCAGTGTGGTGAGCCAAAAGATGCTTCCAACAGTAACATACAAAAGATTGTATTCATCAACATATTCTCCAATGGTTGGTTGGTATTAAAGATTTCTTAATTTTTATCATTTTAATGGATTCACATTGAGGGTTTCACTTGCCTGTTAATTTTTTCCCAAGTGGTTAAAAATGGTTTTATTGTTAGACCACCCTTTCTCTATTTAATTGCCTTGATATATTTGTTAAACATCAATTAACTATGTATATGATTCCATTTTTAGACTCTTCTCTTCCACTGATCTTATAAAAATCCTGTAATTATTATAGCATTAAAACAAGTCTTGAACTCATGTACTGTAAGTCATTCATTTTGTTTTTTATTTTAAAATAGTGGACCAATATAGTAGATTATTATAGTTCTTTGAATTTGCATATACATTTTAGAATCACCTTGCTAATTTTTATTTTATTTTATTTTTTAATTTAAGTTCTTTAAGTATTACATATGTCTCCTTTCCCCCCCATTGACCTCTCCCCGGCTGCTCCTACCCCCAAGCTACATGCCCTCACCCCCCTACTGTCTGTGTCCATTGGTTATGCGTATATGCATGCATATAAGTCCTTTGGTTGATCTCATACTCCCGCCTCCCACCCTCCCCTGCCTTCCCTCTGAGGTTTGACAGACCGTTCGATGCTTCCATGTCTCTGGATATATTTTTGTTCATCATTTTATGTTGTGCATTATATTCCACAAATGAGTGAGATCATGTGATATTTATCTTTCTCTGACTGGCTTATTTCACTTAGCATAGTGCTCTTTTTATTTTAAAAAGGTCTACTAGAATTTACTTTTGTTGGTTGGATTTAAAAATCAAACTGGGAAGATCTGGCATTAACAATATTGAATTTTCTAATGGCATATATTTTCATATATTTAGCTCTTTATTTTTTTATGCAACAATTCATAGTTTCCAATTTACAGATCTTATACATATTTTGGTAAAGTTATCCTTAAGTGTTTCATTTTACTCAATAATGTGGTAAATGCTACTGCTTTTTAAATTTCAGTATCCAATTATTTATTAATGTATAAACATAATAGATTTTTGTATATTGAACTTATATACTTTTTCATACTTTTATTAGCTAATAGTTTTGTGTGTTTTTTTAGAGAGGTAGGTTCTGGTAGGATTTTTTTTTTTTGATAGGGTAGATTCCTTAGGGTTTTCTACATAGATGACCATATGATCTGTAAATAAAGATAAATTTATTTCCTCCTTTTCAATGTGTATGCATTTTTCTATGTACATATGTACATATTTATGTATGCATGCCTTATTGTACTGGCTAGAACTCCCAGATTATACCAACTACACTGACTAAATATGAACTGAGAATGTGGTACCAGGTCTTCTCAAGTCTATGTGGGAAATCATCTATAAGACTTTCCACATTGGTTTGGCTCTAGGTTTTATTTCTGTTTCCTGATCTTTAAACGTTGAAAACTAGGTCTCAAGGCTTTCTAAGTTTGGCAAATATCTTCAAGGTAAAAACAAAATTTTTGTTTAGTTTCTCTCACTTCATTTTTTGGCCTCAAACAATCCTTACCCTTTTATAGCATCCACAAATGTAACTGATGCTATGTAAATTGTATCTAGCATTCTTAGTTCTTTTTAGGGCAGGGTATGTTAGGGTACCTAGCTGCCTGACTGCCCGGAAAAGGATTCTCATCTACATTTTGTTGCTCTTGAATTCTCTAGTATACTACTAATCCTTCCATTCCTTTCCCTGTTATGAATGTATTCTTTATTTTTGTGTTGTTACTGTCAATTGAAGTGGGTTGCCACAAGAAAGGAAAGAAAATATGTGTGTTCAGTCAAATTCCTTAAGTTACAAATTATAGTCACATTTTAATTACTCGAAAAAGTTAATTTTTAAAATAGAATACTGCAAAACATTTTTAAAAGAAATTTGATATCCTTTTCCCCCTATATATAGAAAGTGAATTTTTTAAGTGCATTAGTGAGAAAGGGTTTTACATTGACCTGGATACATGAAAGTTTATAATATCACAATTAACATTATGCTAATGTGATTAGATATTTTTATGACATTATGTACTTAAGTTGATCTTTCAAGAAATCCTACAGTCTTTTTTGAGCATGTACTGTAATATCATATGCCACACAAAAATATTCACAGAAAGTACATTACTTAATTTAGGAATTCAAATATTTTCTTTAGAAATGTATTTAAAGAATAAGAATATTCTATTTTTGAATATCATGCATAGTTTAAATATTATTGAGGCTAGTTATATAAATCTAGGTTTTTAAATACATGAAGTCAAATATCTGGATATAATATAAAAAATTTTATTTTGCTATTCTTTTAAAATCACTGATATGGCAGAGATTTCTGGCCTTAGATCAGAACACATATATTAACATTTCACGAAGAAAGGGAAATTTGGATCATATTTATGATATGCCAAATAGTAAAATAAATATACACTTGATAAAATATTTATCTGAGGTTTGGCCCACATAGACACATTCCCTGGCCAGTTGACAACTACTATCTTGGGGATTATGAACAGTGAAAAAATATATTTATTTTATTTTATTTTTTGGTACTAACTTTTATTTTGTTGGTACTATCTGCTCTAGAATGGGATCAGTATAGTTGTAGAATTTGTAGTCTTTTAGGGTATAAGACTAGATAGAGAAATTAGAAGATATTTATTTTGGACTGATATAAACCTGAGTTTAGCAACCATTTGCTCAGATTCTCTGATGTTGGGGACTGTGATCTCTGTTACTTCCATGGGTCCCCTATAGTAAAATTTACATCAGTGATTGAGTGGGCACTTATTCTGTTAGAAAACAGGAAAGAAATAAATCTTTTAAAAAGTGTTCCTTTATTCAATTCATACCACAGTAACTCTGGTCTGACTCAAGACTAAAATTCAGTGGACTCAACTCTTACTGTGGAAATCGAAAGGCATCTTAAATTATGAAAAACCTTGAAAATCCAGCTGGCTAATCTTTGAGCACCTTTTATCATCTGTCCCAGTTGTTGGCTATCGGAATGACTACAATAAATTTCCTGTGGAAAATTTTTTAAAGCATCCGATAACAGTACATATCCATAAACAGAATTAAATATTTCTGACCATTCAATTTGATTGTTGTTGTTTTTTTGAGACATAAACTCAAAGATAAGTATTTTTGCAGTAGAGGTTAAAGGATTCTACTATAAGAAGTTCTATTTCTAAAATGACATTTTGAAATCAATATGAACTCTTTCCAAAGGTCTTTTGGTTATTTCTCATAAAAAAGATATTTAGCCCTGGCTGGTTTTGCTCAGTGAGCATAGGCCTGAAGGGTCCCGGGTTCGATTCTAGTCAAGGGCACATGCCTGGGTTGTGGGCTTGGTCCCCAGTTGGGGGCATGCAGGAGGCAGCTGATCAATGATTCTCATCATTGATGTTTCAATCTCTCTCTCCCTCTTCCTGCATCTCTGAAATCAATAATATATATATATATATATTTTTTTTTAAAAAAGGTATTTATATTTGGTGAATTTTGAAAGTAATTTGTAATGTGCTCCATTTCATTGTTACTTTTGAGTATTAAAATCAGTATCAAGTCATTATTATGTATAACTTTTTAACAATGAATTTAGGTGAGCAATTTGAAAATGTGATGTCTATTGGATGACCATACTAAAGCACTGACCACCTTATAGACTAATATAATTTCTTTACTTTTAATATAAATGGACATTAGCTATAGCTATTCATCTCCAACCATACTAATAGATTTTGGTTTGCTTTATTTTCTCATGGAATTATACCCTACATGCACCCAATTTAAGATATGGAACATATCTTAGCATAAAATAATATATATATTTAATTATTATTATAAAAGAGCTATTGTCTTTAATTTTTATCCCCACATACTTTCTTAAGAGCAGGAGAAAGTTTGAGTTGAGTTAAAGTTTATATACAATGGATCGCATTTAATCCTTAAATATGCCCATGGGAATGTCTATTTTAAATTCTCTCACAGAATCCTATATCCTCACTATTGTTGCAGTTATTTCATTTAACTTAATTTTTAGCTTTTCGTTTGTACACTTTCATCATACTGTAAGCTTTAGGAATGCAAGACCATACTAGCCTGGTTCATATCATATCCCTCAAACTTATCACACAGTCTCTCAAAATTTCAGAGAAGGTTTAACATTTTTACTCTTATGTATAAACTTAGAATACTCCTCTCCCATAAAATCGCTAAGTAAAACAAAAATATTCAAGAGAAAACATAGGTGTACCTGATTTTTAAGCTTACAACTACTTACACTCTCACATTCAAAGTTTCTTTCTATTTCTTCAGGCTCTGGGTGTGCTTATTTTTGTAGTTGTGCTAGGCTGACTCTCATGGCTACAGATGGAACTGGAGGAACAGAGAGAACTGGATATTTTCCACCAATCTTTATCCTTCGCTAACTACATGGACCATTTTACAAGACTGGGCATTATACAAGACTGAGAAATAACTGATGGGATAGAGGAACAAAGAATAGAAGCCAAATGTCCTGTAAATCTAGAAGCAAAACCCCTCTGATTCAAATAGACATTGCAATGACATCCTGTACCTGGCTCCATACAATTCTCAACGGTAAACATGTAATTCAGGCAAAGGAGATCACTCAAAACTTCTGCCAGTTGTTCAGCTTCCGAGAATGGCTTTGTGTTACATTGCAATAATTGATTATTGACTATTATAGTTTTGGGATGTGACCTCATTGTGGAGTGTAACATAATATACATTTCTTATTTCCAATGCAAGATTTTCTATACCTTAGTTAGTACGTTCTTAAACTTTTACTGATCATACAGGTTTTCCATGCTGTCTCAATATAGGGCACTCGTATGCAAGCTTTCGTAAGCTGAAATGACATAAGTGAAGAAGCAATTATCATAACATGTATGGGAAAAATTTGAGCATTCCCAGACCAAAATAATAACCTACCAAATCATACCAAATAACTTATAAAACCTAAAATAATATTAACATATAGTAAAAGCAGAGGTGATATGACAAGTACACAGCCTGTGTAAAGTGGAAATACTGTATAAAGAATGTAGTTTAATTTATTAAAATGACTGATTGACTTCTCTCTAAGTATAACAGAACACTACACTTTGTGCACCCATCAATCCTCTCAAGCCGTAGACTTTCCATTGTATCCGTTACTGGATCCTGACTAAAATAGTATACTGACCCACCCAAATTCTGTGACCTGACACCGCTTCCAATTCCTGTACTTAGGAGCTCCCTTACCCAACTCCTCTTCCTTGCACTTATCACATTCTAGCAAGATCTGTAATTCATGTATTACCTTTGATTCAATATGCTCAGCTTTCACAACCCCCAGAATGGCAGCTCCTAACTCAGACACCTTAGTCACTGATGAGTCCCATAAATCTAAGAGTGTCCAGCATATATAATATAATAGGTGCAAAATGTTTCCTTTTTAATAAATGAGTGTATATTCTTTAAAATTAATCTGTTGTGGCATTTTCAGGGCCTTTTAAATTATTCACCTTATATTTTTTATATATGTCTGTGATAGTTGTATATTGGAATAGGAATTTGTTGGCTTGTGTGTTCTCATTTTATCACTTGACATGGAATTTTTTATGTTTAAAGAGGGATCTTGTTGCTTGACCTACAGTATCTCTATAGCATAGTTTAGTAAGATGTTAACAAATCCCAATAAAAGACATCTACTCTACTCTTGTCTCCAACTAGTGGTCTCTTCAAACTTTTAAAACTGTCATAGATTGCTGGAAACACGACTGCATTTGAAATTAGTTCAATAAAACAGTAGTTGCAGATGCTCCATTAAGGGTTTAAAAACAAAATTGTCAGCCAAAGAAAATGGCTTGTAAATGTCTGGCCATCACTTCAGTGCTGCAGAAGTAAGCTTTCTGGCAAGGAGGGAAGCTGTGCTCCCTGCTTGCTGACACATAAATGACTAAATTGGAGAGATTTCTTAGTCTGTCTGCTAACCAGTGGTGTGGATGTGTAACTGGATGCTAGTATTGCAGTGCAGTTGAAGGTGAAAATCCAGGAGGTGATGAAAGACAATCTATGGTAATAGAATTGGAGGAACTCAGGGGATTGGATCAACCAGGCATAGTCTTGCTGCTCCCTCTTTCTCATTTGTATGAGCATTGTTTTTTGTGTTTTTTTCTATAATCTAGAAAGTAAATGGAAATGCTTTCCAATTTAATTGATGGCTCAGTCTGGTATAAGTGATTCCACATGGTGGTTGACAAATGACTCTTGGGTTAACCCCTCCTCTTATTCAAGAAATAGACAAATAAATCTAGCAGAATTTTACCTTTTTTCCACTAGATCTATCACTTGGGCTTCAATTTATCTATCTTAGATGAAATTTTAAATATTTCATAAACTGATGAAACCTTCTGTCCTTGGTTTTGGGGGAAAGTGGAATATCATAAATAGAATTTTCTTACATTCCCGGTCATTAGGTTGATGGATGGTTGCAGGAAAAGCAGCATCCTGGGTTTTCTAAAGGCATGTCTATGCTTAAGTCAGATTATATGGTGACTTGCAGTGTAACTATACTAGTATCTCTTTACACAAGAAAAATTTCTTTTAAATAATATAAATTTGGGGTTGCTCAAGGGATTTAATAGAAAGGTTTGGAATATGCCAGTGCTAATATATACTCGAAAGGTCAAAATTTTTTAGCTAGAGAATGATTCAATATGCTCATTCATTACATCCCACTTCTGCTCTTGTAAAACAAAGACATACAAATACATTACACTACTGTACCGCACAATCAGACTTACAAAAAGGTACCTACCTACTCCTGGCGATTCACAGGATTCACCCTGATATTATCTTTACATTATATGTTTCATATTGTGTTGTTCCCCAAACTCATGGGCAAAAATACGCTGAATGAAAATGTCAATATCCTTCATGAATCTGATACAATATACCTAAACAATCACAATGCACTATAGATAGTAAAATGTTCTGAACTTACCAATAATCAAAGACAATCAAAGGAAAAAGGTAAAGCTTTCTTCAATCTATTGGGTAGGCTATATTGGAGAGAGGGCTTTTGCAACATTCTTGGAAGATGCAGTTTAGGATTCACAGGCTGTGATCCTCACATGAAGACAGCCAATGCTCATACACATCACTGAAGCCAAGTGGTGGGATGATATACTGCATCCAAGCCAATTGCTTTCTCAATGCCAAAGACATCACACTCTTTGGAAGTTGAGTCTGAACCAAAACTTTGCTAGATCTTCTGTGCTCTCTCTGGGTGGTCCTGGGTGACCAAGGAGCTCTGGGAAATTTGATATGGCTACATCCAATTTAAATGCTATTCCTGGGTGGTCCTTAGTAGTTAATAGAGCATGGTTCTGGGGCCATGATAAGAGATTGAGAGAAGTCCAAAATATGGGCCTGGACAAGTTCCAGTCCATTAACAATGATGACTACTCCAGACACTATCAATATGATAAGTTAGAAGGACTAAGGTAGTTCTAGGAGGATGTACAGATTATGCCAAACACACCTCACCAGCTCTGCTGCCAAGTTGGTTTAGCATACTCCCAGGACCAACTCAAAGCACGATGTGTTCAGATTGAGGAATAACTGAGATGTATCAAGCCAGGTAATCAGAACTTTCTAGGAATGTCTTTATGGCTAGGAAGACACAGAGAAATTTGCTTTTATCTACCTAAGGCCTGTGATTTCTCAAAATAGTATATATATATATATATACACACACACACACACACAAACACACATTAATAAAAGGGAACTGAGGCTAATATATAAATCATGTATATTTTACTATAAAAAATAATGTGTAGTGGAAAGAGCATGTGCTTTGGAGACAGCCAATCCGGGGTTCCAATAGCCACTCCACCATTTACTGGCAGAGAGACTGGCTGACACACTTAGGGTATTATCCCAAGAGGCAGTACATGCAGAAATATCAAGAAATATTGAAAAAGTATTCAGACATATTTATATGTATCACTATTTTAAGAAAAGTAACAATATTTCAAGAGTAAAGAGTCCAGTGGCTAAGCCATGGGGTTAAGGGTCAGAAAGATTTGGGGTGACACTGAGTGACTATAGGCATTTACTTACCTTCTCTCTAAAGCAGGGTTCTTCATATACAAATGAAGTCAATAATATCTACCTTGTGAAATAGTTCCAAGGACTAGATAAGTTATAAAGTACCTAGGTGCTAAATCAATGCTATCTCATATTCCTTTGACTTCCCACATTATGACTTCCCATAGATATTTGGGTCCTCTATTGGCAATAAAATATTGAATGGATGAAGCTCAGGTCTGGACAATTCTGGTAATTCTTTTGTTATTTTTTTTTCACATCAAGAAAGAACAAATGGAGGCTTTCTGCCCTTGGCATGGAGTCCAGAATATAGGGCAAGGATAGGGGACAGAAGATCTGAATTTCTGTGCATATCTTGAGCCATAGCCCATATAGGCCCCAGTGAGGGTTCTTGGTTTTTACAACTCCCAGGGACTGAGTCCTCAGCAGAAACCTGGGAGCCGCTGTCTTTTGCTGGTACTTTGATAACAATTTGACTACCTTCCAGCTGCCTTTCGCCAGGTCCAAGAGGACAAACCATCAAGCTTTTCATCATTCAGGATTTTGATACCATAGAAATTTGCCCCTGAGCTCCAGTTAGCGGCACACAGGATAAAACCCCTTCTCAGGGGACCAGTACACAAAGAAGACACTAAATAGAGGACTCAGAACAGGCCTCTCTGGTACAGAGCTTCTGGAGGGGCGGGGGCTGCTTGAGTTGACATAATAAGAACAAGAACATTTTAGGACATTCACGTGCAGTGTCTGTGTATATATAACATTTTTTCCCTTGAATTATTTTAAATTTATTATCAGCAAATGAAGAGAGGTTGATTCTTGCTAAGATATGAAACATCAAGGGGAAGAAATACCTTAAAGCACAGAGCAAAAATATAAATAAATGAAAATATGAAAGGAATAAAAAGTAAGTGATGGAAACAGGGGAAAGGGTCTTCCTAGGGAAACCAGGTGGCACCTTGTGTTCACATCTCAGTAGGAAATGTCCATGGATATCCAGATTCACATATCAAATTCTTTTAATTCTCAGCTTGAGTGTCTAACAATCATTTCAAATTTAATATATCTAAAACCGAACTTCTTTCCTCACCCAAATTTCCTGTTGTAGTCTTCCATATCTTACTTAATAGAAACTATATCCTTCAAGCTGCTCAAATAAAAATCTTGAATTGTCTTTGACTTGTCTTTCACACTCCATATCTGATTCACTAACACATTTTTAAGCTAAAGTTATGCTGAGTGATCACATCTAACACATCCACTGCTGGCATCCTCATCAAAATCACCATCATATCTCACTCATATGATTTCAGTAGCGGACCAATAAATCTCTCTTTCCATATTCTCAAAAACCAGAGGAAATCTGTTAAAATAAGTTAGTTCCTGTCAATCCATTGAATAAACCTTCAGTAGGTCTCCATCTCACAGTAAGAATCCAATTCCTGACACTGACTCCTAAGGCCTACATGATCTGCCCCTACTTTGTATCTTCACCCTCTCCCACTGCCAATAACTTTGTGATCTCACTTTATTATGATTCAACCCTTTCTCACTCTGCTTTAACCCCACTGGCCTCCTTGTTTCTTAAACATAGTAGGTATTCTTCCTCTTCTTTGTGGAATTTTCTTCCCCCCAATAGTAATATGCCAGACTCCCTTCCCTCCCTTTGTTTTTTCTTTTATTTAATCCTCACTGGAGGATATTTTTTCCCATTGATTTTTAGAGAGAGTGGAAGGAAGGAAAAGAGAGAAAGAGAGACATCTATGTGAGAGAGACACATCCATTGGTTGCCTCCCCCATGTGCCCCGACCAGGGCCTGGATTGAACCTGCCACCCAGGTCTGTGCCCTGACAGGAATTTAACCTTTGACGCTTCAGTGCAAGAACCAACACTCCTTTTTTGTGTGTGTCTCCATAGCAATAACCAACCTCTAGCATAATATATATTTTATATATTAACCCTGTTTACTCTCTGTCTCCTATCCCCACCATAGGCCAAAAAGCAAAACTGCATTACTGCAGAATTCATTGTCTGAGTTCTCCCCTTTCGCAACCTCAGGAACTACTGGTATAAAGTGTTGGTTGAAGTTTCCTGATTGTGGCCATTGCCTGATGGAACATCAGGCAGTGGTTCTGGGAGTCTGTCCAGCAGGCTCACTTGGAGCCACTCTACTGCCTTGCCAAAATTGGGCACACATTAATTAAATAAAGTAATCCCCTTTTGGCTTAAAATTGCTTAAGATAAATTTTCTGAGGCTGAACCATTGTATAATGTAGAGAAAGGAATTGTTTGGAAATAGCTGTGCTGTGAGTCCACACTATAAAGGCAGAGGATGGAGATTGCTTCATTCTTTACTTCAAATCTAAAGGAAAGGGCTTTAAAGAGAATACTGAGAATGAAATTAAGCTGAGACCAGCACTTGTGCTCAGAAGTTATTAAAGCAAAGGATACCTGTCTGATTCTGAACATACCATGCGTGGGCCATGCATGAGAGAAGGCCTGCACCGAAGCATCTCAGTTTCTGTCAGTTTCAGGTCTCCCTGAAGGGCAATGTGATCTCAGGGGAGAGCTACGGAAGAGGCCCTGAAGGATTCTTAAAGAACGTGGAAGGAATAATCAACCAGCCAAAAAGGAGCCACTTCTCTACAGATGGAGGGTTTCTGAGGAATCTAAGAAATATTCTGAAAGAGTCAGCTTTACATATGCAGAGCTCAAAGATTACCACTCCAGCTCATAACAATGTCAAACAAGAATTTTCTTGTTCTCTTCACATCCTTTCACACCTGACCACCCACAACAGAGTTGGCATCACCTTCTTTACCAGATCCAGTTCCTGCCCTGTATCCCCCTGATTCCCCATAGTAGGCCTACCTGGGGGACAGTATTGATCACTGAGTGGGAATACACCCTCTGATTGAGCTGTATTTGGAGACTCAAGGTAACAATAAAACGTGTGTCATTTATAAATGACAAATGTATAATAAAAATTGAATTACAAATATTATATAAAAAGCTTGACATAAAGTTATAACTTCAGGTCTTAGAGATCAATCGTTCAATAACTAACCACATTGAAAGTCAAGTGAGATTTGAGAAGCAAGAAAAAGAAGCCTGATTAAGAGAATAAAAAGGAGGAAGATATGCAAGAATGGGAATGAGATATGAAACATAAATAGAGATGTGATTCAAATACTAGTAATACTAAATAATAAAATATTTCTACAGATAATTCTATGGCAACAAATGTGAAAACATTAGACATATTGACGTAAGTGCTTCTCTAACATAATTTAAACTTCTAAAATTACCCCAAGGGAAGGTAAAAAAACAAAAAATACTGAAGCCAAAAATCATAAAAGTGTTTGAGAAGTTTAAAAATCCGCCATTAATAAAGCCCCTTAAACCAAAGATTTTCACAGCTTCTACCAAACCTTTTAAACAGATCATTGTCATGTTATTTAAGCCCCTATAGTCACTGGAAAAAAATCCTTAACATAAAAACTTATGAAGTCCGCATTTAAAAAAAAAGGTATAGCCCAATCTCATATGTAAACGCAGATGCAAAGATCTTTGTAAAAAAAAAAAAAAGATGTTTTTAATATCCAGCAACCTACAAATATAATTATTTACATCAATCTATAAAAATTCAAAATTTTATGGTAATATCAATACATTCTGAAGTCTTTAAATTAATAGGAATAACCTTGTGCACTGCTGGTGGGAATGCAGACTGGTGCAGCCACTGTGGAGAACAGTATGGAGTTTCCTAAAAAAACTAAAAATGGAACTCCCATTTGACCCAGTAATTCCACTTCTAGGAATATATCCCAAGAAACTAGAAACACCAATCAGAAAGGATATACGCACCACTATGTTCAAAGCAGCACAATTTACAATAGCTAAGATTTGGAAACAGCCTAAGTGCCCATCAGCAGATGAGTGGATTAGAAAACTGTGGTACATCTACACAATGGAATACTATGCTGCTATAAAAAACAAGGAACTCCTACCATTTGCAGCAGCATGAATGGACCTGGAGAGCATTATACTAAGTAAAATAAGTCAGTAGAGAAAGATAAATATTACATGACCTCACTCATTTGTGGAATATAATGAACAACATAAACTGATGAAGAAAAACAGATTCAGAGACAGAGAAGCATCAGTAGGACCATCAAACTTCAGAGGGAAGGTAGGGGAGGGTGGGGGTAAGGGTGAGAGATCAACCAAAGGACTTGTATGCATGCATATAATCCTAAGAATGGACAAGACACACTAGGCAGGTGAGGGCATGAGTGGGGAGGGGGGAGGGGGACAATGGGGGGTAGGGACACATATGTAACACCTTAATAAAGAAAAAAAGTAAGCTACACAATATGACAAAATAATTTATTGCAAATTAAAACTAATTATTATTCTAAATTATAAAACTTTCATTGCAATTAAAATAAAAATGAGTTAAGACTTCAGTTAACATTGCTTTGGAATAGTCAATTAAAAAAATGGAAGTCAGTATAAACATTGGAAAACAAGGGGTTTTCTTCTCATGACAATATTGTATATCTAGAAATTCCAAGATTCCAATTAAAATCAAAATCAATAAAAATCCTTAAATAAGAGAATTCATAAAGATAACAACAAATATGTATCAGTCACCAACTTTTGTTTGTTATCTGTAAGCAAATAGCAATAAAAATGGAAATATATCTATATTTTTATGGATAATTTAAAAAAGAAAACACAGGATCTATGTGAAAATATCTGTGAATCTTATTGAAAGGGCATATAATAATATTTAATTATGGAATAACACTGTGATCTTGGACAGGAAAAATTAATAAGGTAAAAATGCCAATTCCTCAAAATTCTATAAATTGTGGCATTTCTAAATAGAACTTAATTAAGGTTGATTTTAGAATTGGATACAATGACATAAAAGTCACTTAGAAAAATATATGTCTGAGAACAGCCAAGAAAAGTTTGATTTGGAAGAAGGAGTAACTGGGAAATCTGCTTCACACATTATTCATCAGACTATAAAGTCACTATAATCAAGTCAATATGGTATTAGCCATATGGATTCATGAAAAACAGAGAATCTAGAAAACAAGCATCTATATATGAAAATTTCACATATAGCAATGGGAAAGAATGCCATTTAATAAATGCAGCTACAATGAGAAATTTATCCAAAGAAAACTAAGTTGGGTCCATCCTCATCATATGTGCTGTTCAATAGTGTAGCCACTAGCCACAAGTGCTATTAAACTTAAATTTTAAATTAATTAAAAATAAATTTTAAAATTATGTTCTTTAGCTGCAATATCCATGTTTTAAAGTGTGGCTAGTGTTTATTAGTGAAGATTATAGAAGGTTTCCAACTTTAAAAGATGTTCTTTTAGCAACAAGATATCTCTCTCTATATATAATATTTACACATATTATTTAGAAATATTCTTAGAAATATAACCTAATAATATATAAATATAAATACATATATGTATATGTACATTTAATTGTTCCCAGTTGATTTACAATTTAAATGTAAAATATTTAGAAGAAAATTATCAAGGTTACATATATAATATAAGGGTAGAGGGGGGAACTTCATAACATGACCAGAAACACAAAACAAATAAAAAAGAGACATAGTTGAAATAAAAATTATAACTTTTATATTTGTATAGATACCAGTATCAGTTAGGATTCTTGAAAACAAAAGCGTCTATTTTAAGTGTTTTTTCTTTCTTTCTTTTTTTTTTTGTCTGCATGCACTGTAAGCAGAAGAGATTACACTTGAAAAGCACCAGTAAATGGGTTGTTAGACCATATTAAAACTACATGCATATGTAAGAAATGAAAATATCAGTTCTCTTAAAAAAACAGATATGCAAATAAGCAGACTCTATGGCATCATACTAAAGTTTAATAAAAAACTATATAGACATTCTCACTCACCCGCCCACAGACTGCAGTTTGTCCCTCTCCAATAGGACACAACCATTAGCCAGTTTTTGTTTTAAAATGACTGACATTCCTGTTAAACAGCTTTTGTTTGGAGGTTATTGGCAAAGGGGGTGAGGGATCCCGCTATGTGCTTCCCTTAGGGGCAGTAGTGATCTTGCAGCCTCTCGCTGTGTGCCCATGGGGTATGATGCAGAAAAGCAATTCGTAATGGAGAATAACTGGGGGACTATTTTTTTATTTTCTTTATTGATTAAGGTATTACGTATGTGTCCTTATCCCTTCCTTACCCCCCCTCCCCCAGCTCATGCCCTCACCCGCCTGGTGTCTGTGTCCATTGGTTATGCTTACTGATGAACAAAAACAGATCCAGAGACAGAGAAGCATCGATCAGACCTCAGACTGTCAAACCTCAGAGGGAAGGTAGGGGAGGGTGGGGGTAAGGGGGAGAGATCAACCAAAGGACTTGTATGGGGGACTATTTTTGAGAAGGTGCCATTACTGCCTCTGTAGTACACTGATCACACAGCTACCTATCTTGCCTTGATCATTTCCAAGTTGAAGTTACGGGCAGGTGAATCTGATAGGAAGAGGCTCTTGTGTCCTAGCTGCAAGAGAGCCTGGGAAAGCAAGTTTCTACAGGACTCATAAGTGTGAAATTTTACACATATAGAAAAGGCGTTCAATAATTCCTAGAACAGCAATAAGCATGACAAATGTCCACTACACTAGCATAAATAAAGTCAGCTGACAAATAATAGAAATGGGAGGAAATATTAAAAGGATAGTAACCCAGATGAAGATGAATGTTTAGTGTCTATAATACAGAAAGAGTCCTTACAACTTGTAAAGAAAAAGAGAAACTACCTAATGGAAAAATACATCAAGGATAAGAATAGGGAATTCACAGAAAAGTAAATTCAAATTTCCTATACTTAGTATAAAGAGATATCACTTTACCAAAGCAGATTGACAAAATTTAAAAATTTCAATAAACCTGCTGGTGGACTGGGAAGGAAATGGCATATTCTTTGCTACTAGAATTATAAAATTTTCCCACCTTTTTAGAATGAAATTTAAAATGTCTATAAAATTAAAAATAACCAGAACCTTATAAGTAAAACCATCACTATATAAAAATATACAAACAAGGACGTTTATTCTACTTGTAGAGGCAAAGGCTTAAAGAGTGAATGGTCTTCTGAAAAAAAATACATTCACAGTATAGGCTATTAAAA
Organism: Myotis lucifugus; assembly: GCF_000147115.1. NCBI lineage: Eukaryota > Metazoa > Chordata > Mammalia > Chiroptera > Vespertilionidae > Myotis > Myotis lucifugus. The sequence goes on along the minus strand of NW_005871063.1, from coordinate 11,111,571 downwards.
GACAATTACAAACAATGAGTAAGATCTATGTCATTTGTCTAAGAGTGATTTTGACAGTTGCTGAATGAGAAAAAAAAAGATGCAGAGAAACAAATAGAACAATGCACAAAACACAGTATAAGAAACTGAAGACATTAAGATTTTAATAAAAATCACATGGGTTGTGGGTGTGAGAGAGGGTGAATTGGTGCAGGCAGAGAAGAAGAACAGAGAATTAGTGAAACAAACAGAAAACAAAACAAGACTTGCAAATTCAAACCATATTTAAATATTTCCTTTATGTAAAACTACTATACCTGCTTCAAGAGAAACTATAAAGGAGTTTAGTCTAGGTCTCTAAATTTTAAAAAAATGTCTAAAATATTTTTTAGGTGAACAATTATTTTACATAATAATATGTAAAGAATGACCTCATTTAAAAAAAAAACACACAAGTGTGCCCAGCCTCCGTGGCCCAGTGGTTGAGAGTCGGACCTATGAAGCAGGAGGTCATGGTTTGATTCCTGGTCAGGGCACATGCCCGAGTTGCGGGCTCGATCCCCAGTGTGGGGTGTGCAGGAGGCAGTCGATCAATGATTCTCTCTCACCACTGAGGTTTCTATCTCTCCCTCTCCCTTCTTCTCTGAAATCAAATAAAAATGTATTTTTTTAAAAATCACAAGAGTGTGTGTTTGTATTTGTACCAGCAAGAATGACATGCTGCACACTAGTCTAATACTAGTTTTCTTAGAAAGGGCAGTATTGGAAAGCAAAAGGTGGTATTATTCTACTAATCCTAATGAATTTTGAAATTAAAACATTAAAAACAAAAACAACAATATATGCGCATCCTAGAAGGCATTTTAAAGGGGGTTAGCTATATTATAATTCAGAGAATCATTAGAGACCCTCAGTTGAGAAAGGGATGGTTTGAGATAGCCCCTCTGAGGAGAGTATCTGAGCTGAGACTTGAAAGGTAACAATAAGCTTTATTGTGGAGAGCTGGACATAGAACATTCTAAGCTGAGAGCTTGTTTGAAAGGCGGAAAGGAAGTCAGGGTGCCTGCTATGTCAGGAGCACATGATAGGTTGTGTCAGGTAAGTTAGAGAGGCAGGGCCTTGAAGGTCACTGCTAAAAAAGTTTTTGAGTTGTGACCACTTACGGTGAACAAACAAGGTAAGTACATAAGTATAAACACTTTATAGCAACTTCACATTCCTCAGACTCCAGCATTTGGTCACTGGACTCATCTCAGTTCAGGCGATTCATATTGAGTGCTGTATCTTATGTTGCAAATAGCTTCAGTACATGGTGGATTCGGAAAACAACACACAAACCAAAAAAAAAATGAAAACTAAAACAAACTCATCCTCTCCACAGGTTGGTGGAGAAGCCCTGTGGCTTTCCTTAGAGCAATGGGAAACCACTGAAATAGTTTACAAAGAAATGTCTTAATATGTTTTACAAAAGAATTCTCTCCTTTACAACTAGAGTTATCCCAGCTTTCATTGAGCCAAACTGATTGGAAAAAACTCAAGGGTTAAAAGAAGGAGAGTAGCTAGGAGACTATTATGGTGGTGTAGGTAGACCATGATGGTGGCTTGGACCAGGTGGTGGCAGCTGTACTGGGGGATGGAAAACATGTTTGAGAAACCATAAATGATTTCTAGTTTTCTTCGCCACAGGAACTAGTACCTTATGATGACATCTGTGGAGATGAGGGCTAATGAAAGAAGAGTATGCAGGCAAAAATCAAGAGTTCTGACTTGGACACATTTAAGTTTGGTCTATATATTACAAACCAAAGTGTAATTAAAGCTCATCAGAGAGGTCTGGACTAGGGACATGGTTTTAGGAGTCATTAATATATAAATGTAGGGTAACTAATTGTCCTCTTTACCCAAGAAAGTCCTGGTTTTAGCAGGGAAAGTCCCAAGTTCTGGGAACCCTCTTAGTCTATGACAAAATGAGGAACTTGTTCACCTTATGTAGATGGTGTTTACACCATGGGATTGGATAAGAGTAAGTCAGGCAAATACTAAGATGAAAGAGAATCTTAGAAGGCATAACCAGTGAGGAAGACAGAAAAGTTTCAAATAGTTGGAAACCAAGGGAAGAGACAGTAAGAATAGAAAAGCAGATTTGGCAAGATGATGGCCACAAGTGACATGAACAAGAAAAGATTCTTTGGAGAGATGGTGGGGGGAGGGGGAAGACTATAATGTTGTAAATTGAAGACTCAAGAGAAGGACATAGGATTAGCAAGTACTACTAGTAAAATGTCATCCAGAAGCTTTGCAATGAGGGGAGCAAAGAAATGGACAGTTTGAAGAGACTGGAGGAATATAAAAGGGTTGTGTATGACTCTATTTTGGGGAGTGAAACTACTTTGGAAGTGCAGTAGGCTCACTAGGAAGTGTTGAGAATCCATATGAACATTTTAGCATACCTTCAGTGGTTTTATTCTTATTAGTTGGTAATTTTCTATAATTACATTAAGCTTCTCAGGTGTTGGATGAAAAAAGTTTTAAAATTGTTTCAACCAGTGTTTTTTTTTGTTTGTTTGTTTTTTGTTTTTGTTTTGGGAGAGGCAGGGTGCTAAACAAAATAGAAGCAAGTTAGAATAATTGAAAGAGAATTATTTCAATTAGGAAACGTGGACTAAAAGCCAAGTTAAAGGGGAAATAGGAAAAGGAAGTAGGTAGAAGGAGAGTGAAAAGTGAAGTCAGTGGTTTTGATGTTTCATTGAGGTTGAAGAATTCTTACAAAATGAGTACTTGAGAATGCAAGCTGGAAGAACAGCAGATGGCAACCAGAGAAGGGGTGATTGGATTTTATGATTTCAGGTTTGGTGAGTTAGTGGTGATGCAATGTCAGCATCACTGGCTGGGAAGAGGTGGAGAGGAACAGGTGATTGGAAGTGAGAGGAAGGATCTGACAGATGGGCTTCAAAGGGTTCAGCCATATAAATTCTAAAATCACCAAGAATTAATGCACAAATAGGGATGAAGAAGAGGAAGAGAAGGAGTCAAGAGCAAACTTCATGAGTGACTGGATCAGTATATGAGAGTGAGAGATGTAGTGGATCATTAGACTGATAGTGCAATCTTCAAATGGGAGGGAGTGAGACATACCCGACTCGTTACCTTCTGATAAAAATCGTCCACTTCAGACTCTTACAAGGAAAATGGACTTAAGACAAGATATTGAGAATATTCAGAGAAGAGTTTTAAGTGACAAGGGAATCTCATGATGACATATCATTAGGATTAACTATATAATTTGCAGTGCCCAGAGCAAAATGGGAATGGAGGACATTATGTTAAAAATTATTAAGAATTTCAAAATGGCAGCAGATAAAGATTTCATCGAGTGTGGGTCCAAGTGCTGGATCCTGTGTGACTGCATGGGTCACATGCCCATGAAGCCAGCACTAACTATTCTGGTGTTTCACAGGCATAGCAAAAAGATTTGGGAGGGAGGGCAGCATTCGGTCAGATTAGGGAATATACTGTACTAATTTATTTGTTTGGATCTACTGTGAGAGCCATTGTTCTATATCTTACCCACTATTATCATTTAATCCTCCTGACATGTGAGGTAGGCATTATTTCCCCAGTTTTACAGATGAGAAACCTGAGCACTGGAAAATTAAGGGATTTTCCCAAAGTCATAGGAAGTGGCAGCCTGTTTCTAGATCTGTGTTCCTTTTTGCCCAGCTAGGATGTCACTAAGTCATCCTAGAGATAATGCTTTGGGAGACAAGACTTAGTGTTGAGCAAAGCCAACATGAGTGTGAGGCTAGATAGAATTAGTCCTCATTTGGTCCCTAGAGGAAGAAGAATCAGCAGTAAGGAATGGTTTTTGATAGTTAACATAAGTATTCCCAGTCATCTCTCACCTACATTCTAAAGAGGAAATACTTTATTTTTTAGGAAGTTTCAGGTTGTGGATTTTTGCCATGTTGATCTGTAAACTGAATAAAGTTGAGGCCCCTGGGTATGAGGTATTATAAAGTGTTAAAATCAGGAATAATTGAATCAAATTATTTGATAAAAGTTTAAAAAGCATAATTGGTAAATGAAATTATTATTAATGGACATGCCACAAATGGGATTTTTAAAAGTCCTTATATGTGGATGAAATCTCACACATTAAAAAATATATATTTATGTCCCTGGGAAAAATCTATGATCTAATTTTTTAGCACTTTGGTTTGCTTTGGCCCTGTACTTAAGAACTCTATGATCCTGTCCTGTACTACTTGGTGTATATGCTAAATTGGTAATCTTATTTATGACTGAATCTCAGCTTATTCTTTGTCTCCAGATATTTTCACACTGTTATGTGTGTGAGGGATTGGAGGAAATAAAAGATGTAATTAATTTTAGTCCAACTGATTATTTATCAATGCCTTAAAAAAGACACAGCTGGTTGCATGATTTATTGACCTATGTACTTATTGAAATATGAATTGATTAATGTTCTCTGTCTAAACTTTGCTTTTGTTTTAATGGATTAATTATAATATAAGTTTTGGTCAGTTTAATGTAATCTAAAGTAGGAAACAAAGAAAAACTAATGATGTAGGCCTCCTTATTTTTAAGGCAGTCACTGGAGTATACCATTTCCTTTACTGCTATATAGTCTAGATGAATGTATCTGTTATCACAGTTGTATATGTGAAACCTCATAATAGCTCAGTTACATTAAAAATTTAAAAATATTCAGATTATTTCCATTTTCCATTTTTTGAACAAGAGCAATTTTAATTAATTATGCTCCTTAGTTAATACAGTTATAATATATATAAAATTATAAATAATACATTAGTATTGCTATACCATCTGTATGTTTGTATCATTATTTTGATATCCAACTTATGGAATTTGTTTAATTTAATCAAGTTTATTTTATTTGGTGTTAAGGACTGAATTATGTCCCCACAAAAATTTATATGTTGAAACCCTAACCCCCCAATCCTATATAATAAAAGCCTAATATGCAAATTATCCCCTCGACCACAAGTTTGACCAGGAGTTCAACCAGGGGGAAGGGAGGACCCGGCTGGCAGCCAGCAGCTGCTAGGGACACTACCCATGCACGAACTTCATGCACTGGGCCTCTAGTATGAACATATTTAGAGATAGGGTCTTTACAGAAATAATTAAGATGAAATGAGGTCATAAGAGTCCCCAATCCAATAGGACTGGTGTCCTTAATTTTGCTTACCCTCCTTTTGAGGGATTGTCTGGTATGAGCTAGGTGCTCATTCTCTTTATTTTTTCAAAATGTATCTTTATTGTTAAAAATATTACAGATGTCTCCCTTTTTCCCCCATTGACCCCCTCCACCCTGCCCCACCCTCTTGATCTTCATTTTCTGTATGTTTTATGATATTTTTCCTTTTTTAATAATTGATTTATACCATGATTAAGCTCTTGGTTCCTTTTCTACTTCTCTGACTTGATATATGAGACTGTCTTATCTTTGTGATCACAATACAATTTTTTTGGTGCTCAATAAATGATTTTTGAACTGCACTGAATGTCAGGTATATATATATTTCTCATCAATTGAACCTAGTGCTGTATTTTTTTTATTTTAAGTAAAAATTTCTACTTTCCTATTACATTAGAGGAGGGGAAATCCTTAGCTCCAGGTTTATATATTAGGTGTAAAGACATATATCTTATAGGCTTCCTAGGTCAGATACAATTTCATATTCAAGAAATAAATTTATTTTGGCTTGAATCTTTGTTAACTTTATAGAAAACCCCTATTTTATCAATCATGGCCTGACTTCAAATAGCAGCACAGCATTAACCAATTCAGAGGAGGAGAAAGAGGAAGAGCTAAAATATGGGGGAAAACATGGGAGACCAAAAGAGACACAAGCAGATGAAAGTAGGCTTTGAAATTCACTGTTTGTGGTCAAATCTATAATAATAAAAATGTAATATGCAATTCGACCGAACAACTGAACAGCAGAACGACCATCCTGATGACCACGCTATGACACGCACTGGTGCCAGGCCAGCCAAGGCAGGTGCGATGCAATTGGTTGAGGGACCCCACCATTGCCCACGATCGCCCTGCAGAGGGAGGCCCAGGTCACCCTCTATGCTGTGATCGATCGCGGAGCCCCGGCCGGGTGGGTGGGGCCTCCCTCTGCTAGGTGATCGATTGTGGAGCCCTGCGAGGTGGGCGCCCCACAGAGGGAGGCCCAGGCCACCATGCTGGTGGCACTGTGGTGGGTGGGTGGGGCCTACCTCTGTGGGGTGATTGATCTGGGGGCCCTGCGATCAATTGCCCCACAGAGGGAAGCCCAGGCCAGCCAAGCAATCATACCTCATGCCTGTCGCCTGCAGAGGGAGGTGACCGGTGGTGGGATGGCAAGCAGAGCCAGCTGCCGGCAGCCAGGGGAAGGAAAGCCCCCATAGGTCCTGATCGCTGGCCAGGGCTAGGGACCCTACCCGAAGGGTCCCCAATCGCAAGAGGGCTCAGGCCCAGCTGAGGGACACCCCCCCATGCATGAATTTTGTGCACCAGGCCTCTAGTATTCAATAAGTTTACAGGCTCCATGTTGCAGAGTGGAGCTGCACTCCACCCTTGGATTCCACTCAGCCCTTCAGTGCTTTATATTGTGAATGAAAGGGACCCTCCATTAAAAGTATGAGGTATAAAATAGAGCAACATGATATGTGATGATGAGGATCTGAACTAATGAAGGTTGCCCTAACAATTCTACCCAAGAGCACATCTATACATGAGACTCATAATTATACTTTTCACATTAATTATTACATACACAAATTGCAATTCATTGTATTATTTGTTTTTAAATTCCATGCATGTAATATATTGGTTATGCTCCAAATATCTACCTGATAATTTTAAACTTTTTCTCAATGGACATTATTGAAATCAATAAGCCATCAGTAATATACACATCTTAGAATTCTCTCTTACCTCACCAAGTTGGGGAAACACCATATATATATATATATTTGGTTAATCCTCACCCAAGGATATTTTTCCATTGATTTTTAGGGAGAGTGGAAGAGAGAGGGAAAGACAGAGAGAAACATCGATGTGAGAGAGACATATTGATTGGTTGCCTCCTGCACGAGCCCCAACCAGGGCCTGGGCCAGGGAGGAGCCTGCAACTGAGATACATGTCCTTGATCAGGATCGAACCCGGGACCCTTCAGTCCACAGGCCGATGCTCTATCCTGAACCAAACTGGCTAGGGCGGGGAAACATTATAAAGAGCTAATGGCAGTTTCTCTATCATTGCATAACTTCTGATACCATGGACCTGAAGGGTGAATGGAAGGAAAAATATTTCTTCTCCTACATGATTATATGCCTCTAAACCAGCGGTTCTCAAACTGTGGGTCGCGACCCCTTTGGCGGTCGAATGACCCTTTCACAGGGGTCGCCTAAGACCATCCTGCATATCAGATATTTACATTATGATTCATAACAGTAGCAACATTACAGTTATGAAGTAGCAATGAAAATAACTTTATGGTTGGGTCACAACATGAGAAACTGTATTTAAAGAGCCAGAAGGTTGAAAACCACTGCTAAACCCTAAGTCCCTTAGATTCAAGGACTGTGACTCATTAATCTTTTATCCACAGTGTCTTCACATATATTTGAATGAATATAGTAGGTGCTTCACACATATTTGAATGAATTAATTAAGGAGAAAAATCTAGGTCACTGACTGTTAAGGAAAATACCAACAATTTAATTAAAAGAACAGACTCTGGAGTAGGAATTCAAATCAGTCAACACAGGCAGGAACAGGCCAAATTTTAGGTTAGTTAGAACCAGAAAACAACACCCCCTTTGTGGGTTTAAATTTAGTTATATCTAAAGGAGTTTCAGATCACATCTGTTAATTGATGTTGGATTTTGGAGTGGCATTCAATGATACAATAGAGGATAAGAACCCTCCATTTTATCTTTTTAGTATAGGTCATTTATTTCCTTGTCTTCTTCCTTATTTTTAAATGTTTCCAGGTAGCAAGAAGAAGCACAGTCAGCAAGGTTTCTCAAGGTCATGACTGGACATAGGCTTGACCATCATAACACCAACCACAGTTACTCATCAACTGCACTTCCGGGGCAGTCTGTGAAATGAACCAGACCTGGCAGCTTTGGCTGTTATAAATGGTTGTGGTGTGATATTTTTGCATGTATATAACCACTGAGGTAAGCCTGCTGGCTGGAAGAAACAGATAAGGGTTGATGTTTGAGTTGAAGCACGTTGTGAATAAATACCATGCTGATGTTAGTATTGTGCCAACACAGGGATTTGTTTGAATTATTGAACATGGCATTCGTTCTCTTACTGCTGAGTGAAAGAAGGTATAAAAGAATATTTTTTTGCTGAACTGAGCCTATCACTTTGAAATTTAGCCCTAATCTTCCAATGAACAAAAAGGGGAATACTTGAATTTTACAAAGGATATTCCAAAAAAATAAAGGGAATGTAGTTTGTAATGTTCAGAAGCCAGAGAATTCAACTAGTCCTCTCATTTGTTTGTCAAGTTTTCCTTAAATTGGCTTACAGATTTATCTACAATTCATTGCACATGGATATTTTTGTCACTGCATATTTACAACAGCTGCGATCCTGATGGGGATTTAGTCAACCAAAGGCCCTTCTGCATGCAAGCGGTCACCAGGCTGCTAATAGGCTGAGGGCTGAGACGACAATAAAGTGAGCAGAACCTTGCAGCTGGGGACCAAATGTAGGATAATAACTAGCAGTTGGCCATTACGGGGTTAACTGCTGGTGTTCTGGTAAGTGTTAAAAAATGTTGAGGTCCTGCTCAAAAACCCAGCCAAATTTTGAACATTTCCATTGGGCCAAAGTAATACGTGCCTCTGCTTCTCTTTAAGACTGGCGATTCATTTTAGGACACCAATCTTGTCACAGGGTCTAACACATATTATTTTTTGATAATTGTGTTGTACTTTTCCAACTTGCTTTTCATCTAAATGAGAGACCCTTGCCGAATATCAGCTTCTTAGTCTCTGGGCTTCAGCCACTAGTGTTTGTGCCTTATACTTTCCAGACTTGTTACGTATGCCCTGGGAAGAATTTTTACCTACATTTGTTGAGTAAAAGAGCCATCCATTCTGTTGTTTTAAACACATGAAATTGTATCACTGCAATGTCAGTCCAAACATGTGTAATTAACATGGAAAATATGTCTGAGCCATATTGGTCAAGATAGATGACTTCCTCACATGACTTATAAACAGTTGCAGGCATAAAGCCAGGATGTCAAAACCAAGTTGTGTACCACAAAGGTTTATCTGGGAGGACTTTCAAATTACAAAGGAAAACGAAAGGCAAAAACCAGCCTGCCGTACTTTCCTAACAAGGAGAGCCGCTTTCTGCTATCTGTATAAAAATAAGCCTTCTGTCCTCCTTTTCGACATGTGTTACTCACTGCAGAGGTCAAAACAGACATCCCATTCTTCTGGAAGTGTTCATCAAACAATATAATGGCGCATGTCAGAGCTTTCAAATTATTCTGGCTGGAAATAGGTCTCTAATCTCCTTTTAAATTTTAATGGTGGCTGTGTGCAGAATTCTCTTTGGAATTCTTTGATTAGTGGCCTAGACTCTAAAAGAAAGAGTTCCAGCTCTGTCCCCTCTGTGTGTTTTTTCTGAGTCTGTTGAAAACCACCAGCTCTGACTTTTTTCTAATGTCGTTTTGCTAGTCAGCTATCCTATAAGCGCTGCCAGCAAGGAAGAGTAGACTTGTAGGCCGTAAGAGCAAAGTGGACTTACCTGCAGATGCTCTGTTCCCTTGTGGGTAAAAGGAGCTAATTTGAGGTATGTACCTACGGATGCTTTGTGTCTTCACGTATAGCCCAATCCTGGTTTTATGTCATCGGTAGCATCAGTTAGAAATTAGGCATGCCAAGAACTTCTCAGGAAATCTTCCCTGCAACTAAATCCCAAACAGATTTAGTTATTGAGGCACCATAGCTCAGGATAAGGGAAATCCAGTTTGACGGTAGTGCTAGAGCAAGACCTCCCATTTCAGGAGGTATAATGACTATCAGCATACAGGTTAGTAGACTTATTAAAATTAACATAATTGGAAATTCTTTCTCTGAGAAAAGCCATTCCAGAACTACACTAAAAAGGTTCTCGACCACTTGGTTCATGAAAGCTTGGTATTAATTAATGCATGTATCTTCTAATAGTAATGGTCTTAAGATATGTAATGTATTCTTTAATGTTCAAGTAGTATGGTTTTGCACACATGAGAGGGAGAAGAAGAGAGAAAGAGCAAGCTAAAGAGAATTAGAGAGAAGGAGAGAGATCTAGGAATAGTCTGCTGTACTGTTTCAAAAGGGAAAATCCGTTGTCCTATCTCCTGAGGTCACCTGAAGCACAGCACTCTTGAAAGGAGACTGCGGCAGAGGTTGGCTTCACTGGGGAATGCAGGAAAGTTTTGCATGAACTCTGTCAAGAATGTGGGATTGATGTTCTGCCAACTCTACATTCTCCCAGGCAGGCAAGGTAAACATGCTGAAACACATGGGATCCAGGGAACTGAGCAAAACTGGGAAGGCTCCACTTGTTCTTGGGAACATGGGAAAGCATGAAACATCTCTATTGCACCGCCTTTCTTGGCTTTAGTCATCGTCAGCATTCTAGAAAACCTTCTCTAACCTCTTCAGCCTCATTCCACACCTCTGATGAGATCTGACAAGATTGGCAGAATAAAGTTGAATAAATCATGGGAAAGGGACCCCTGGTCCTTTCTATTTTTGCCCAGGTGGGTACCGTGCTAGGATTCAAGGATTCCTCTATACTAGGCCCCATTTTTCAATTTTATCTAAGGGAAAGCCTATCTCTAGATGTTGACTGCTGTCCTTTATAAGAAATTGGGCCAGTGTCCCAGAGTCTTAGAACCCATTGGCCAGGCCCAGCAGCCTGGTAGTTTCACCCTGGCTATTTAATCTGAGTTTAGCTCAACTATGATTACTGTGGTTTAGCAGTTCTCACTTTAATCTGGATTGCGGACCTAACAGAAGAGTGGAAAATATATTAGGCATCCTTAGAAAGGGAAGTGAAGAACCCATCAAAACAGGAAAAAGTGTTCTATCTTATAGCCATAAAGCAATTATTATTATTTTATTTTAGTACATGGCCTGATGCCATCTTTCATGTAAACAACTGCCAACAAACCAGAAAGTATAGTCCAAGAGATTTATTCTTGATTTTAAAAGTGATAATGTAAGGTAGCATGTAAGATATTCTCAGCCAAAGCTATCCTGGGGATGTTTTACATATGCATGGTTCATACCCATGGGCATATGGTCACATATGCATATAACAAGGGATGAATCTGTCACCCTGAATATATCCAATCTCTTGTGAAATACTGGGCACTGTAAGTTGGTAGCTGCAGCAGCCACCACAGCATATGCAGCATTTCAACTATTAAAATATCTGACATTTGGCAGGTGCATTTAAGAATGACAACTCTTGGCAAGTTCATCTTATCCTTGCACACGAATAATAAAGAGAAAGAAATATTTTCAGTCTGACAGAAATCAGCAACAGGTGCTGAAGGCCCTGCGATGTCGTTTAACAGGAGGGAGTATATTAAACAGTGTGAAATAAGCAAACATAATTATAACATGCTTACAGAGAAAATGATGGCACCTGGTTAATTTTGATCTAGACTGGTTCAAAGACCCAGGGGCCAACACACTCTAGGAGGAATTACACCCTTTAAAAATAATAGAATAAGTACAATCTCTAATAGTGTACCCTTCAATAGTAACAGTCCTTTGGGGATTCTAAACCTGAAGGGCTGTTTTGTCAGATTTGGCGCTTCAAGGGTTATGTCACATGCTCAGGACTGTGAGCATCCAGTATGTCCTTATTCAGAATCTATTTGTCCTTTCTATATCTAAGGTGCTGAATCCAGTATTTCATTCTCATCTTTTATTCATTCTGGCTCTTGAAAGTGATTATTTAGTGCACCAAGGCTGCTTTTCTCCAGGCATTTAAGATGTCTAATATCAGGAGTAGTTATTCTTGAGTGACTCCTGTTCTAGGAGCTAACAATGAATGAAAGTATGCCCCAAAGTTCATACTACTGTATCTTGTGTCTTATTCTTGGTTTGCAATATAACTAACAATGCAATCTTGATAACTGTAATAACATTGACTGGAATGTCTAGGTCCCGAGGTTAGATGTAGTCAGGTTCAGAATTCTGTTTCTAAATCCTGCATGTGTGGCTTTGACCTAGCTAATTTAATCCCCCAAGCCTGTTTCTTTTTCTGTAAAGTGAAGAGAAAAGTATTTACTTCAGACACTTTTGAGGGCTAAGTTAAATAATTCACTTATTTACTTTAGTAAAATGCCCTATTGTGAATATCTGAAAAGGATAGTCACTTTTATTTACATCTCTTAGAGTGGGCTCATTGAAAATAAGAATGGGAAGAGGGGTTGGTGAGAAAGATCATTTGACATGCAGCCTTCCCTAAATGAAATGTTGAGGATAAACCTTTTTATCTTTGTTGTGATCTGGGGTTTTGCTACTCAAAGTGTGGTTGGCAGACCAGCAGCATAGGCCTGGCTGGGAGCTTGTAAGACATGCAGAATCAAGGGTCCCACCCCAAATCTACTCTGTATTTTAATGAGGCCCTTACATTGTTTTCAGGTTTCCCTGATCTTACCCCCTCCTTTAATATTGTTTATCATTATACCAATTTATTTTTGTTAGCCCAAATACTGGCTTTTTAATTTCTGGATTGCTGTATACAAGCCATTCAGAGTAAGAGATTCTTTACTGATGCATATTATTTTAATGTTTTCTAACATATATTAGGACCAAAGAAGCCAATATTGATACCATCTCTTCTTCCCTCTCTCACCTTGAAACACTTTTCTATTCTCATTTGATTCCTAGATTTTGATTTTCCTGTTTCTAGAGAAACAACCAAAACAGATTTCACATTTTCCCTTTCTGATCTTGAAGTTGAAATAATATCTATATTGGGTTTTATGAGAGAAATGTAAGAAGAGAGTTATGGGTCAATGCACAATTCTGTAAATTATTTTTCTTTTGTCTCTATGAAATCATTGACAAATTTAATTCTGCAGTAAAGAAAGTTTAGTACAAAACACACACACACACACATGCACACACAAATACAACACAAGGCAAATTTTGACCATGCTTAGTAGAAGACAAATGCATTTAAATAAACTGGAATTAATTCATTTTAATTAATCATTTAAAAGAATAGTTAGGTAAAAATTTCCAAAAAAAGAGAGGTGATTGCAAGTTTCCTTTAAACTTACCTATTTTTCCTCTTGTAAATAATACTTGAGTTACATATTATCCTTTGCCTTATCCTAACTTTCTAACTTTAAGACTATTATGAGTCACTGAAGTGACTATCCTTTTCAAAATTAATAGGGACATTTTACATACTGATTCTTTTCGCTTACAATGTGAGTACTATCTTATAAGAGAGACAGCTTGAGAATGCGTGTTAACAAATTCAGACACTGAATGAATTTTACAGTCCTCTGCGCTGCTCCCTCTCATCTCATGAATCCACAAGTGTCTATGAATTTGAAAGATTGCTGCTGGTGGATGATATCATCTTCCATACTTACATAGTCTCTGGTTATGTTTTTTCCCCTGTAAATGGCTCCCTATACTTGGAACTGCAATGCCAAACTTTCTAGACAGGCATAAATTACTGCTACCTCTCCCTTCCTCTTTTTTTAAAAAATTATATTTTATACTGTATGACAAACCGAAACACTGAGTAATGGCTGGTGCTTGGGGACAGTGACTATCACGTTTTCTTCATACTTGGGGCATTTTAGATGTCTCAACTACTAAACTGAATGATAGTAGAGATTAAACAAGAGGACTTGAACATTTTTATTTGCAGGAGTGAAGTTTTGGTTTTATACAGGCAGCTGCAAATTAGACTTTGGTGACTGAAAGGAATGGTTACAATATGTAGCCAGGCAAAATATAAAAAATATAGAAAAGTCAAGTATTAAAGTCTACATTTCCTTTCATGTAGAACATGGATGCATTCACTGAGCTGACATTCCTGCCATAAACTCACTCAACTTTTATGATAAAAATATTTGTTTTCCATTTTGGGAAAAAGCAAGTTGATTGTGTCACGCCAGTCATAATGGCTAACCCATCTTGATGGGGAGAATAACGAGCAAATACCTCCCTCCTAATTGCTAATTTTTAATTTATAGGCTTTGAAACTATTTATCAATTAACCTCCTTCCTTCTTTCCTCCCCCCGAACCCCCCAAATAATCTTAACATTTCTCTCAAGAGGACCCCTCACTGTTCCTGTGGTCCATGCTCCCTGCAAGTTTTATTTTTACCCTTAAAGATAGAGGCTGTCTTATGCTCTGAACCTGACTGGATGCCAATTTAAAATACATATATTTCAAAAGAGTCAATAGTGTTAAGACTCTATAATTTCTTTCCTAACTTTCCCCCTCTAAATTAAGGCTTGATGTTATATTGGAACTGAAATTTTCAAGTGAGAAGAAGGAAGGAAATGAACGTTTATTGAATGTCTACTATGTGCCAGAAATTTTCTCTATGTGATTTCTTTTAATACTCATAACACTGTGTGAGAGCTGTTATTTTCTTTAATTCACAGTTTAACAACTCAAATTCAGACACTCAGTAGCTTGTTCGATATCATATAGCTACTAAGTCTATATGACGCCCAAGCATGGAGCCATTCCCACTTATTTTCCCACCCATGTCCTTGCTCTTAATTTTGCAAATGAGACCCATGAGGTGCAAAGAGGCTCAGGGGCTAAAATGGTGTCTGAGTTTAAATTGGATAATAGATTCCCTCACTTGACTCAGTTCATTTTACCATGCCATTAGGAATACAAAGATGCGGAGAAAACCTGTGAAACTGGCCCTAAAGTTAAAATTCATGTTAAAACTGTCTGTAAGAAATTTACTATGTTTATTTTTTTGAGGACGGGAACCCATGTAGATATTTCCTGTGCTTCCTGTATTCCTATCTCTTTCTCTCTTCAATGCCATGAGTTGCTCAGACCCCAGAGATGATGACTGTTACTCAGGAGGGATTTTGTGTATGATTGTAAGCAAAATAGTTTTTCCTGTCTCCATGGAACTGAAGCATAGGTCAGATTATGCTGGGCCAAACTCCAAATCTACAGTATGGATTGTCTATATTTCAATGATTAAGGCTGACTGTCCTAAAACCATATCTTATTCATATTTCCCTTTTTGCTTCCTCCCCCCAACTCCACAACTGTCATACATTAGGGGCTTGCATTACAATAAATATTTTTGCATATTTATGTCAGTCCTTTTTTCATTTTACCAGAGTTTGCATAGAACAAGAACTCCATAGATGCTAAACAAATAGAGATAGGTGTTTTACATGGCTCTTACTATTTTTACAGATGAAAATACAAGATTTGGAAGGTGAGAGTTAGAATGATGGAAAAGGATTAAAAGGAAATATTGTGTTAAGACTTATCATACACATTGCTTCTGGAGATTTGGTAAAACAAACAAACAAACAAACAAGCAGAAGCAAAATCTGGATATCTTTAAGCCCCAGACACCTGCCTTAGAGGTGTTCAGAAAGAGGATGAGGCATTCTATACACCAGGCTAACTTGAACTATTCGCTGTTCTTCAAATATACCTTGTGCTCTCCTTTCTCTGAACTTCTTTGTAAGATGTTCCCTCTGCATTAATTGATCTCCCTTCCGTCCCTTCTAATAGACAAGTGTCTGCCCATCGCTCAACACTGAGTTTAAATACTACCTACTTCATTCAGCCCTCTCATGACCGAGTATCAGGAAGTCCCTTCTGTGTGTGACTGCAGCAGTTGCATTACAGATCTTTTGTAGCACTTACCACTCATTGTACACAATTTGAAATATTTTTATATCATCTTATCTTCTTTATAAAGTAAATAATTGTTTCTATAGATCATAAAGTATAAACCTTATTTTATTTAACTTTTTTCCCCTTGGCATCCAGGACATAATGCTGTCTCAATTTTCCTCTTCCTTCATTGGCCATTTCTATTTGGCCCCCCTTCCCCTCCCCCTCCCCCTCCACTCCCCTCCCCTTCCTCCCCCCTCCTCTTCCTCTTCCTCCTGCTCCTCCTTCTTCTTTATTGACTTATCAGTCTGGAACTCTTTACTATGTAGTAAAGCTAAATTTTTGGACTTGATTAATATCCTCTCACTCCCTACGTGATCTCACAGTATTTTATGGCTTTCAATCTCATCTACATGCTGTTGACTTCTCTTTCAAAAATATATGTCCAGCCTGCATCTCTACCTAAAACTCCAGATGGTTATCTCTACTTGCTAAGTCAAATTCACTTGCATCTTCACTGGGCATCTCAAATGAATGTATCCAAAACAGAAAAACCAATTTCCTTCAACAGAGTCTCCTTTATCTCCTATTTTCCTTTTGTTTAGTAAATGGTAATTAATATCTTAGGATCATCATTGATTCATGTCTTTTAATATGTTCATTCAATATTTCAACAAATCCTGCTGCTACTATCTTCAAAATTTATTCAGAATTGGACCACTTCTCAACATTCCGTATCTATGACCCTGATCCAAGCCATAATTATTTCTCATCTGGAGTACTCAATGGCCTGCTCACTGGTTTTTCTGTTTCTATACTCACATCCTACAGTGTATATGTATTTCAATAGAGCAACCAGACTGACTTAGGTATTATATTAAAACCTAAATCAGATACTGTCACCCCTCCAAAAGCTCCTATCTCACTCATAGTAAAATCCAAAGTCCTTGTAATGGCTTACAAGGCCCTCATAATATGGCCCCATTACCTTTGTGAAGTCATCTCCTACTACTTCTCAACTCAGGCCTCCTTTCTTTCCTTCAAAATATCCATTATTCCCCTACCTCAAGGCCTCCATTGCTCCCTCTGTTGGGAAAGATCTTCGCCCAAAGGCCTACATTGTTTACACCTTCACTTCCTTCCATCTTTCTTCAGATTTCCCCATTGTTTCCCCAAATATACAAAAGTCCCTGATCATCTTATCTAAAAGTGAACGCCCTCCTTCCTTCCCTACTTGTTACTGGTATGCTTCTGTGTCTCTCCCCCACCCCTTGCCCCCGCCATAGCCTACCTTTTTTAATGTGCAAGATAACCTGGCTCAGACTGGGTGCTCAATAAACATTTTCAGATTTATTGAATTCCTTGGAGCCTTCTTTGCACATAGTAGGTGCTCACTAATGCTTTTTAAGCAACCATTTGAAGCTCCAGATTACATTTACACAAGAATAGGAAACACATATTTTTTCCATTGCATGCATTTTTCACAGTTAACAAGAATTGAAAGTAGTTGTTTATCAGAAACAGGTGTGTTTCATCTGTGTATAGTAAAACACTAGGTTTCAAAGAATGGAAAATTTTGGTCTTCTATAGTAGAAGGGACTATCTAACCAACAACAGGAACATTGAGCCAATGACCAAGTTAAAAGAGTTAGTGCCATATAACTAGGAAAATGCTTGTTTAAATGTTCTAAGGCCACCTTTGATCATGTTTAATTAAATAAATTATAAAATGCACTTTCACTTAAAGTCATCTTCCACAACCACAATTAAGCATTTTTTTCAAGTATAGGAGCCAGGAAAAGATAAGGCATGGTGGCTTTCTACTCTAAGCCCCATAAATAATTTTATATCCCCCAAATGAAATAGTTAACAATAAGACTTTTTTTTCAGTGAAAGGAAAAAGTAATTTAAGAGCCATTTATACCATAAAAGGTTTCTGTCTTGATTCAGCTTTATTCTTTATTTTTTCCCTTTACCCTTTCCTCTCATTGAAAACACTATGACATGAAATTTCATTTCAAAGATTTAAAGTAGGATATGGAATCCTAGGCAGACTTAAGAGCAATTGCACAGAGCCATCTATCATAGATTTTGAGACACTCTTACACACTGTGCATAATTTCCCTGGGACTAGGATAGTTCTGTTCTCAAACTAGCCCAGTGCCCCTGCATTGTGCTCCTTACCCAGAAATAATGATATAGCTGAGATAGATACCACTCAAATCAGAATAGTTTATTCTAATCCAACAAAAACCACTAGCAATTCTTAGACATCATTGATTTTAGGATCCACAGATAGAAATTCTCATGTTTTCTATCAGACACTGTTCTGCAACAAGCTTCAGATACAATTTTGAACAACCAAGCAATTTTCAGCACCTCAGTGTAAGCATATAGAGGATTTATTGACAAAAGCATGCTGTGTGTGTATTTTTTTAAATCTGTAGATTGGCAAAAAATACCCTGGATGTTTAAGACTCCTTTGTCTCTTCCCCTTAACCTTGCCAGACCTCCCTAAGATATATGCCAAAGTGATGCTCCCATCCTCCTCTGTTGGTGATGAATGATTTGGGAATAGTCCAAGCAATAAGGGAGGGATTTAGCCCAGTTTCCTTGACTATAGCCCCATTTATTTATGAGAAGGTTGTGAGAAGATTTGCAGGGAAAGTAAAATATTCCATCGTGTGGCTTTTCATTCAGACCTGTGCTTAGGAATAATCATTGCTGTCACTGCTTCAATGTCCGGGAAGTGGGGGCGGGGGGGGGGGTGCTTCTGCAACCCACATGGTGCAAAGAAAGAAGAAAAACACAATAAAGAAAATCTGAGTTTTTACTTTGATTTCTCTCTAGCTCCTTGTTTTATCATTATTTCCTATGTTCAAAAACCTTTCCTTTAAATTTCATCAAACTTAATTTCTTATTTTCTGTTCGCACCTCTCCAGTTGTGTGTGTGTATGTGTTTGGGTGTGTGATAATAATTGTGAATACCCACAGTACTCCATTATTCCTCAGAATGACCCTCAAGGGTACATGCCAGTATTTTGCCCATTTTGGAAAATGATGAAACCAAGAGTCAGAAGGTTCAATAATGTTTACAGGGAAACAAAGCTAGTGGGGGGCAAAGAGCTCAAATTTAAACTTAGATGCTCCTGACTTCAAAGCCTTGAGGTTAATAATTGTGTCTCCCTGCCCCCTTGCATAGAAGAAGGATTTCTGCCATTTGCCTATTGGTACAGTATAGGCTCATACCGGGCTCATCCCCCATTCCATGGCCATCACACATTCTTCATTGGTTTCTATTCTCTTCATTGTGAAAACAGAGTCCTTCTGAGTGAGAAACTAATTTACTTCCACATTAAATAACCACAAAGATGCTGGTTAAACAGAATAGCAAGAGAAACACCAAAACCTATTTAAATTCACTATTTCTCTTGCATTTTCATTTTTCACTTTTAGTTTTCAGGAATAATTAAAGGGAAAAAGAAAGGAGCAATCATCTGCCTGATTTTATTTCCTAATATTCTATGATTGCAATTTTCAAACAAGCAGAAAGTTTAAAAGTTTTACACAGTGAATACCCATATACTTAGCACCTAGATTCTGTAATTTTGCTGGCTTTACCTATGTATCCATAAACCTCTCAATCAACCTGATGCATTTTATTTTATTTATTTATTTATTTTTTAATATATTTTATTGATTTTTTACAGAGAGGAAGGGAGAGAGATAGAGAGTCAGAAACATCGATGAGAGAGAAACATCGATCAGCTGCCTCCTGCACATCTCCTACTGGGGATGTGCCCGCAACCCAGGTACATGCCCTTGACCAGAATTGAACCTGGGACCTTTGAGTCGGCAGGCCGACGCTCTATCCACTGAGCCAAACCGGTTTCGGCAACATGATGCATTTTAAAGTTAATTGCAGAGATCAGTATTCTTCACTTTCATACACTTAGTATACATACCATCAAACCAAGTTCAATATTTACTGACTTTTTTTTGTTAAGTTAAATTATGTAAGGCTAATGCACAAATCTTGTGTATAATCTGATATTTGATGAGTATATACATCTGTATAACTAAAACCTCTTTCACGGTATAAGATATTACTATGTCAAATTCAACATAGTCCTTACCTGCTATTCCACTGTCCACAGAGACAATCTTTGTCCTTCTTTTTACATAGATTAATTTTACCCCTTTTAGACATCATGATAATTCAAATGAAACACATAGTGTCTGCTGATTTGGGTAAGGCTTCATTTACTCAGTATAATAATGCTGTGATTTAGCTCATGTTGTTGTAATGATGTGTTACTCTTCATTTCTGGGTAATATCCCAGTGTATGAACATGCCATAGTTTATCCATTCTTCTATTGATGAAAACAGGGGCTAATTTTCAGTTTAGGCTTTTAGCAAGAAAGAAGCTCTGAATATTCTTGTACAAATTTTTTGGTGTATACATGTTTTCATTTTCCTTGGGTAAATACCTAAGAGTAGACTTGCTGGATTACAGCATAGGTGCTTCTTTAGTTTTACAAAGGAACTGCCAGATCACCAGATCTTTTCTCAGTGTTTGCACCATTTTGCATCCTCATGAACAATTAATGAATATTTTGGTGGCTCCACAAGCTCGCCAACATTTGGTGTTTTCTATCTTTTTAATGTTAGGTTTTCTGGGTTATATCTCATTGTGGTTTGAATTTTCATTTTTCTAATGATTCATGATATTGAATACATTTTAAATGTGATTATCAACCATTTGATTATCTTCCTTTGTAAACTGTTTAGTATTTTTGCCCATTTCAAATTTTTGAATTGTTTTCTTTCTTTCTTTGCCTTATTTTGGAAACTGAGAATATTGAATCCAAATGAAATCACTGTGTTATTTAATCAGTTGTCTGAAGACTTCAGTCATATAAAACAATCCAAATTGTAATAACAATCACAGATGTCATATAAAGGACCAGTAAGTGTGGTCTACAACTTTAAAGAATAAAATAATATATGGTTTTTATTGTAATTACACCCCGGCTGATGTGGTCCTATCCTATCTGGAGCAGAATATGACACGACAAATTAGCCTGAGACCACTCAGGTTATCTTTAATTTTCAGTTTAACTGGTGGAAATTTTAAGATAACCATCTGATTAGCTTAATGCTTCCCCAAACCTGTCCTTCATATCTGCCACTCTTTCTGCCCCATTCATTATTTCCTTGTGAAACTCAAGTGGCCATCCCACTCATTACCCTCCATATTATTTTAAAAACTCTATAATAACTATGGCCAACTGCTAAACTTAACAATGGAGGATCAACTTGAGAAGGAGCAGAGGGGTGATAAATGCATTCCCCTTATTATCATAAAGTTGGAAAATTATGACCATATGCACGGACTGAGCAAGAAGGGCAGAGAATTCCCTTTGTCTCCTTATTATTCACCCATTGTGCTATTCTATGATCCTTTAGTGGTCAGAGGGTGACAGAAGCAATATATCAGGCTTTTGCTGTAAAATGTTATCTAAAGGCAAAAAGTGGACCTGTAGGACAGATAGAATTCTACACTGAGCTATGGGATTTATGATAAAATTCTATAACCAAATAAAAAATATCTGTGACTACATTTATGTGAAGCAATGGTGCCATTCTTTGGCTGGTTTAGGTAATCACAGGTGCACATTCTTAGTCATACTAGAGATATATCCCAGTAGACATTTGGGGATCTGTTTTGAATTTAAAGTGGAAGTTCCAAGACAGATTTGGCAATTCTTTTCAAATTCTCTTTTTCTTTTTCAGAGGAAAATACACATTGTGGAAAACCACTGAAAAAATATAGAATGTGGTTCAAAAATAGTGCACTATGTGTATATATGCAAAAACATACTCTTCTGGTTTTGATATGGTATTATTTTGTGACACCTCTCAATATGCATTGGGCCCATGTGAAGAGAAAATTTAAATAAATAAATTCCATGAACATGAAACAGGAAGCTTAGCAATGAGCACAAATGGCAAGCAAAGCAAGACTGCAGATCAGAGGGACCCAAATTCCAGCTCCATATTGGGTAAGTTACACTATTATAAAATAGTTGTAGTAATATTTCAAATACGAAAATTGATTGCCTATGGGGAAGATCAGCTATGAGTGTTTCAAAGAGAAATATTAAGGTATTTTGATCAGAAGTGAGAAATGGTAATTTTTTTTTCCTCATCATTTCAACTAATATACTGCTTTTCCATCACTGCAAATTTAATACTATCACCTAAGGCAGGCTATGAACCTGTGCTTTCTGAATTGTATCTACACTTTTTCTGCACAGTAGGAAACAAAGACTTTGGAGCATTTCTGTAGTTGGTTTTTTTTGTGTGTTTTTTTTTATTCTTAGAAAGAGGCCAGCATATGCCGTAATGTAAATATTAGCCAGAAATATATGCTAATAAGAAATATTGAACAATCTGTATGGGAAGCCAGTCTCCTTTGCTTCCACTTCTTTCCCCTTTCCCTTTGGCCTATCTATTAGAGTGAGTGTATCAAAAAGAACCTCCATCTCTTTGGCACCATGACTGGGCCTTTGTGGTCTAAAGTCTGGTGTGCCTGCAGTGAAGTGTCTTCCTGGTTCTGAGACTGTTTTGTAAAGTAAAACTTTCCAGTATGTGGCCTCAGCAATGAGCTGCAGATTTATAGCAAGATATTCCCTCAGCCCAGGAAGGTCCAGGTTCAGCCTTGGGTGGCTAACATCCTGGTTTAGCAACTTTTCACTATGAGAAACATTGAAATGGTCCATCGATGATGATTCCCAAACAAGAGCCTGCAGGAAAGCCCAGTGATGTCTGCAGCTGGTCTTTCTCCATGAATAAGGAGTGTTTTATACGTGGATATCTATTCAGGCCTCAGGTTCAGATGGTTCTAGCTGTGTACAAATCTCTAGTACCCAAAGACCATGGAACACAGTCTGCGGGGGCAGGAAGTTTTGCAAGGAGTCTTGGTTGTCTAGCTGAGAGTTGTCTAGCTTAGTTGTCTAGCCATAATCTCTGTCTCCACATACACGGTATACTACTATAGTTTGGGGGATTTGTGCTCTCTTAGTAACATTTAAGCTTGTTGGATGCTCTAACAATGATACACATTCTGAGTCCTACTTTGAAATATCTTATATGAAAGGTTCAGTTGGATTAAAAATCAAGTTGCCCTCAGAAATGGCAACATGGATAAGTTCTTCAAATGTAAGTAGTTTAAACATTAAAGTTAACAAGTTTTTCATTGGAGATTTGAAGATTTTTTTTACAAGTATGATACAAATTTAACATGCAACAGTGTTCCTAACACTTTGTATCTTTGTAATTATATAATGTCAGGAAAAGGTAATGCTTTTTAAAAATAAAATATATTTATAGACAATCTTAAATCTGTTCCAGTTTCTTCCAGTGAACCATACAAATATGATTGTTTTCCTGTATGTCATGGCAAGAAGAGCATGCGAAAGCCCTGCAGTAAGGCATATTGGTTGCTAGTCTTCCTTTTAGAGGTATCAGCTACTGATAACTTACAGACCACTCTTGTTCCTCTTCCTCCCATTACTAATCAATTAAAGCTTCCTCCTCTCATGGATATAATTATAATTATAATTATAATTATAATTATAAACCACACAGGAGTCGATACACACTGACCCGTGCTCTCTATATTAACAGCAATTCTAAATGATACACAGGATTACCATCTAGTATAGACTACTACCTGTTCCTCCCAGGCATGACTGGGATAATGGACTTCTGAGTTTCTCTGTTCTACATAGTTCTTTAGACTTTATTTTGTTCTGTCTACTCTTTTGGTCCACACTCATGCCTCCCCGCTTTGATCTGGCACTGATTGCAGAAGCCTCCAGACACTCTTTTCAAATGCTTTAAAAAGGAACTTTAAAATAAGCTTTCCAAATGAATGCTATTTGTAAAAACAACAATAGTAAAAAATGTGTAGATGAGATCTCAGTCATTATATCTAAATTCTTCCCTAATCTTACCCTCTTGCCCCAGTTACCTTTCTCCCTTTCGCCCTGATAATATATAGAACTTCACCTCAGCTGCTCAGATTTCATCAACTGAAATTTTTTGACCAATACATATATAAACTACCTCATGCCGCAAAGATTTGAAATCACTTTAAAAATGGCATTATAGGAGTAATTCACGTGTTTCACTGCATTCTATACTTAGTTCATTAAATAGACTTTAGAAAAACAACAAAACACTATACTTCACCAATTTTAAGGGAATAGTGGTAGAAGGAACAAAATTTTTGATCAAAGTTGAGAGTAGAGTATCATGCATTGGCACACTTTAACCAGCGGGCTGGGCTACTATATCATAACGACTGGGAGGCTGACAACCTTTCAGAATTTCTCCAGGGACTTAATGGACACAGAGTCAGCTTTGTTTCATTTCTATCCACCAGCACTGCTACCACCCTAATCCAAATCACTACCATCCCTCATTTGGGCAACTCAGTGTTGACCCAGCTGGTTTTCTTGCTTCAGTTCTTTGTCAAAAATAATCTGTCTCCTTAAATAGCCAATTAAGACATGTTGCTCTTCTTACTCTGACTCACAGCCTTATATCATCTGCCCTCATCTCTTTGTTTTCTATTCTCTTCCCTGCTCACAATGGTCCAAGCCATGTTATGTTTCTTGATCTTCATCAACCACTTTTAGCCTTTCATATACTTCAGATCTTTGCATTTTCTATATTTCTCATTTATCACATCTTTTTCATCTACCCTGATCTTTACAAGTCCAGCTTTTTCACACTGATCATATCTCAGCTCAAACACCACTCAACTCCTGACTGCCCAGCCACAAATAGCACCTGCATTCAAAAACCCTCTCAGCCTTCTCTTTATATTCTTTATAGCATTATCACATTCTGAATTTATTTATATCAATGTGCCAACTTCTGTGCATTTCCCATAAAGATAGGGATTCTATCTCTCTTGTTTCCTCACTATATTTTCAACATTAAATCAAGGAATTACACTAATTAAATAATTCTTTCAAAAAAATAAAGTGTTCTTACAAAATAATTACAGTGGATTACATAGGATACTAGACCCAAAATCCAACAAGAAAATCACTTTAAATTTCAAGCACCTTGGTTATTATCCTATATAATAAAAGGGAAATATGCAATTGACCAAATGGTGGAACGACCAATCCCTATGATGCACACTGACCACCAAGGGGCAGGTGCTCAATGCAGGAGCTGCCCCCTGGTGGTCAGTGCACTCCCACAGGGGGAACGCCACTCAGCCACAAGCCAGGCTGACAGCTGGCAAGTGCAGCAGCCCGCCTCTGCAGCAGCGTTAAGGATGTCCAACTGCGGCTTAGCCCCGCTCCCATCAGTCAGACATCCCCCAAGGGCTCCCAGACTGCAAAAGGGCGCAGGCCCCGCCCCCCAGTGCATACATATCGTGCACCCGGCCTCTAGTCAAGTATAAACAATCCAAGCATAACTGAACATCTCCCTTTTGTGCTATCTACTGCACCTGCTTCTCCCTCTTCACCTCCCAGGCACCAGCTCTATAGCACTTCACACTTGGAGTGCGGGTGAATTTCCCGCCAAAATATAAGATGGCTCTGTCTTTTGGTTTTGTTCCATCCACCAAAAGGGTGGATTACAAACAAATATTTGGTAATACGCAGTTACAATCGGCCCGAGTTTACACGTTTCCCGCACTCCACCGCAAATCTATATGAACCGAGTTTTAAGACGGCTCCCGCGGAGTACGCGCAATTCACGCGAGCCGACTTAACTCGTTTCCCGCACTCCAAGTGTTAAGTTAAATCTTTGGTAAAAAATGTCTCATGGTCCAAATTTTTTTTTGTTTTGTATTGTTATTTTCCCTAGGACTTTTTAAAATCCAGAAAAAAAAAGTCCATTTAATCAGCACCTATGATCTCCTGCAAGGGGGTGAGAGGAAAACAATCTGATTAGAGTGACATACCAATGACCAGCATATTTCACCCTTCATGGGCATTTCCTATTTTTTTCAAAAGAAACTTATTGATATAGACACTTTCCCTAATAGGGGTAATTTTAAGTACCCCTGACTCACATTCTGAGTCCTGAGTTAGTAGAAAAGGATTTAGGAACTTGACATGGTGCCTCTGAAAGACTGCCAACATCTTGCTGAAAGCATACCAACGTATATTAATCCCTAATGAAAGCGCTGTGTAAGATGCACTCTGCCTTTTAAATGAGTCAGGCACGCCTTACCAATATTCCCTTTTTATATATATTATATTGATAGGTTTGGTTTATAAAACACATGCACTATATAAATAATCAGTCCACCAAAAGCAATGTTGAGTGTATATTAACATTTTGTTCACGTGCAGTATACTTCTGCAACCTTGCTGTATTCGTATCAAAATTCCACTGCCAGTGTTGGGCTTTTGATCTGTGAGCTATTAGAAGCTCTGTTACTACAGATGAAAGGAGTTAGAAAGTTCTATATCATAATGCAGTGTGATCAGTAATTCACAGAGCAGGTAATTTGCAATGACTTGCCAAGCCTTTGATTGTACCGGGTTTATGGCTATTAGCAGTTTCCCCTTTCAAATTTGTATGGTTCCATACTTCCTTTTTGACCTCTTTTTCATCATTTATGGTCCAATTTGGTAGTGAAAAAACATAACTGCTTGCTTAGTGCACGGCTGTCATTCAAATGCCAGTGACTTACTGAGCACTTTGACATTTGTGATGATGAAAAAAACATTAAGCAGGTGTACAGAACACTAACCAGGTTCCTACAACAATGCTTTATGGGATTCACAATGTACCTCTGGGCTATAAACCGATTCAGACTTGATTTTCTTTCTATCAATTTAATCTCAGTGTTCAAACCCCCATTCAAAGAAGGAGGTAGAGTTTACACTAAAATTGAAGTTAAATCTTTAATAATATTGTTAATATTGGACCTCATTGGAACAATTGGAAGGGCAGTGACTGCCTACCACTAAAATAGTATGAAAGTAGGGCTCACACATCTACTTTGAAGTCATGCAATTAAGAGTACTACTTGATACTGGACTATATAAAATGTAAGCCCTATAAAATGTCTTTAGCAATGAAACCTTACAGCGAAATGGCCTGCTTTAGCCCCTTAGTTGTCTGAATTGTATATACACCACGTGAAGGAAACATCGTATTATTTTGTGGAGGTTTTTCTTTGCGCATTTAAAATTGGTCATCTGTTGTACAGGTGTGCAGTACATCTTGGTGTGGGTTAGTCTGCGCTCATGTGCAGTTTGTCTGGGAGATGTGGAAACCTGCAAAATTCAACATAGTCCAGGTCCCCAATTAGTGTGTTTGGGGAAGCATTCAAAGTCAGGACCGCTGAGCACAGGGAACAAGTAGTCAGTAATTTCCCAGCTCAGTACTGGTTAGGCATCTCCGAGTAATCATTCAGGCCCAGAATCATTTTTAGTTTAAGTGGCAAAAATATCACAGGTATGTGCGGACTCACATACACCTAACAATGAAAGAAAGATCACTGTCAAGACCATACATTTCCTGTCTTCATCCCAATATTAAAAAAAATACACTTTTCAAAAATATGGAACAGACAAGCATTGCACTGACCTTCTCCATGATCAACTTATTTAGGAAATCATTTAAAAATTTCTAAATCTAGAATAGAAAGTTTTCAATTGTTTTATATTTGTAAATGGGTTCTTTCAATAGAGAGCAAAAAAATTGCATCCATGTATAAGTCATGCAGAAAAATACTTTATAGCCATGGATGTTTCCAGAAGAATAATTATAAGCAAATTGGGAAGATATAACAGCAGACACATGCCTACTTGTGGAGGATGAAAAGTATTTACATAGAATAAATACATTTGAAGACCAAAGGCAATCAGGGCAAACATGCATGTATAGTGACATACAGACGGAGCATTTTGCACAGAAAATTGTGTGTGTCATTCTGCCACAGTTGGGCACATGGAAGGCAGGCAGCAACATCAGTTGCTTCTTTGAATCTAAAGTAGTCAGAGCCATAATATTACCTGCTTGCCTAGTAAAATACAATTACATTGACAGCTTCACTTGTACTTACCATCTCTGCTCTTTCATTGTTAACACTTTTATCTTTCTATATAAACCCAATCCCTATTCAATGTAATGACCACAAGCACTTGCTATACACCTTCCTCCTGGCCAAATGAGTTAGTCAAAGAGCAGCAATGTGAATGGGCCTGCTAAGGGAAGTTCAATTAAAAAACAAGGCAATGGTGATGCTTTATGAGTTTTACAGAGATGGCGAGAAATTTTATATCTGCTCTGTCCCCGAGGCTGGTTGTAATTTCAGTGTAGAGTGGAAGTGCTCCTGAGAAATTATTGATCTTGACTTCTACCAGGACTGCAGTAAAGCAAAGGTAACAAATAATGTCATGCTTGAAGTTGGTGAAAAAATATTTGCAGTCATGGTTGTAAGTTGGGGCCAAACTTGGGAGCACTGAACCCAAACCCAAAAGCACCCTGACTTTTTCCAGTCTCACATCATATTTTTATTTGTTTAGTTTTACTGATGAGATTTTTAGGTTAGTTAACTAGTACTTCCTGCTAACTGTGTCTTGATATTTTATCAGATCTTACCTAAAAACACATGCTTGTTTTGAGTACATGTGCTGACAACTACTTAAATGCATCACCTCTTATTTATTGCAACCTTGGCCTATGCTTTCATCTTTTCAAAGATTTTGCATGATCCTTTGGTGTAGGTTATTTAGAGAGAAAAAATGAATGAATTGATGAGGTATAACCTTCCAGGAAAAAATATAAGCATCCATAAAAAAGTGCAAATATAAACCAAACATAGGAGACTAGGCAGAAACGGTTTACTTATATGTAGAAAACTAGTGCATTATATCTATTTTTTTTCTTTAAGAGTTCATTCAACTGTGGCTACAGTTATGTATTTGCATTATAATGTGAGATCTGAATGAATTCTTTCCTAAAGTGGAAATACCAAAGAAAATCGTTTCACTTTATGAAATTACACTTAGCAGGTTTATTTGTTCTCTCTCAACTTGAAACCCACACGTTTTTATTAAGGCTATGGTTCATATTTCAAATAGCAAGAAATTTTCAGGTCTCTCCCTTTCTCCCCCCTCAAAATAAATCTACAAAGCACCTGGATTTAGAAGAACAACATAGATATATTGCCCATTAACTCTGAAAACTAGCAAACACTTCCATAATAAAAATAAATAGTGTGCACTGTAATCGATGAGGAGGCAACATCCCACATTGTTTATTGATTCATAAGGTTAAGATTAAAGTGAGATTCTTGCCTGTGTTTATCAACAGGCTTTTTTTTTTAAGTAGTAAGTGAACCTGGAATCCCACAAACCAATCAATAAAGTTTAAAAGCTTCAGTGAATCTAACCCATAACAGGTCCTTGTTTGGAGAACACGCTCAAGAAACACATGTGCCTTTAAGAGGTCTTGAAAGACTTTACACCCATGGACCATTACCATTTCCAAACACCCTGCAGCATTACCAGCCCAACATATGCTGACTGTATATCACCGTGACCCTCTCACTAAAGCTCTTTTGACTGGAGTGCTTTTAATACCCACTTTCTCAGCTGAGCTCAGGAGTGATTTGTTTTACATGCCACATTAATCCTTTCCACATTTTCTGGATGAGGCAACCACAATTCCACTTGTGAGGTGTTTCTAAAACACAGTTATAGGAATAAAGCAGCAGGGTCCCAGACTTGACAACTTCCCTCTAGGCAGCTGACAAAGTGGGCTATCGTGCCTTGGTTTAACTCTTCAAACGAGTGTTTGTGCCCAGCCACTCGGGTGGGCCGGCCTTCTAGGCCAGTAGGAGGCCCCATTTATTGAAGGCAATTTACTCTCAATTAAAACGCTGTAGGAATCTTCAGAGACATAGTCATGCCTTATGGATACTAATGTATATTAATAAAATTAAAATCAAGAATAAATGAGAAAGAGCGGTAGAACCAAAAATATATAAAACACACCTCAATAAAGCCAAAGAAAGTTTATACATCACACCTTCATAATTGTGGGAAAAGAGATTAAAAAAATAAATGGGCAATTAGTGTTCAAAGCAAGACTTTTATTATGTGGTAATTTTACAGTTTTAACTTTAAAGGTAACCCCCCTCCCCAAAATAGATTCCAAGACCAATGAACTTCTGTTGCATGCATTTATGAACTTTTCTACATTTTTAATGTTCATTTAATGTAATGTAGGTTTTCAAAATTTCAGGCTGTCAACAAGACTAACTGATTGGACCAACCAATTGTTAAAAAAAATTGTTTTTACATGTCAGCACTTGGATGATTTTATTAACTTGTTAGTATTACACTCCTAATTTTATGTGTTAAAATCTAACTGTACAAGCAACTCAAGGCCTAACGTTATGCCTTTATCCAATCCTAATTTATTGTTCTTCCCTCATAAATTTTATTTGCAGCTTCATTGGTCTGAAAAAGCAATAAATCAGAGGAAGGTGAGTTTTACATAGGTTAGATTGAGTCCCTTAGTTTCACTTGAAATTAATCCAATCTTTTCCTTCTGGTGTCATTGTCATGTGGCTAATAGTATGTCACAAAGCAAGAGACACTTGAGTGAAAGATATTTTTTCTAAGGTACAGGATATCAGTTACACATGCTCAAATGATAAATCATTTACATAAGTTATGAGGAGATTGATGTAATGTTTATAAAATATTTAGAGTTCTGTAAATAAAAAAGCCACCTATTTATTTCCTATCTCAAGTTCTCTTTCTAAGATAATCAGAAACATGATTGTAGTCATTTTCTGAAGATGCATTATGGAAGAATGATGCACTGTTTACTGTCACCATGGAAACCCTACTTACTAAATTGTGCCTTGAATAACATAGGTGCTCATTAGATATTTATGAAATGGGTGATTATGTATTCCAACACACCCTTTCACATTCTAATGCACAATCTAGTTTATGATAATAATAATACCCAATGTTTATTTCAGCACTAGAATGCCTACCTACCAAAAATAGTTAAATATTGTCTGGTGCCCTTTAAAATGACAAAATCTAATCAAGAAAGAAAGACACTGATTCCTCTCTCTCTTTGTTCTGTACACACACATATACATACAAACCACTTATTAGATACTCTAGTTAAAAAAATTAATATATCCTCAAAGCAGAATATAGATCTTTTGCAGAAGATAATATTATCTGTATATTCAAGATAAATTATTTTAAATTTAAAATTATGTAAATTTTAGAGCTTTAAAAAGTTGAGTTTAAATGAATTTGTCAATAATTGAAAGAAAACTATAAGTCATTTAATCTATGCTTTAAAGTTGACTTGATAGAGAACTAACTGTAAGTCCTTTAATCTATAGTGTAAGTTCGATTTTTTAAAATGGCCTTTAGCTTTGGAATTCTTCTCTCATTATCTAGATTCATTTCAAAATTACAGGATGCTTTTAAGAAAAAAATGCCTAAGTCTAAAGTCAACCATTTTAAACTTTATTTCAAAGGATCTGCTTTCAGTATCTTTAAAGAAAACCTTCTAGGTTACTTTCTTTCTTTAAATTTTTGTTTCTTCAACAGAATCTAGAATTCCTTGGCTAGCTTAGAATCATAAAAACATTGTTTTTTACTCTGCTTGGACATTTGCTCATTTGAGTTTGGGTTCATATTTAGCTATATCCACTAAAATTGCCCATTCCTCTCTTGCCATTGGGCATTTTTTCAATCTTAACAAAGCCAAGTCCATATTATAGGCCTGCTGGCCAACATTCCAGGTAAATGAATGGTTTTAAAGAAAAATGGTGCTATTTTTCAAAAGCCTGACATTTAAAAAATACAAGTCCAGAATTGAAACCTTCAATAATTTTTCCATGCCTATATGCTACAAGAAGCAAATGGTTACACAAATGAATACATCTGGGATTATTTTCAAGCTGTTACTCCCCACCAGGGAAAATATTTAGAAATAAGGCTTGGTCTTTGTGCGAGAACTACAAAGAGGCCAGCCATCTTGATGCTTTTCCAGATCGTTTAATGATTTTTCTCATATTGTGTGGTGGCTTTACTGCCCTGTTTCGTATGCCTTCCCATTCACCGTTGGTAACCATTTATGTTGGGTATGTTCCAAATCCTAAATATGTTTTGTGGCTTTTATAGCTTGCAGCTAATAAGACCATTCAGTATTTTTTTAATATAAAATATTAAAAAATATACTTTGCCATGAAAACTAGAGGAAATGATTCAAAATTAAAAAACAGCCTTATTAAAGGATGGAGTAACCTTGCCTTTAAACTGTTAAGTGAGGGTGACTATGGTTGAGGTTGACTATACTTTGGGAGTCCAGGAGATGCAGTATTAGGCACGTGTGTGTATGTTGTATTTACATATATGTATTATTATTACAAACATGTGTACCTGTATACACACACATAATATAAATGAAAAAGGAATGGTCATCCATATATATTACTTTGCAACCTCAGGCTTTATAACTCAGAGCCTCCAATAAATATGATTGGTCTATCCAGGTATTATTTTTATTATCAGCTGAGGCTTTACAGTTTTTAAGTTTTTAGAGTTTTGTCTTCCTATGACTTTATGTAAAACAAAAATTAGAGTTTGTAAGATGCATAAATATATGTCTAGGAAACTAAAATCTCCAGAATAAACTCCAAATTAATACATAAATATTATCACTAGGCAGTGTTTCACTCAATATATATCTAAGAAGATTGTATTAATCATGCCTTTATTGCCCCTTTTAAATTTAATTTAAATTAGATGTTAAATATATTTCCTAAGTTCAAATACATAAGATTCAGTTCATAAATTACTTTGATTTCTGATATTTAAAATGTACCTTACTAAAGTAAGAATTTTCATGTTTTTTTCTTTAACTCACAAATTAAAAGTGATTAGATATTTTAATTATCACCAAATTCTGAAATAAGATAAAATCTGAAAACAAAATTAATTCTTTTTTTAATTAAATCTTTATTGTTCAGATTATTACAGTTGTTCCTCTTTTTTCCTTCCATAGCTCCCCTCTACCCGGTTCCCACCCAACCCTCTGCCCTTACCGCCCCCCACTGTCCTCATCCATACGTGTACGATTTTTGTCCAGTCTCTTCCCCCACCCCCACACCCCTTTCCCCCAATAATTGTCAGTCCTCTCCCTTTCTATGCCCCTGATTCTATTATATTCTCCAGTTTATTCTGTTCATCAGATTTTTTATTCACTTGATTTTTAGATTCACTTGTTGATAGATATGTATTTATTGTTCATAATTTGTATCTTTACCTTTTCCTTCTTCTTCCTCTTCTTAAAGGATACCTTTCAGCATTTCATATAATACTGGTTTGGTGGTGATGAACTCCTTTAGCTTTTTCTTATCTGTGAAGCTCTTTATCTGACCTTCAATTCTGAATGATAGCTTTGCTGGGTAAAGTAATCTTGGTTGTAGGTTCTTGCTATTCATCACTTTGAATATTTCTTGCCACTCCCTTCTGGCCTGCAAAGTTTCTGTTGAGAAATCAGCTGACAGTCATATGGGTACTCCCTTGTAGGTAACTGTTTTTCTCTTGCTGCTTTTAAGATTCTCTCTTTGTCTTTTGCCCTTGGCATTTTAATTATGATGTGTCTTGGTGTGGTCCTCTTTCCTTTTGTTTGGGGTTCTCTGCGCTTCCTGGACTTGTAAGTCTCTTTCACCAGGTAGGGGAAGTTTTCTGTCATTATTTCTTCAAATAGGTTTTCAATATCTTGCTCTCTC
This sequence comes from Myotis lucifugus, assembly GCF_000147115.1. Taxonomy (NCBI): domain Eukaryota; kingdom Metazoa; phylum Chordata; class Mammalia; order Chiroptera; family Vespertilionidae; genus Myotis; species Myotis lucifugus. The sequence continues at coordinate 11,077,823 of NW_005871063.1, read as the reverse complement.
TCTTCTTCTGGCACCCCCATAATTCGGATGTTGGTTGAAGTTGTCCCAGAGGTTCCTTACACTATCTTCTTTTGGATTCTTTTTCTTTTTGCTTTTCCAGTTGGGTGTTTTTTGCTTCTTCGTAGTTCAAATCTTTGACTTGATTCTTGGGATCTTCTGGTCTGCTGTTGGATCTCTGTATTTATTCTTTATTTCAGTCAGTGTATGCTTAATTTCTAGTTGGTCCTTTTTCATATCCTCGAGGGTCTCACTAGATTTATCGAGGGTCTCACTAAATTTATCAGTGGTTTCTAGAAAATTCTTGAAAAACCTTATAACCGTGGTTTTGAACTCTATATCCAGTAGTTTGCTTTCCTCCATTTCTGTCATTTGTGACCTGTTTGTTTGTCTCCACATTTTTTATGCTTCCCTGTGTTGACAGAGTGGCTTTCTGTGCTAGGTGTCCTATAGGGCCCAGTGGCTCAGCCTCCCTAATTACCTGAGGTGGACACTCTCGGTGCACCCCTTTGTGGGCTTTGTGCACAGTCTTGCTGTAGTTAAGCCTTGATTGTTGTAGGTATCACTTGGAGGAATTGATCTCCAGGCCAATTGGCTGTGAGAGTCAGCTGTGTCTACAGTAGGAGAACTTCTTTGCTGGAGACACCTTTATGGGGCAAGACTTGCTTCAGTGAGGCTTTGGTGCTGAGTCTGCTCCCTGAGTGTGTCCCTTATGGATCTGAAGAGTTGTAATCTGGATGGTCCCACTCTGACCACTGGGTACACTGGCTTTTGGATCTCTAAGGAGGTACTAATTTAGCCTCTGCCTGAGGCTACCCAGCAGGAGCTACAGAGAGATCTGCAGATTCCTCTCTTCTTTGTTTGGGGTGTGGAGGTGCCCAGATGAGGCCCAGCTGTGAAGCAATGCAAGCTGCTGTGGGGCCTTGGGCCTTCTTTTGGATGTTCTGGGTCTCTCTGACCCAGCTGCAGTTTGTTAGGTAATTTTAGATTGCAAAGGGCCAGGCCATTCATATGCAAAAGCCTCTGTGCACAGCTTGGGTGGGACGGGGTCCCAGGGAATCAACAGGGTGGAGCAAACAGCTATGGCTGATCCTCAGCCCTGCCCTAAGAGACCCCGGGTCTCAGTGTCCCGCGGTAATAGCTGCAAGCACCTCTGAGAGAAAGCCGATGCCAGACAGTCCAGTTTCTCCCCATATGAGTCTGGGTCCCCAGAGACTCACCAAGAACTGGAGTTCAGAGCAGTAGGGAGCTTGAGACACCCTCCCGATTGAAAAAAACAACCGCTTCCTCAGTTGCCAGCCCTTTCTGCGTGTGCCTCTGTACCTCTGCACTTTACTTCTGCACCTCCTCTGAGTCTCAGTGTGCTTTTCTCTCTCCTTCTAATTGTAGAATTTCCACTCAGCCAGCCTTCCTGTGGTTCTGGGTGATGTCCGTTCCGTCTTTTAGTTGTATTTTTGAAGTGGTTGTGCAAGGCAGCAATTTCAGGTGTTTATCTATGCTGCCATCTTGGTTTCTGTCCAAAATTAATTCTTTTAAAAATATATCTTCCTGCTTTTTATTTTCAATGTAATAATGTCTTATAGGAATAGTTGTTGTAGAGAACGCAGGCTCTCATTATTTAAGAGTGTACAAATAAAGCATAAGTTGGAAGATGGGCTGGCTCATTCATTTCTACAGAGTTCTGCCAAAGAAAAAATTATCAACTATAACCCACAGAGGTAAGGATGAAAACCTAGTCATTGAATATTATTTTTACGTTATTGAAAGAATAAACAATACCAATTATAGAATACCAGTGTCCCGGTGCATGGATTCATGCACGTTGAAAGGAAATTAATTAGAAGAAATATCTTAATATCGCTATTCACCCTTTCTCTATAATAGGTAAACGAAATTCATGATCAACAACGATAGATTGAAACACGCGTGTGCGATTGGTGCCAGCGAGAGTTTTATATGAATCGCGCTTGTGCGAGTCAACTTAGCCTTTTATAGATATAGAATACACTTGCTTAATTAGACCTGCTTTCTGATTTAGCTAAACTTTTTCCAGACCAGTGAAGCACCCCAACTTCTCTTTCAGGTAATTGTCAGCAACACAGCAGTAAATATCAACATGAAGCAGATTATTATTGTAGATCACGCAGGGAGAACAAACGGTAAAATATTTAACTGCAGCAGTGTTTGACTATATTCTGTGCAGTGAGAAAAACCTGAAGTCATTTTCAAGTTCCACCATTTCTTACTTCTTTTCAGTCAGGTCAAGTTTCTAAACTTTCTAAATCTCTGTTTTGTGGCTAATGAAAAAAAATAGGATTCTACCGAGTTGCCTATCTACCTACTCCAGGACTTCTGTGAGGATCAAATGAAATGAGGCACGTGAAAATGCTTCACAAACATTTGATTAAATTGTAAAATGTTTGCACCTGGCTATAAAGCAAGGTGGGTTCCTGGGATGAAGAAACTCCAAGGGAGGCTAGTCACTAGGGAGAAGAATCCAGGCATTGCTACATGATGTCATTACCCGGCGCCCACAGTTTAGGCTGGGCTGTGGGCCGCATTTTGCACCATGAGGTCTTGGTAGCATTGGCTGCGATTTGGTGGGATGTCGCTCTGGGGTGGTGGCAGGGCCTGTGTCCTACTTGGGGGAAACTGAGTGTTGGTTTGTTGGAACCAGGTCCATGGTGCTGTTTATTTTTAAGTGGCCAGTGTGCGTCATGGCAGCTCCTGCATTGAGCATCTGCTCCCTGGTGGTCAGTGCACGTCATAGCTACCAGTCGGATGGATGGACACTTAGCCTTTTATATCTATCTATCTATCTATCTATCTATCTATCTATCTATCTATTACATATAGATAGATAGATAGATAGATAAATGGGTATCCGTAAAAGTGTTTACAATGCATAGATCTACAGAGAGATAAACTATTTTCTGTGAAAACAATTTGGAGGTGTCCCCACCCTTTAACATCACCTGGATGCGTGACATGTTGTGTACAATTAGGCAATATATGTGCTCTTGAATATTTATATTTTAACAACAGTGACACCAAATTAACAGGTATTTACACACATTACATTACATTTCATTTGCTCTTTTGCAAAGAAGACAATGTATTGAATTTTACCAAGTTATGCTCCAAGTTAAAAATTTGTGTGGACATCTAAAAAGTTACGTGGTTTTGAATTAATAAAAATATAATCTTGCTTTTCTAATTTTAAGAATAATAAAAATAGAACCAGTACAAACTATGAGGCTGAAGGGTAAGCAAGTTTCCAAGATGAAACACAAATGTTTTCATGGGTAATTGAATTGGCTTTGGCACTTAAATCTACTCTGAAAACCCCAAAAATGTAATTTTCTCATAAGCATAAACAACAAAAAGTTGTACACATTAATTATTTACCTCAAGGTTATTTCTTCTTTCATATAAAATCTCCATTATGTATTACTAATAAAATGAACAAAAAGAATATTTGCTGGATCATAAAGCTCTATTTGGTTGACTCCTTCTTTAAAAACTTTATGAAGAAATTTAAAGGGGCACAAAAATGTTCCAATTGTTTTTCTTTTAGAAATAAAGAGTACTCAGTTTGCATGTATCCAGACCTAAGTAATATAAAGGCCTTTTCCTTTTTGGAAAGGAAGCTTTTTATACCCTTGGTTGATTTCACAAAAAACAATCTTGGACACAAATGTAGGCAATTTAAACTAGTCGTTTGGGTGAAAATCTCTCTGTCTTCATCTCACTCAAAATGTTACCTAATGTAATCTGAACCATTTAGAGTAGCTCAACTTAAACCGTGTTATGTTTTCAGTAGTAAAGACTGATAACTTGATAGTTCCCAAGGGTTTGAGTCTTACAGTGTAAGTACAGAGTTGACATTACATGCAATTTTTCTGAAAATCCCCAAGGCTATATTAGAGATAAGTAAAGATGTACAGAGCTGTTTAGAAAACTGTGGGTATCTTCAACCCAATACAAATAGTCAACATCCTTATTGGTTTATTCATTTTCACATTAATATAATCTTATTAACTAATAATTACAAGAATATAAAATTTGGCTTCAATGTTCTAAATATATGCATATTATTTGTACTATGAATATGCAAATTATTTGTACTATGAAAATGCCATCACAAACACTTGATAGGTATTATTTTTTGGACGTTATCAGTTCATTTTATCCTCTCTCTCTCTTTCTCTCTCTCTCTCTCTGAATTAGAATTTTATTGCCAGAAAAAATCTTCATTCAGGCCATCATAATTTCTCTTCCAAGGTTTTCTTTTATTCTCTGTGTTGCTAACCTCAGGCTTATCATTCTTCAATTAATCTTTTCCATAGTCATCAGATCTATCTTCCCAATGTGGTTACCCCACCATCACTGCATGAAATACACACTGGTCCTCAACAACAATCCCTTATGACCACCACTTCTCTGTGTCAAACCTGAAATTAAGCTACAGTGAACTGATGACAGTTATTTTAAAGGCTTTGTGCTTTCTCTCTTTCAGTTCTCCACTCCTATGCCCCAATCTATATGTTTAGAAATCATTTTTTGCTCCCTATTAAAATGGTACTCCTATGAGAAATCTTTTCTGACCTCTTGAACCCCTCTATCCATCTCCCTAGGTTTCCTACTCAGATTGTACTGTAACCTCTTACTTGCAATTCACTAGTCTATAAAATTTAAAAGGCAGAAAGCATAGTTGAGGCATTAAGTAATCCTAACATTGGGCAATGCATGACTAGAGAGAGTTGATCAATATAAGCTCACAGAATAAATGAATGGATGATTGAATAAACAAATAGATAAACTCCTTAACTTTAGAAACAAGGAAATTGAGAGGTAGTTTGATTAGGGACTTGTCTAAGACCACTCTTTGAAAAATGGCACTAAAACTCACCAGGTGACAATTATTCTTTCCTCTTCTGTATCTTGATAGTAGTCCCTAAAAAAATCCCAATATCAATAGCATTAAATTATGACTAAATATTAGCTATATGCAACATCCCAGTAAGAATAATATGCTATGCTTTTTTCCTTTGTATTTAAACAATGTATGCAACCTAGAATAGTGCAATTTGAATTTAATGGCCTCTGCCTCATGCCTGAGTTGGAGAACACAGCTTTGGGGACTATGATTGAGTGACAGTCCTACCTGTGAAGGAACTAGGCTGCCCACTTAGCCCTCTTTTCCATGGCCTCTTGGATACTTGGGTTTTCCTGACTTCCTCTAGACTTTTTTTTTTTTTTTAAGTTTGGAGACATACAGCCAGCTGGCTACACTCTGCTTCCCATGTGTTCTTAATAACTTTTATTTCCCTAAGGGCTAGCCTATGTTTCCCAAACCTGGCTACACATGAAAATCACCAGGGAAACTTAAAAAAAAACAACACACCAAAAAACCAATGTGTGAACCCCTAACCAAAGATTCTGATTAAATTGGTCAGGGGTGAATCTTGGGCAACAGTAAGTTATAAAACCTCCCACCTGATTCTCTTGTGTAAACAGGCCAACTGCACTCTTGACTTTTACAGGTGGAATATCAGAATGGCCTGATTTTTATTTGATGTGTACATCATTTCTACAATCAGCACCCAGGGCAGAAGATGCTGCATGCTCAGTATACACTGACTACTCAGATGTGGAGAGAATGATACATTTGAAAAGATTTTTCTTTCCTTGTGTTTTGGTTTTGGAATGTGGCTGGTCAATAATACCTATTCTGACCAATAAGAAGAGCAGGAATCATTGGATTTCTTACCATCAGTGTCTGCCCTTGCCGTGGTTCTGGAAGCCTTTCCTTCCCATGGAGGCTGAGGCACATGGCGAATGAGTTTGAGTACAGAACAGGAAGCCATTTGCCTTCATTTCTCTTTCACTCCTCGATATTTTCTTACTACATTCCCATTCCCCTAAATTCATTAGTAAAAAATGAACAGTGACCTACACTTGGCACAACAATAGAGAAGAGTCACAGCACTTCAGTGCCGTGTGACTACCCAACCCGTCAGGATTCTCCTGAGATATGAATTTGGCAGCTAAGGTGTAAGTCAGTTCACCCGTCTTTCCTCTGCCTCCTTTTCAGAGAAGTTGCTCTGGGCCACGGTATCTAGAAGACCCTTCACCTCTGGCCATTGCTGATTGGACACGCGGAGACATTTGTTTTAAAGTTGTTGACTAAAAAGAAAAACCTGTTTGCAATAAGATGTAGTGAGCATTTGGCGTGAAGCATACGCCTTAGAATGAGTGACACAGAACACAGAATGCCAGGCTCATTTCCTCCCCGCGGCCCAGGGGGTGCTTCCCATAAGGCTGCGCGCAGCTTCCTCCACCTGAGCACTTCCGCCTGGCGCCAGGCCACTTCCTGCCTGGGGACCCGCACTTCCCGCTCAGGCAGGTCAGCAGGTCCGTGCAGTTTGGCCTCGCGCCTCCTGGGACAGCCTCGCTGAAGGAGGTGACCCCGCGACCCCATCCATCCGGGGTCCTGCCCTAGCCTCCCGCCGGTGCTCCAAGCTGGGCCGCCTCCCAGCCCACGCCCCTTCCCAGTGGACTAGGGCGCCCAAACCCCTGGCAAGAGGACGCTGGCCCCGGGGCAATGGCAACCACAGGTAACGGCTGTGCAACATCAAGTTCAGCCCCTTCTTCGCGAGCAAGAAGTATGACTGTTCCTCGCAAGCTGCCGAGCTTGTGAGGTTACCCAGCCGCCACACGAGGACTGGCAGGCGGTTTCAATGCTCCCATTTTGGTTTCTCGGAGTGAGGGCAAGTGTTCCCGATGGCGGAGGGGACTCCTGCTCCTGGGAACCTCGCCCAGCACAGGCCTCTGCGGAGTCCAGTGAGCACAGCACAGCCTCGAGGGCCAGGAGCTGAAAGGGAGCCACCCTGGGCCCCGGAGGACTCCCTGCGTCCTGGGATGCCGTGTTCCATTTCTTTCTAATTAGTTTGAGAAAAATCCCCTGTATTCATACGGAACATTTTTCCTGAGCTAGTTTTTGTTTGTTTGTTTTTTATTAAATAACACTAGCCTTAACTAGGACGAATAATAGGGAGTTCCAGAATATAAATATCTAGATCTATCTGCACTTTAATTTTATTTTGGCTAAAAAATCTTTAGTCATGGATTGAAAAATTGTCAAGGAAGACTTTTCATAAAAAAATAAAAATAAAATAAATCAGACTTTGAGAAGAACGTCATAGGCTCATGTGATGGAGGAAAAGCAAGGAGAAGTTGAAAGAAGAGGAAAGCATTTTGGAAGTGATGGTACTTCTTATCAGTAAGTTTATTTCTTTTTATACAGTATACATCATAATATTTTTTACATGAACAAAATATTTTGTATACATTTAAAAGGCTACATGCATACACTGGTAAGAAATATAAAAAAATAAGAGGAAAATGCTTTCATTTCTGGAAGGTAATGATAGTTAATATTTATGTGTCAGCCTGTGTGCCAAAACAGTAAGAACAAACTTTATATGGAAGATGACATTAAATTCTAACAACAGCTTTATGAATTTTATGAGATACAAATTTTATTAAGTCTTCTTATGCCTATTTCATGGATAGGTAAACTTAGTCTTAAAGTGACTAAATCACATGTCTAAAGTCATAGAGCTGCAATGTGAGAGATGCAAATTGCAAAACCAAGTGAGTCTTGTTTTAGAGTCATGATCTTAAACACTCTGCTTTATTATACTTAGAGGAAAACGTTCTTCAATTTCTGGAGTTGAAGAAGTGGAAAATTATCCAGGCTGGTGGCAATGCAAACCATCTGAGAAGGGAGGGTCAGGGAGTATGGCTGTCTGAGAGGCATTTAATCACAGCTGGTGTTCTTTGGAAGTTGAGACTTTGCAAAGAGGATTTAATTTGAAAAAGATTATTTTGACACTTATGTGTTGATCAGGAAGAGCAAGAAGACTATTTTAGTAATTACAACGAAGTAAAGACACGTGGGCTTGGGTTATGGTTGTCACCATTTGTGGAAGTTGGTAAAGGAGAAAAGAGTAATAGACAATTCTAAATGTTGAGTCTAATGGTGTCATTGAGAGCAACAGGAAAATTGGGAAGTGCCCATTGTTTGATGAGGGAGAGGAAAATAATTTATATTTCAATGGTAGTGTAATTGAATTGTGAACAAAGATGTAAGATAGATCTTTTTTTAAAAATTCAATTTGAATTTTATTCCTGTTCTGTTTTTGACAGATCTGAGTGTGTAGCTCAGCATTGCAACCTCAAATTACACCAAATTAACATTATAGTTGGTCTATGGTATTTGTCTTGGTTTTTGGATTGTGTCTTCTTATCCCTTATCCATGTTTCAGTAGCTGGATAGTACACTGTTTTTATGCTTTGACTAGGGGCCCAGTGCACAAATTCGTGCACCTTGAAAGGAACTGTGGGCCTCGAGGCTGCGGTGGGCACAGGGGCAGGTCTCAGCCCATCCTCCATGCCCCCACCCAGCCCCTCCCACCGTGGCTCCAGTACTCTGTCTGCCAGCAGCCCTGCTCCCACTCGCACCCGCTGATGGCACAGAGTGATTGGGGCCGGCGCCAGCGGTGGGTGCCAGTGGTGGCTGCTGCTCCGATCGCCCCTCAGGAGCAGGGAGAGGTGGAGAAGTCCTCAGGGGCAATCCACTCGCACCCACTGACAGCGCCGAGCAATCGGGACTGGTGCTGGGCACCAGCAGCCGGTGCAAGTGGGGCTGGTGCCGGCAGTAGGTGCGAGCGCCGGGTGGGACCGCAACGCGTGGGAGCAAAGAATTTTCAGTAACCACCAGAGGATCACCCCAATGACAGCAACCGGCGCCCCGCCTTGGTCTGGCTCACCTGCTCCACCATCCCACTGCGGCCGACACCCACCATGTTCCATGCTCTGCCGCCTGCTGTGGAAACCCACCATATTCCATGCGCGCCCCCTGGTGGTCAGCGAACATCATAGCAAATTGTTGTTCGGTTGTTCCGCTGTTTGGTCTATTTGCATATTAGCCTTTTATTATATAGGATAGCCTCCAGGAATATTGTTTTGCATGAGGACGTAATTGTGTGTGTGTGTGTGTGTGTGTGTGTGTGTGTGTATACACTATCATGGTTAGGCTAGTATAACTGAAGAATAGATTCTTAGAGGTTGACTAATTTATTCGGGCAAAGAGAAGTCAAATGTTGAAATTATACATATATTCCCAGATAACCCATATCTACTTACACCAAATACGTAGTTATGAGTGCCTTTTTTATCACAACCTTGCCAGTATAGAATATTATCAAAATTTTAATTTAATTAATCAAATTTCTAGGTAGCATTGTTTTAATTATATTAAATTAGTAAAGATGAGGATCTTTCATGATCACATAATTCTTACATTAGTTTACACTTAATTTGAATTACTCATTTTCTTATTTTAGTAAATTATTTACTAAGTTTTATTTCTCAGATTTTACTAAGTATTAAATGTAAGAGCTACTCTATTAATATGCTACTGATATCTTGGGCATAATTTATTAAAGTTAAATGTATTATTTTTAAATATATTTTAAACTTTTTTAAACAATAGTTCTTGGAATGATTAAAATACATTAAAAAGTCACAATTGATTTTATTTTTTGGATTGTACATTATGCAAGCATTACATGGAGAAATATACTTCACTTATCTAAATGAACATACAATTACAACAAATCCACATCCCACACATGCTAGACTTTAAAAACATGTGAAAGATGTCAGCTTTGTACTGTCTGTTCTTAATCATTGTAGTATGTTAAAAGCAATTTTAAAAGTACTTCACAGACATAATTGAAGTATTTACAAAGAACAAAAGTATTGAGATTATGCTTGCCAGAAGTCCTATGTTTTGTACAGTTCTTCATAAGCAATATTTTTAGGGCACAACCAGTTTTTAGCATACTTATGAAAAGCATGTATTAGCAATTATACTGTGTGATATCCCCACAAAATATTGTTTCACAATTTCATATTATCACTATCATAGTGATTATGATGGGAGTTTAGGACTAGATTTATAGGCAGTAATCAGATTTCAGCGACAGTGTTTTAAAAGATGAGGACTGAGGACAGAGAAACAGAAATTGAGAAATTATAGTTGGAGAGAGATACTCAAGGAGCAAATCCCAAATTACTAAGGGATTCAAGATACATGTATTTATACAAGGGAAATTTTATTTCACTTATTTCTCAACTTTCCTTCAGCCCAATCTCTCTTAATTCCTCTAGGAAAATGAAATTAGTGGGTAGAGTTGAATATGTCTGCACCCATATATTATTAGAAATCTATACCATTCTTTTATTTATTCATTTTTCCTATGACTAAGTTAGATCAGCTAGAAATTGTTTTCATCACACCAGAGCATCTCGGGTCATGACAAAGATATAGCTAAGAGAGTTTTAGAAGAGGCAAGTTCTTGCTGTCAGAATAATAGCCAGCACAAATGTCTTTTGTCTTCCAAGTGCATAATGGGTATACATTCAGTAAACATTATGCACATTAAAGTCAATCAATATGTGTGCATTTGAATGAATATCCAATATTTATTGTGTAGTTATGATATACTAAAGAACACTACAATGAATCATACTGGCAAGTTTTTTTCATGAAACTTAAACATATTTTAACCAAAATATATTTTACTTGGTTTTGTAAAAATATGTAAAAAAATATAGTGGTTTAGTATGAATTATGGGCTTTGGGGTCTCAGATATCTAGATTCTTGTCTCAGCATTGCCACTTACTAGCTACATGGCCTTGGGCAATTTATTTGACCTCTCTAAGTGGTCTGAATTATGCTGTCAGAGATAATTTCCTTCTGTCATTCTAGAAGGTGTAATAGGAAGAACATTGAACTAGAAGAATCGTGGCTTGTTGGTTTCTACTCCTGGTTCCTTAAACCTATTCATTCTGGGCCTCAGTTTCCTTATCTATGAAAAAAGGAATTAAATCAAGTAATTTGCTCAGCCTCTTCCATATTTTAGGATACAAAAAATATTCATCTTCACACTCAATTTCACATTTATGTGGTAAAATGAACTTTCTTAATGTTCCCCATTTTTCTCTCGTTCAAGTTCTCTTGCAAGGCTAGTTTTGAGTCAAGGAGCAAAATATATTGAAAGCTTTAAAGTTTCAAAATCATTTATTTACCAGAGAAGACCTTTGCCATTGGAATTCAAACAGTGATAGGAGTGGTTTTAAGAAACACAGTCTACACTACAACTTATTTCCCAGGGGCTCTGAAATAAAGACCTCTCCTAAAACTTAAATTTTTGGGAAAGGTGGAGCTGAACTCTCATGTGTAGAAAACATCTGTCAGAATATATGACTCATTGCCAGAAGCCTTCTTTTGGAATCTTCTCATAATAACAATAATGTATAACAAAAAGATGCTTTGTATTTCAGTAATGCCTTTATTTAGACCACCTTTCGAATTCATTTATAAACATGTCTAAGAAATGCAGGCTATGTCTAGACTACCAAACAAAAAAGGCACCAAAATCGAACCGGAAGAGTGTTAAAGCATTGCTGAACTCTAGTGGTATGAATATTTATACTAGTTTATACCTCTGATAATTTTCATGAAGACTGCAGAAAAAAATACAGTTTTATGGCAGTAGATTTCATTTAAATACGTATAGGTTTGGACATATTTAAAATATCTTCATTAACTATAATTGGTGGTGGTAGCTTAAAGAAGTGTGAACTATGCAGGGCTTATCCACATAAAAAGATAAAAATCAGAACAAGAGTGTCTATTAAAATCTTTACTCATTTTAAAATTGTGTTATCTTCTAATTGAATTAGAGGAACTCCTTTTTTTTTTTTTTTAAATCCTCACCTGAGGATATTTTTTCCACTGATTTTTAGAGAGAGTGGAAGAGAGAGGGAAAGACAAAGAGAAATACATCGAAAGGTTGCCTCCTGCCAGCACGCTGACCAGGGCCCTTGACCAGGGCCCAGGCCCAGGAGGAGTCTGCAACCAAGGTACTAGCCCTTGACCAGAATCAAACCCAGGACCCTTCAGTCTGCAGGCCGACACTCTATCCACTGAGCCAAACCGGCTAGGGCTAGAGGAATTCTTTATATATTTGAGATACAAGTTTGTTGTCAGATACATGTCTTACAAATACTTCTCTAAGTCCTTTGTTTGCCTTTTTGTTTTCAGTAATTAAAATGCCAGATCTATGTAATTATCAAAACCCAATTTTATTAGAATCAGTGATTCTTTCTCTTCACCCTCCCTGTTGTACCTGTTCAGGTATGGAGACTGCAGTGAAAAAGGGAATGTGCCTTCATCTTCTCTATTTTGTAACCACTGCTTCTTATTCTCTACATCCCCAGGCCCCCAGCTTACTAACTCACATTTCTATCCTCTCAGTCAAGAGGGGTTGGAAGAAAAGACAGGTAGGGAAAGGAAACATTTTTAATTACCTAGAGCTTGCTTTAGCAAATGTTTAAATTTGAATCATTTGAATCTTTCTCTCATGGAGTGTTGTACTGCACTTCTGGTTACTCAGGTGATAACATTTTTTGTTGTCCCTTGCTCCCCATTTCAAGATTCCTCCCTGAGCATTATATTTCTGAAGGTGCACCAATTTGGTTGGGGTAATATGAAATCTGCATGGTCCTCTTTAAATCCACTCCTGGCCAACTCTTTATTTGGCACAACTTTAGAATACAGAAAATACATATTATTGCAAGGAAGTATGTAATGACTACCTCATCTCTCTCCCTCTTTCTCTCTCAGAAATTCCTCAGGTAACTTCCCTTAATCTAGGGAGCAGTTCTCAACCTGTGGGTCGCGACCCCTGAAAATACATCCTGCATATCAGATATTTACATTATGATTCATAACAGTAGCAAAATTACAGTTATGAAGTAGCAACGAAAATAATTTTATGGTTGGGGGTCACCACAACATGAGGAACTGTATTAAAGGGTCACGGCATTAGGAAGGTTGAGAACCACTGCTAGAGCATATATATCAAGGTCTCCAAATGGTTACATTAAATCCCTCTTAGTAAACTTCAGTTAAGAATAAAGTACCATCCTGGCTTTTCTGACTCTGAGCAAGGGGAAGGGCAAAAATGCCATTGCAATTCAACAGCTTTTAATTTTCTTTTTTTCTATTTGCTTTTTCAACCTCAAAACTTTTATGCTGCCATACTTATTTAACTAGAGCTTGAAAAACCATTTTTCATTTTTGTTTCCTTGTTATTTCCCTTACTAATCTTACGTAGGCAGTATGTCACCTCAGTGTGGAATGTGGAAGCATTTCCTCACTATTATTTTCTCCTTGGAATTTGAAGTCTCAGCCAGAACTGAAACAGAAAGGTTTTCATTTTAACATCCTTCAGAAGAATGTATACTGTCAAGGATAGAATGTGATTAAATTTGACTACCAAAGTCTGTGGTTCTTAGGACATCCTATATAATAAAAGGCAAATATGCAAATTGTCCCCTCGACTGGGAGTTTGACCAGGGGGGCAGGGCTGGCTGGCCAACTGCCCATGGTCTCTCTCTCCAGCCAACCCCACCCTCGATCAGCCCCCCAACCGCCTGTGGCCCCTTGGACCAGCCCAGCCCGATTGGTCCGATCGGGATGGGCTGGCCAGACCCCACCCATGCATGAATTCATGTACCAGGCCTCTAGTAGGATTATAAGAGTGAACATTTATGAGCATCTTGAAAGAATGTGATTAAATTAGGATTTTTTTTGTTTATTTGCATTTCATACTCTGTCAATATGATATTAGAATTTGGATTGGTTAACAAAACAAAATTATGTATAACTAAAAATTTCAAAAAATTAGGAAAGAATCTTATTAATCATACTAGAGGCCCAGTGCACGAAATTCATGCATGGGGGGTTGTCCCTCAGCCCAGCCTGCACCCTCTCCAATCTGGGACCCCCTTAGGGGATGTCAGACTGCCTGTTTAGGCCTGATCACAGGGATCGAGCCTAAACAGGCAGTCTGACATCCCTCTCACAATCCGGGACTGCTGGCTCCTAACCACTCACCTGCCTGCCTGCCTTCCTGATTGCTCCCTAACTGCTCCCCTGCCAGCCTGATTGACACTTAACTGCTCCCCTGCTGGCCCAATCGCCCCTAACTGCCCTCCCCTGCAGACCTGGTCCCCCCCAACTGCCCTCCCCTGCAGGCCTGGTCATCCCCAACTGCCCTCCCCTGCCAGCCATTTGTGACAATGTGGGGGTGGCCATCTTGTGGTGGCCATCTTGTGATGACATGGGCGGCCATGTTGTGATGGCATAGGTGCAGCCATCTTGTGATGACATAGGGGCGGCTATCTTATGATGCGATGGCATGAGGTCAATTTGCATATTACCTCTTTATTATATAGGATAGTAATTTTTAATGAAAATTATCAAAATAAAAATTATGTTTTGAAAAATAATTGCTTCTTATAATGCCACAAATTTATGCCCTAGCCAGTTTGGCTCAGTGGATAGAGCATTGGCCTGCGGACTGAAGTGTCCCGAGTTTGATTCCAGCCCTGGTTGGAGTGCATGTGGAAGGCAACCAATCAGTGTGTCTCTCTCACATCCATATTTCTCTCTCTCTCCCTCTCCCTTCTACTCTCTCTAAAAATCAATGGAACATTATCCTCAGGTGAGGCTTAACAACAACAACAATAATAATATCACTAGTTTATGTAAATTATCACTAAAATCGTGACTTCTTTTTCTTTTTTTAAAAAATATATTTTATTGATTTTTTACAGAGAGGAAGGGAGAGGGATAGAGAGTTAGAAACATCGATGAGAGAGAAACATTGATCAGCTGCCTCCTGCACACCTCCTACTGGGGATGTGCCCGCAACCAAGGTACATACCCTTGACTGGAATCAAACCTGGGACCTTTCAGTCTGCAGGCCGACGCTCTATCCACTGAGCCAAACTGGTTAGGGCAGTGACTTTCTTTTTGCAACTAATGTATGATTGATTATTTTGGGCATGAGATAATATGAATAAATAAAAAATATTTTTATTATGCCTTAAAGTTATCAGTTTAAGGTTTAAAAATTCATAACAAGTTAAAATAATAAGATCTTTAAAACTATTTCATAAAGTAGGGGAAATGTGTACAAATTTGCTAGGAAGTGTATCAAAAACAAATATTCATACAAGAAAGGAAGTAAATTTTGTTCAGGCTATTCTAATAGGGAGAGCACCTCAGCTCTGCATACCAGTGTTTCTCAGCATGGTGGTTTTGCTTGAACATATACAAATAGGAAAAAAAAAACCAAAACATTTATATGTGGGTGATCATATAGTAGGGATTGTTATTGCAATCAGTGGGAGTCTCAGTCAGTCAGCTCTGTGCTTAGCTGGTATTAAGGCACAAACATTTCTTCTGACCCTTTGTGTGACAAAGAATGAGAATTCAGAGGGTCTGTATCTCACCTTGTCATAGGTACTAAGCAAAGGGGTCATCTGCAAGTCTTAGAAGAGTCACCAAAAGAAAGTGGACAGTAAGCTTAATGTAAGTTGCATGGAAAAGGGTAGTTTTTACAGTAAACCACTTCCTGGAACAGAAAATGAACAGAATATAAAATAGTGTTGAAGATTTCCTAATCACCCATGTTTTCCAGGAGAAAAGGGTTTGGGTAAATTTCAAGATTGTCAGGGTTACTTCTGGGAAGGTATTAGAAGATTGAACCAGCATATCTTCCTTAATGAAATTTTTTGAAATGATGGCATTGTTATGATTTTAATTTTTGTGTTAATGCTTTATAAATAAAAAAAATTGTGATTTCCCCAGTCCAACATATAAAGAGTTTAGAAGTAATCAAGCCCATTGTCACAAAAACAATAGCAAAATACTGAACAAATTGAAAATCAACAGCTCTAGAATCATCAGAGAATTGAAGTCACAGGACAGACCACTGCCCTGAAAACAGAAAAGACAGGGAAATACAGAGGATCATAGTTTCCTGAGAAGAGAAGCAGCCAAAGAAGACAGCAACTGGTAATAACATTTAAGTGTACAACATTATACCTCTAGTCAACAATATTATATTTGACACTTAAAAATTTTTTGAGGTTACACATCATATTAAGTGTTCTTTCCACAATTAAATAAATTTTTTGAAAAAATTTTAATTGACTAATTGCTTACCTTGGATTAACTTGACAGATAAAAACTCCTAGACTGCCTTAAAGAGGCTCTCTTACGTTCTGAGTTTTACCTCCAGGAGTTCACCAACTTCTCAAGGTGAAAATCATTGGAAAATCGAGTCATACTTGTGGCAAGGGGTGAGGGGTGAGAAAAGTAACCCGTTGGAAATATGCTCATAGTATTCTGTCTTCCTTGGCAAAGGCCTGCTCTAAAAGGAAACTAGCTTACCAGGGCCTTAACAACTTGGGTTTTACCAAAGCATGAAGGACCTTAAGGAAAGGAAATATCTAACCACAGACTGCTCTAGCCTTTCTGCTCTAGCCTTCCTGTCTCATCTAAAAAGGGATAGTCACAGGCCAGGGACACAGGCTCACTAAAATATTAATCATAGGACTATAGAATGCTTTCTGTCCTTCACATTACAAAAGTCAGCTGTTTATAATGGAATTACAGCCGAAAGAAGTGAAAGCTCAGAACCTATTAAAGAAGGGGTCTAAAAGGAAATCCAAAGACAAAAGGGGACACAAAAACAAAGATGCTGGGGACTTTTAGCCCTGACACCTGCAGCTACAACACATAAAAAACACAGCACAACCTCTAATCAAATAAATAAAAAATCTCACATTAATGGCTTATTTACCTCATTTCCTCTTACCCAATGCCTCATGCCTGGCTTTCAACAAAAAAAAATTATAAGGTGTGCTAAAAAAGCCAAAAACACAGTCTGAAGATACTAAGTAGCATCAGAATCAAACTCAGAGATGGTGGAAAGTTTTGAATTTTCAGACTTGGAATATAAAGTAACTGTGATTAATATGGTCAGTGCTCTTACGGAAAAAGTTGACAACGTATAAGAAAAGTTGGATAATGTACATAGAAAAACTCTGATAAAACAATTAAAAGGAAATGCTAGAAATAAAAAAACACTAACAGAAATGAAGAATGCTTTTGGCCTGACTAGAAGACTAGACCCAGCTGAAGAAATAATTGGAAAGCATGAAGATATATCAATAGAAACTTCCTAAACTGGGAAGGATGGAGAAAAATAGAATATCCAAGAACAGTTTGCCAATTATAAAAAGTAGGTTTACAGTTGTTCATATGGAAAATAATACAATAATTAATGATAATACCAGAATAAACTGTTTCTCATACTCAAAACTGTAAACCTAGTTTTGCCCCACCATGTATATAGTTCTCTCTTCTTCTTATAGTATTCCCATAATGCAGTGTTTCTCAACCTTCTGGCCCTTTAAATACAGTTCCTCATGTTGTGACCCAACCATAAAATTATTTTCGTTGCCATTTCATAACTTTAATGTTGCTACTGTTATGAATCGTAATGTAAATATCTGATATGCAGGATGGTCTTAGGCGACCCCTGTGAAAGGGTCATTGGACCACCAAAGGGGTCGTGACCCACAGGTTGAGAACCATTGCCATAATGGGAAGAAAGAGAGGAAAGAACTATTTGAAATAATAATGGCTGAACATTTTCCCAAAATAATGACAGACACCAAATCACAGACCCAGGAAGCTCAAAGAACACCTTGTAATATATTTACAAAAAAATATCCACCTACACATATAATATTCAAACTACAGAAAATCAAAGAGAGAGAAAATATTGAAGTAAGTCAAGAGGGGAAAAACATCTTATAAAGATAAGAATTATATTAGACTTCTCTTTAGAAGCCAGGTAAGCAAGAAGAAAGTGGAGTTAAATATTTAATGTTGAAATTTAAAAAATCCACCAACCTGGAATTCAGTATCCAGCAAAATGATTATCAAACATGAAGGATAAATAAAGACTTTCCAAGATGAACAAAAATTGAAGTAATTTGAATCAACAGACCTATTTTCCAAGAATTGTTAAAAGTTCTTCTAATAGAAGAAAAATAATATAGCTTCAAAACTGGGATCTACACAAAGAAAGGAATAGCATTAGAAGAAGGAATTAAGTGAAGGTAAAATAAGTTATTTATTTCATTATTATTACTTGATCGAAATATATTTTTGATTAAAATAATATTAGCAGAATCTATTTGGTGATTATAGTTTATGGATAAGTAAAATGAATGATGGAAGTGATGGAGGGAATGAACTGGGAATGCTCTAAGGTACATGCCCTGCCTGTGAAGCAGTTTAATTTTATGTGAAATGAACTTAGATTACTTATAAATGTATATTAAAAACTAGGGAAACCTCTAATTTAAAAAAAGATATAATTAATATGTTGAGAGGTAAGAAAATATAATCATATAAATTGCTCAGTTAAACCAGAGATGGCAAAATAAAAATAAATCAGTGGGGGGGAAAAAACAAATAGAATAAGGCCAATGAAAGGAAACAGTGACAAATGTGGTCTAATTTTTTTTTTTTTTGATAAGTAAAAAAATAAGGGATATGGAAAGATATTCCATGCTAACACTAATCAAAAGAAAGCTGGAATAATTGTATTCATTCCAGGCAAAGCTTTCTTCAGTGCAAGTAAAATATCAGGGATAAAGAGGGCATTACGTAATCATAAAATAATTAATTTTCCAAGAAGACATAAAAATCTTTAATGTTTATGCCTCTCACAACAGAATGTTGAAATGCTTGACATAAACACTGGTAGAACTTCAAGGAGAATTAGACACATCTATTATAGTTGGAGACTTCAATATCACTAAATCAATAATTGACAGACCCAGTAGGCGGAAAATCAGTAAGAATGTAGTTGAACTGAACAGTACCATCAATCAACAGGATATAATTGACATTTACAAAATACTTCAACAACATTAGAATGCACATTCTTTTTAGACTCACATTCCCCAATATAGTCCATATTCTGGGCCATGCAACATACCTTAATAAACAAAATAATAGAACTCATAAAGTATGTTCTCAGTCTGCAACAGAATTAAACTAAAAATAAGTAACAATGATAGCTTGAAATTCTCCAAATATTTTGAGATTAGACATTATACTTTGAGATAACACATGACTCAAGACATCTCAGCAGAAATTGAAATTTACTTGGAACCAAATGAAAATGAAAATACAACATAAAATTTTTAGTATACAGTGAAATCAGTGCTCTGAAGGTAATTTAAAGCATTGAATGCATATATTAAAAAATAAAGCTCTAAACTAAATAAATCCAAGCTCCCTCAGCATTAGGAAACTAGAAAATTAAGAGCAAGTGAAATCTGAAGTAAGTAGAAAATAAAAAATAATAAAAGCTAGAACTGAAATAGTGAAATTAAAAATAGAAAATCAATAGATTAAATTAGTGAAACCAAAAACTTGTTCTTTTAAAAGATGAATAAAACGTATAAACCTTTAGTCAGGCTAACCACAAAAAAAGAGAAAATACACAAATTATTAGTATCAGAAATTAAGGAATGGCAATTACTACTGATTCCATTTGTATTAAAAGGGCAATAAATTAAAGTTATAAGTAACTCACTGCCCACAAAGTTGATAACTTAAGATGAAATGGAAAAATTTCTTAAAAGGTGCTGCTATTCTAAGAACCACACACTGAGAAACATTGCTTTAGCCCTAGCTGGTTTTGCTAAGTGGATAGAGCGTCAGCTTGTGGACGAAGGGTCCCAGGTTTGATTCTGGTCCAAGGTACTATACCTGGGTTGTGGGCTCGATTCCCAGTAGGGGGCATGCAGGAGGCATCACATCAATGATTCTCTCTCATCATTGATGTTTCCATCTCTCTTTTCCTCTCCCTTCCTCTCTGAAATCAATAAAAATATATTTATAAAAAGAGAAACATTGCTTTAAATGAACTCAGACTGCAGTGATTTAAATTTTTTTCTATCATTTTATATAACAACTAGAGGCCTGGTGCACGAGATTTGTGCACTTGGGGAGGAGGTGTCCCTCAGCCTGGCCTGCGCCCTCTCGCAGTCCAGGAGCCCTCCTTGGGGGATGTCCGACTGAAGGCTTAGGTAGTTGGACATCCTTAGTGCTGCCGCGGAGGCCGGAGAGGCTCCTGCCACTGCCATTGCACTTGCTAGCCTTGAACGCTTCTGGCTGAGTGGCGCTCCCCATGTGGGAGCACACTGACCACCAGGGGGCAGCTTCTGTGTTGAGTGTCTGCCCCCTGGTGGTCAGTGTGCATTATAGTGACTGGTTGTTCCCCTGTTTGGTGGATTTGCATATTAGCCTTTTATTATACATATAGGATATCTTCTTCCTTAACATTGAATTGCCATTTGCCATTTCTCTTTCATCTTAAAACCACATTGAAAGCAAACATCTATAATTGTATGTCCTTTTTCATTCTTAATTTTATTGTATACTTATGATTTACTGAGCACTGTGAAAAATGCAGAGGATTGGGTTAGCTAGGCCCAACTGGTATCAGTGAAAACAAAATTCTAGGTAGGTAAAGCTGATGGAGGAATTTACTGGTAGGAATCAATCTAGTGTTTACATGAACACTGTCAAGACCCATAAGCTCTCTGAGGGGAACTTGGATGCAGTAGCCGTGTCTATTGGTAACTGCACTGACGGTATGGTGGAAAGAATGGCCACGTTATTGAACCTACATGTATATGCAAGGTCCTTCCATCCTTTTATAGAGTAATCTGGTTAATGTGCCAAAGGAAACTATTTCCTTACCTCTATTACTGTTCTCAAGTTATCCAGGAATGTTTGCAATCATTTTCTTAAGGCCAATGAAATGTTAGTATAACTGGGTAAAAAAAAAAATCACTTAAGTCTACTATAACAAAGCTAATATAATATATATCATTCTAGCTGATTAATGATGTTAATTATGTCTAATATAGTTAGTCATATATATTATGGTGAATATAATAAAAATTTATTACATTGTCTACATTAAATACTCAATAATACAACTCTTGGAAAAGTAATATTTAATGTTCTCTGATTAAATACATGTTACAGTAGGCATAAACAGATATCCCTGTGATACTCTGAGGTACATGTGATTTTCATAAATACTTTAAAACATTATATTGAATACAAAATCAGTGACATATGTTTAACATTACCTGTTGAGGAAATTTCACATTTACATCCAATAGTTAAAGTAAACAAATGCTTATAAACATAGAACATTTTATAAACTGTCACTACCTACTGTCATGTGTCAATGTCAACATTTTAAAACTAACAGGAACATTCACTGCTGGCATGATCACAGTGCAAACTATGCCTCAATAAAATTTAGGGAAATGAACCAAAAAGTTTCATGCAGATGAGAAAGGATAAAAGATGGTCTACAGTATTTGGAGAGACCTCAGCTGGCCCTCATCCTGCTTTATGCAATAACTACATTGGATGATCAGGGGCCTTCTTAGGTTCTAAGAAGGAAAAGGATGGGATTCTTTCTTGGGTGGTATCCTAGGGTAATTTAGGAAGGTCTGTTTGTCTGAACTGGCCGATGTGACATACTCTATGTGCATGTTGCTAGCATGCCCAGAGTTGTCAGGATCTAGAGCCATCAGTGTATCTAGACCAGGGGTGGGCAAACTTTTTGACTCGAGGGCCACAATGGGTTCATCCTGCATATCAGATATTTACATTATGATTTATAACAGTAGCAAAATTACAGTTATGAAGTAGCAACGAAAATAATTTTATAAAAGGGTACGGTCTTTTTTTTTTTAGTTTTATTCATTTCAAACGGGCCGGATCCGGCCGATCTAGACTCTAGCAGTGGTTCTCAACCTGTGGGTCGCCAACAATGAAAATACATCCTGCATATCAGATATTTACATTATGATTTATAACAGTAGCAAAATTACAGTTACGAAGTAGCAACGAAAATAATTTTATGGTTGGGGGTCACCACAACATGAGGAACTGTATTAAAGGGTCGCGGCATTAGGAAGGTTGAGAACCACCGCTACACAGTCAACCTGGGCTGCCAGTTTATTCAGAAGGCCACAGATGCTCAAGTATGTGGTTGGTAAGGGTATCGGCTATACCTTTTTTTTTTTTCCAGCATGTCTTTGTAGGCTTGGAGTGATCCTGCCCTGTAACTGGAATGTTGCCAGAGGCAGATTGCTGATAAGGTGGGATGTTTTAACAGCTCATCTTGGAATTCAAATTCCTATTGCTCCAGCAATATTCTTCTGGCTGGGTATATTTGAACTGTTTCCTACTCTCCCTTCCAGGCAAGTGATCTGGGAATGGATCTCTGGAATATAGATCAAGGTCAGGTAATCTGGAGAGTAGGAATACCTTTCTCTCGAAAATCGCTTCCCTTTATGATGCATCTTAAACCTGAAGACATGTGGGTGGTCTATCCTCAATAGTTGCCCTTTGTCATATCTAGAACATGGATAAATAAAGTCTCAATATTACCAGTTACTGGTTGCACAACTCTTAACCTCTCTGTGTTAACTCATGGAAAGCAAGGATTTAACAACAAATTTTCTAGCTGAGAGACCATGGAGGAGTTATTTAACCTTTAAGTGCCTCAATTTCTTCTTCTGTGAAATGGAGTTCATAATGGTTACTACTTCATAGAGTTGATGTGAAAATTAGATGAGTTAATACATGTAAGTACTTAGGACAGAGTCTGGCACGTAATAGACACTATATGTGTTATTACTACTATTACTATCATCATTATCATGATCATCATGACTGTTACAATAATGGAAAATTGGAATAATGAAAAGTTGTTAGAAAAAATTTTCCATGATTATTGTATGTCTCTGCATCCAATTGTCCAGTGTGATCATGTAAAAATTACAACCAGGTGAAACTTTAGAAAATGTAAGTAGATAGTGATATAGGTAAATGATGTAAATAGTAGGTAATAGTGTTTGAGTGGCATTTCAGTGGGCTATTTATCTTCCAACTTTTCTGTGTGTGTTTTTTTAATGTATAAATAAAATTATCTATATAATAAATGCCTAAGTGACCATTACAGCGGAATGACCATAATGACCAGTCGCTATGATGCGCACTGACCACCAGGGGGCAGACGCTCAACGCGGGAGCTTCCCCATGATGGTCAGTACGCTCCCACAGGGGGAGTGCCACTTAGTCAGAAGCCAGGTTCACGACTGGCGAGTGCAGTGGCGGTGGTGGGAGCCTCTCCCACCTCTGCAGCAGCACTAAGGAGGAGTGAGCTGAATGTTAAGGAGAAGCAAGCAGGCAGGCAGTAAGGAGCGAGGGGTTCCAGACTGCGAGGGGGCTGTCCGCCTGCCGCCTACAGGGAGTGGGCCTAAGCCAGCATATGGACATCCCCTGAGGAGTCCCAGACTGCGAGAGGGCTCAGGCCAGGTTGAGGGACCTCCTCACCCAGTGCATGAATTTCGTGCACTGGGCCTCTACTTTTTAATAAAAATACAATCTTGAAAAATGCTTATACATGACAAAGAATAAAGATAATCATGTGGAGAAGGGAAGTATTTAACATGTGTTTAGACAGTTAACTAGCTTCTATCAAAATAAATTTCTAAAGGAGAAAAATGTTAATGTTGAGAAGTCAAGTAATTTACAAAAAGAAAAAATGTATGGGGACATTTAACAAATCTTTGAACAAATATGAAATTTATAAGGTTAAAATAAGAAAAAAAAATCTCACCACAACAATATTTTAGACTTGAGTCAGGACTCCTGGATTGGTGGAGTAAGAACCTTGGTAAATCTCATTCTCCACAAAAGCAACAAAACATCAGTGAAATTACCCTTTTTAGAACTCTTACAAAGTCTTACAATAATCTCAATAGTGATTACTCAAGAAAAACTACTGAACTTAGGTAAAAACAGTAAAGTCTGATGTTTAACTTGGCTTGCTCCCATCCCCCTGTCCACAGAAATACAATTTAAAACCACAATGATATACCATTTTACACCTACTAGAATGATTATATTAAGTAAGAGACAATAACAAATGTTGGTGGGGATATGGAGAAACATGGCTGGTTGGAATGTAAATTGAAGCAACCATTTTGGACAGCAGTTTGACAGTTTCTCAAGAGATTAAAAATAAATTACCATATGATCCAGCAATTCCATTCTTAAATATCTACATAAGAGAACTGAGAACATTTATCTTCTACAAAAGGATATGTTCATGGTTACAGTATTCATGAGATCCAAAAACTGTCCTTCAACTTGATAGACAAAATAAATGGAGATTAAAAATGTGGTATATCTATACAATGAAATAATATACTATTCTGTAATGAAACTATTGACATATGCTATGTCAATTTGAACTTCAAAACATTGTGCTAAGTGTAATAAGTCAAACACAAAAGACCAAATATTGTATGATTCTATTTATAGGAAACATCCAGAACAGGCAAATTTTTTAGAGACAGAAAATAGATAAATGTTTGCCTGAAGCTGGTTATGGGAATGGGGATTAACTATAAATGGGCAAGCATGATCTTATTGGAGGAATAAAAATGTTCTAAAACTGATTTATGGTGATGGTAACACCACTTGGTAATGTCAGTAATCATTGAATTGTACACTTGAACTGGGTGAACTTTATGATATATAAAGAATATATACTCAATACAATTTTTTTACAATAATATTTTCAGCTAACTATCCCACCCAGTAATAAGGGAACACTTTGCTAGGTACATTTTGAGACCAATGGCCTATAAGCCTAATTGGACAAATACGCAGTTTCGGTTACCAATAATTTGCTGTACCCTGTACTAGATCAAGGATAGAGGAGAGTATTTATAAAGCAGTATCTTGGGGAGCCTTTCAGTTAAAAATCTATCGTAAAAGATTTTTAAAGAAAGGGAGTTCTGGGTTTGAAGTCAAATTGCTGGATGATTTGAGGTCAAATTTAGGAAACAGAACCTGGACATAGTGAGTGGCCTTGGACAGTTCCATATAAAAGGGAGTTGTATTAACTGTCACACATGTTTCCTCTCCTCCTGGAGTTTGACTACGGAAGTGAGCATTCATGGATCACTAACCAAGGGAAACAAAGTAGAGCTTCATTGTTATTGACAAATACCTTTTATTACTAAAGCTGAACTTGGGAAAAATCCAAATTATAAACATAGCTTGTGTTATTTTATTGACTATCCTAATCTTAATAGAGGATAGGCTATTCACTCCATAGTTCATAACTATTTACTAAACAATTATTGAACAAGTATTATATTTCAAATACTCTTCTAAGTACTTGGGGCATAGCAGTAAACAAAAACATTGTAAAGCCATATGTATATTGGTAAAGTTCTATTTACTTCAAGTTCTTTAATGTTTAATTACACCTTAACACAAAATAACAATCTAAATCACAAACTTTTGAAATATTTTCAGAAAAATAAGAGCAATTGTTTTTTGAATAATTTCTATTTGTCAGGTGTTATGGGGAACACTTTTAATAATTTATCTTAATTCTTATAACCACCAGGAATATTTCAGCATTAATTATCTTCATTAACATACTAGAGGCCCAGTGCACAAAAATTTGTGCACTCGGCGTGGGGAGGTCCCTTAGCCCGGCCTATGCCCTCTTGTAGTCTGGGACCCCTCGGAGGATGTCCACCTGCTGGCTTGGGCCCGCTTCCTGGGGGATCGGGCCCAAGCTGGCAGTCAGACATCCCTCTGGCAGCCCGGCAGCCCTCAGGGGATGTCCACTTGCCAGTGGGGAGCAGGCCTAAGCTGCAGTCAGACATCCTTAGCGCTGCTGAGGAGGCGGGAGAGGCTCCCACCACGACCGCTGTACTGGCAGCCGTCAGCCTGGCTTGTGGCTGAGCAGAGCTCCCCCTGTGGGAGCGCACTGACCCCCAGGGGGCAGCTCCTGCATTGAGCGTCTGCCCCCTGGTGTTCAGTGTGTGTCATAGTGACCAGTCATTCCCAGTCTTTCTGCTGTTAGGGTCAGTTTGCATATTACCCTTTTATTATATAGGATAGAGGCGTGGTGTATGGGTGGGGGCCGGCTGGTTTGCCCTGAAGGGTGTCCCAGATCAGGGTGGGGATCCCGCTGGGTGCCTGGCCAGCCTGGTGAGGGGCTGAGGGCCGTTTTCAGGCTGGCAAGCCCCCCGGCAATGGAAGCTCCCAGCTCTCCTTTTTTTTCTTTTTCTTTTTTTTTTTATTCTGGGATTTATTTACCTTCAATAATTGAAACTTTGTAGCCTTGAGAGGAGCTCAGAGCTGGCCAGGGAGGGCGGGAGGGAAGCCTCCTGCTTGCTCCAGCTCCATGGCCACAGCCAGCTGAAGGCAGGTATCTGGGGTTTATTTACCTTCTATAATTGAAACTTTGTTGCTTTGAGTGGAGCTCAGAGCGCACCGCGGCTAGCGGGAAGCTTGGCTTCCTCCATCATTGGGGCAACCAAGCCTCCTGCTTGCTCCAGCTCAGTGGCTGCCGGCCGCCTTCTTGGTTGGGTTAATTTGCATATAGTCGCTCTGATTGGCTGGTGGGTGTGGCTTAAGGCATAGCAAAGGTATGGTCAATTTGCATGTTTGTCTTTTATTAGTGTAGATGAGGAATCTTAGGGTTAGGGAGTCCAAAGAACCTATCTAAGATTACACAGGTAACAAGTAGCAGCTCTAAGTTCAAGTCCCAACTCTAAGAGCTTTGTTACAAACAGTTTTGTCTGATGGCAACAGGAGAAAGATTCCTGACATGAAGCTGAGTAGCAGAGATAAAAATCATTTATCAGTGATATGAGTAGCACTCCTGAGTCTGGCCTCACCCCCAACTACAGTTCTTCACACAGATCTTGATTGGGATAATCAATCATCATGGGATCATTCACTGTTTGAATGAAAAGTTAGAGAATCAAGAACTACTAGTAAAAACTTGAATAACAGCACAAAAAGTAAGAAAGTTCAGTTACATAAAATTTCACAGGAAAATTTATAATCTTAAAAGTGTGATGTGGGACAGGGTTAATTCTCTGAAGATATATAGAAAAATCAGTCCAGCATTGGAGGAATGGAATGCAATGTTTAACAAAAGTGAATTGCTGAAAAGTTGTCATGGCAAAGAAATTCTGAAGTGTGCAATTGTTTTGGCTGAAGCAGATGGAGTTAATCATGCCATATTAGAGATTTTTTTCACTTCCCCTTGAAATAATTAGCTACAAGACTATAAGTACATTTTTCATGTCAAATGGACAGTGGCTTCAAAGAAATTGGAGGGCGGAACTGCAAGAAGTGAGAAAAGAAGACTGACTTGATGCACGAAAGACAAAATATCAACATTTCTTGTATAACCACTGAACATGTGTCAGCAAGCATGAGGTCACTTTTTAACTGAAACAATAGAACCAAAATTGGTAGTGAATTATGTAAGAGAAGCATTGGACTGGAGCTCATCTTTCCTATCAACTCAAAAACTTTCAGAATATTGTAGAAAGCATGGTGTTTTATTTAACTCTAAATTCAAATAATTTGAGTGAAAATATAGCAAAACTGCTAGAAAAATAAGGCTAAATATGATGTCTGGAAAAGAAGAGCAAAAAGCTAATTACTACCCTGATCTGATCAAACTTGATATCTTTTGGTTTGTATTCCACACTTTGCACAATGGTGGCAAAGCAGCATGTGTCAGCAGAATGTATGTTAGATAGGCTTACTGGGAGCCCTCCTATCCAGGGCTATCAAACTGATAATAGGTTAGTTAACTCTATTTTAGGTATCGGGTTCGTTAGTTGCATTTTGTTCAAAATGTCAGTTGTGTGACTCTGCCTGTGGACATGTGTACCTGAATTTTTAAAAAAGAGTAGTCAATGAGTTTTATGAATCTCAGTTTAGTTTCTAGTTATTTGAGCAGAAAATGGATGGGCTCACTTCTGCGTTGGCCTTGCTAAGACTGCCTACTGCTAACACCTATACAGTGCCTCACTAATATCATCATCATAATTAGCATCATAATTGCAATGTTCTGATCAATGCACTTTACCTATATTAACTCCTGTAGTTGTTGTAATTGCCTTTGAAATTGGCCCTATTGTTATGTATTCATTTTATTAATAAGCAAGCAGAGATACAGAGAGGTTAAGTCACTTCACTATATCACACAGCTAG
The DNA here is from genome assembly GCF_000147115.1 of Myotis lucifugus. Classification (NCBI taxonomy): domain Eukaryota; kingdom Metazoa; phylum Chordata; class Mammalia; order Chiroptera; family Vespertilionidae; genus Myotis; species Myotis lucifugus. The sequence goes on along the minus strand of NW_005871063.1, from coordinate 11,049,663 downwards.
TAGGTAGCAGAGCTAAGATTGAAACCCAGCTATTCTACATTTGGAGTTTATGCTGTTACCCAAAAGATACTTTAAACTGTGACAATTTTACTGAAACCAATTTGCTTTAAAATATGCCATACTCACCCTCTTGGATCCAGCTAGCAGTGGTTCCCAACCTTCCTAATGCCGCGACCCTTTAATACAGTTCCTCATGTTGTGGTGACCCCCAACCATAAAATTATTTTCGTTGCTACTTCATAACTGTAATTTTGCTACTGTTATGAATCGTAATGTAAATATCTGATATGCAGGATGTATTTTCATTGATACAAATTGAACATAATTAAAGCATAGTGATTAATCACAAAAACAATATGTGTATTCCGATGGTCTTAGGCGACCCCTGTGAAAGGGTCGTTTGATCCCCAAAGGGGTCTCGACCCACAGGTTGGCGACCCACAGGTTGAGAACCGCTGAGCTAGAGGCTTCTCGTTTGCTCTTGCTGACTCTTCTGTGGAGTATCTCTTTTTGCTTCTTCTCTAGGGTAGCCTAAGTCAACATTTATGAGAATGCCATAACTTATATAGCCTCTTTGAAGTGGAATCAAGTTGTGTTTCTTTAGTATTACAGACAACATCCTGGGAGGCCTAAGCATAAAATGAATGGAAATTTACCCAATTCAAAAATACAGCATCCTGTATATCATAAAATAAGAATGTTCAGAGGGGCTATATCTAAACTCTGCTTATATAAACTGGGACTAATGATGAAAAATGTTTTTTAAAAACTGAAAAATAATGTTCTAAGCAATTTGGAATGAGTAATTGATGTTTGTGGTATCCAGGGACAACTTAGTCATTCAGAAATTTAAGAAAGGAAAAAAGCCCCATGGGTTTTTGTCCAAATCTTATTTGTATTCTTTTTCCTGTTGTCCCTGTTTATTATAATGATCTGTCTAATTTTTGGATACCATTATTCCTTTCTCCATATAGTTAAGAACATTTAGGGAGACCTTCATATTTTGGCATTTCTTGGGTTCTATAGAACCGATCTTGATGTTAGTCAGTGATGATATGAGGAGATATAGACCAGAGACATTAACTGAGTCCTGTCTTACCTATGGCTTCTTTCTCCTTAAATTCTAACAATACCCTAGACCCGTGGTCGGCAAACTGTGGCTCTCGAGCCACATACGGCTCTTTGGCCCTTGAGTGTGGCTCTTCCACAAAATACCACGTGCGGGCGTGCACGTACAGTGCGGATTCATGCTCCTAAATCTTAATTGTGTTTTTATTAGTTTAGCTACTACTGTAACCATTATCTAGGGCTGCAATATGTCATCCCTTTGCTTGCCTCCCTTTCTCAAACTAACACAACTGAAATTCTACCTTTTGAATATAATTCTTGTAACCTAAGAATTTAAACTCCTGCCTATTCCAAACAATGACCTGCCCTAGAAAAACTGTCTTTCTAAACTTACTTTTGAACTCATTCTCCACTTTGCTTCTGGCCAGAATGTCCTGATGCAGACAGTTATTTCAACCACTACTTATCTCCTATTATTTTTTTAAAAAATGTATGACCTTTCTCTATGGGAGTTCTTATGATCCATAACTTAGTTACATCCCTCACCTGCTACTCTGTCCCCAGACCAAAAGCTCACCCTAGAACAGCTATGTCTTCTGATGGCCTTGTCTTTATGTTCCATTAGGGTGCTAATAGAAATTTCATCCAACTCTATTTTTGGATAACAATGACACATTGATGCCTATTTCAAAGACCACTAGGCATGAAGCTCCAAAGCGGCAGGGTACTCATTTACTTTATGGGGTCTTTTTGTGGTTAAGTAGCTGATGTATAGCACATTACCTGACATGTAGTGGACACTAAAAAATATGTGTAGAAAAAGGGAAGAAAAGAGGTGGGCAGAATATGAAGTCAAACATTCTTGCATTCCAACTTCAGCAAAACTTCTTGCTGGTTGTATTAACATACATAAGTAAATTAAGCTCTGTGTAACTCACTTTTCTCACCATAAAGGGCTAATAATACCTTTCATGCAGATTAGGAAGGGTTAGCCTTCTGGGAAAGGTAGAATATTTTGTTTAAGTATGGGAACAAAAAAGAACGATACTATGTAAGAAAATTTAGTGCTTAGAAAAATGTTAAGAAGGTTATAAAAAGTTACTATTAACGTTACTTTTGTATAATAATCTACACAAAGGGAAAAGCACAAAAGTATATTTTTTTCTAAAAGATCTACCAATAATTACCTTTGTGTTTGTGGCTTTATCATACTTAATTGAGCATTTATGATTAGCAATATACTGTATATTATACTTTCAAACAGAAAAGATAATTGCACATATATAATATCTGAAGTAAACTAAATTTTAAAAAACATAATCTATATATATAAAAGCCTAAGCAACTGAACGACCGAACGACCGAACGACCGGTTGAGCAGTCACTATGACGCGCACTGATCACTAGGGGGCAGATGCTCAATGCAGGAGCTGCCTTCTGGTGGTCAGTGCGCTCCCACAGCCAACCTCCCGCAGCCAGCCAATCTCCCGCAGTCCCACCCCCTGCCCAGCCAACCTCCCACAGCCCCTCCCCTCAGCCAACCTCTCACAGCCCTGACCCCAATCACTGGCCAGGCTGAGGGACCCCACCTGTGCACGAATTCATGCATTGGGCCTCTAGTTTTATATAATTATATCCTAGTATATATAATGATTCTGTATATGACATATATAATACCTGGGATACTAGTTAATGTAAAGAAAAGGGAAATTTAATGTTAGAGATAAGCACATTTATTTTTCTAAGTACCAGATAACTGATAGATAATAACTTGCCCAAGTAATGTGTTAGTATTAATGTTATTTTAATGAATTAGTAGTATTTTAAATGAAGTGACAGAAAAGCTAGCTTTCACTATTTGTATATTTTTAATTCTAGATTTAAATTAATCAATGAATTTATATCTGTCATATGTATATTTCTTTTCTTGTATGAGAAATTATACTATATTTCTAAGTGTATAAAAAAGAGTATAAGAAAGTTTGGCAAAAGTTTGAAAGTTACTTTGAAAAGCTAATCGTTGATTACAATAATGGTATAATGGTACATGAAGAGAAATGTGATGCAATATAGTTTACACTGTCATGACTCAAGGTCTCTAAAAAATGTGTAATTTTTGGCTCACTAGTTATACTGGTCTATTTCACTTGTCCTTATGGCAAGTAAGGTAATGAAATAGGAAATTATTTGAGCCAAGTAATTCATTGGAAGTAATTCAGTTCAACTGTAGTTTTTGAATCTCTCCAGGACAAATCAAAATACACCTTAACTTACAAATATCCAAAGTTCTGACCTTTTGATTTTTCATATTTTTTTTTTTACTGACATGAGTTATTCATCCCACCCTTTTCCAGTTAGTAATTTGGATTTTTTCCTGAAGAGGATTTTTCCATGCACACCACATAAAGCTATCCATCAAGTTCTTCCCATGCTTAAGTTTTTATTCATCTTACCAACACCAATTTTTGTTGGAAACAAATCAGAAAGTTAGGGAAACTACAAATGGAAAAGATATGGCATGTCAACCAGTATAACTTCCTACAAACTGGATTACTTCTTATAGTTGATTTATTTTTTTATTATACCTGACATCATCACAATAGCACCGTTGCCCTTTAATCATAGAGTGAGAATGTTATCCTTGTTTAATGCTAATATAATATTCAGTGTTATGTTTTCTCCCTTCCCAGAGTTGGAGGAAAACATGAAGGGAAATATTTTGGCTCCATAATTCTCCTCCCATCCCTGTCCATGCCAAGTCTTTTCCTTTGAGTTCTGAACCATTAACTCTTAGTGCACTTGGAGGCATTACTGAGCTAAAGGGATTTTCCTTACCAGGGAAGAGAAACAGAGAAATGTATCATTTGCTGGAGAAGGAATAAAGGAACATTATCCAAATATAGTCTTCTTTGATTAAAAACACTAGCATTTTCGAAAACACTGTCTTCCTCCTCCTAACTTTCTTGTCTATGACACTCAACTCTCTCACCCAATTATTCAACAAATATTCAAGTAGTTCACACTATGTGACAGGCATTTCTTTTTGATTTTTAAAAAATTTATCTTTATTGTTGAAGGTATTACAGATGTCCTGCTATTTTTTTTTCCCGTTGACACCCCCCACCCCACAACCACCCATCCCAGGCCTTCACCATTGGCTATGCATATATGCATATAAGCACCCCTGTTAATCTCTCCCCACCTTCCCTCTGAGATTCATTAGTCTGTTCCATGCTTCTATGTCTCTGGATCTATTTTCTTCATCAGTTTATTTTATTAATTAGATTCCACATATGAGTGAGATCATGTGATTGGCTTATTTCGCTTAGGATGATACTCTCCAGGTACCTCCATACTATCTCACAGGGTAAGAGAAACCTTCTTTTTTACTGCTGCATAGTATTCCATGGTATAAATGTACCACAGCTTTTTTATCCACTTGTATAGTGATGGGCACATGGTCTGATTTGCAGATCTTAGCTATTGTAAATTGTGCTGCTATGAACATAGGGGTGCATACATTCTTTCTGATTAGTGTTTCCTGTTTCTTAGAATATATTCCTAGAAGTGGGATCACTGGGTCAAAAGGCAGTTGTACTTTTAATTATTTGAGGAGACTCCATACTGTTTTCCATAATGGCTGCACCAGTCTGCATTCCCACCAGCAATATACTAGGGTTCCCTTTTCTCCACATCCTTGCCAGTATCCTTCGTGGATTTGTTGATGGTAGCCTTTCTGACAGGTATGAGGTGGTACCTCACTGTCATTTTAATTTGCATCTCTCTGATGATTAGTGACTGAGCATTTTTTCATATGTCTCTTGGCCTTCTGTATGTCCACTTTGGATAAATGTCTAGGTCCTTTGCCCAGTTTTTAATTGGATTGTTTGTTTTCCTTTTGTTAAGTTTATGTATATATTTTGGAAATTAACCCCTTATCAGATGTATCATTGGCAAATATGTGTTCCATGCAGTGGGCTCCCTTTTCATTTTGTTGATGGTTTCTTTTGCTCTGCAAAAGCTTTTGGCATTTTTCTGTTCATAAGCTATAAAAACTTGCAATTCTGTGATCCCAACCCTCAAAGTGTGGGGAAAGAGATGGCAAATACCAGTTACATATTATGTCAAAGTGTTTCAATAGAGTAATGCACATGGTGTAAGGGAGATATAAAAAGACATTACTCTGGCATTACAGAAAGGCTTTAGAGAAGGAGTGATTGAATTTTGACTTGAGATTTGACTTGAAGTATGACTAGAATAAATTATTTAGGCAAGATGGCCAAGCAAAGGGAACAGAGTATGTAAAAACTAACAGCAGTGAGTACAACATTCTTGACAAACAGTTCTGAGTAATAGGATGCATGGAAGAAAATATTGAATTTGGAACTAGATGTCATCTGATCTTTTGATTTTTATTCAGAAAGATCTGATCTGAGAGTCTGAAGCGTTTAAATAATAAAGGATACTTCAATAAAGATTACATTTCTAAAAGTTTATTCATCTTATTGGTATAGATCATCTGCAGAGGTTATCATTTAAAATGTGAAGGTCTAGATAAGCCGTGGGCAAACTACGGCCCGCGGGCCGGATCCAGCCCGTTTGAAATGAATAAAACTAAAAAAAAAAAAAAAAGACCGTACCCTTTTATGTAATGATGTTTACTTTGAATTTATATTAGTTCACACAAACACTCCATCCATGCTTTTGTTCTGGCCCTCCGGTCCAGTTTAAGAACCCATTGTGGCCCTCGAGTCAAAAAGTTTGCCCACCCCTGGTCTAGATAATGGTTCCATAAAAGTAATAAGAAAAAAATAGTCAAAATAAACTTTTTTCAGAACTCTGGGAATTGACCAAAGGCTTACAGCAATACTAAGAGCATTTATTCAAGGAAAATGGATGATGTGGGAGTGATCAGCAACATGGCTAAATAAGACATTTCTTGTTGTATCCCCTGTTCAACAATTTGGCATCCATCCACAGCTAAAAGCTTCCAGAGAGCTATTGAATCCAGCACCGTATGCCAAGGACCTGAGAGGAGTTCTCATTTACCCATGATTGGGTAAAAGGTGTATGGACCTAGGTGGACCCTGCTGTAGCCTGTGAGCTGGATCTAGCTACTCTCAGTATCTTTTCTCCACATTTTTCTCCCGAGAACACTATTTTAGACAATTATTCATGGACAGATGAGCTTTTGTGAAAGTCTAATAGTATAGCAGAGAACTTCCAGCACATAATTAACGCAGAAAAATTATAAATTTGGATGCATTGGCGAGGGTAAGGGGAACGCTTTGACTTTATTCATGTCACCCCAACCAAGGTAGCACGACTCTGCAAAGAAAAACCTTCTTGACCCAAAATTTCTTCCAAGGGACAACGTAATTCTGCCACAAAGTCCCATCTCTGTTTTCCCATCCAGAGTATTGGGTTGTGAGCTGCAACACCTCAGACTAGACCGCGTGTCCATGTCAACACCTTCCTCAACCTGCTCAGGTTCTGACTTCTCCACTCGTGGCGACCCACCTTCTTGCATAGAAACCCTGTTTAGCACACTTGGGCTCTAACAACTCATGCTGGGCGGTCCTTCTACATAAATTCCCTCCTCACCTTGTTTGGATTCTAATTGCCAACAACAGACCATCTCACTTGCTTTGACATCTACCTTGCCCATCTTGGCCTCTGATATCTCACACCAGGCTATCCCTCCCCAGGAACACACTCCTCTCTCTGCTCTTTCTCTGACTCCCCACATTGGAACATTGCCCTGTGTGAATCCCTCCCCTTTCACTGAGGCCCTGACACTCTGTGTGGGACAGTTCTTCTACAGCAGTGGTTCTCAACCTTCCTAATGCCGCGACCCTTTAATACAGTTCCTCATGTTGTGGTGACCCCCAACCATAAAATTATTTTCGTTGCTACTTCATAACTGTAATTTTGCTACTGTTGTGAATCGCAATGTAAATATCTGATATGCAGGATGTATTTTCATTGTTACAAATTGAACATAATTAAAGCATAGTGATTAATCACAAAAACAATATGTAATTATGTATGTGTTTTCCGATGGTCTTAGGCGACCCCTGTGAAAGGGTCGTTCGTCCCCCAAAGGGGTTGTGACCCACAGGTTGAGAACCACTTTTCTACAGGGAAGCCCTCTCACTTTTCTGAGGCTCTGATACTTCATTCCAAGATGACAATCTAAACCCAGTAGAACTTGGACAATATTTACAAGATACACCTGCTTTGTGGGCATACTCCTCACATTGGGCTCTGACACTCCTTCCCTTTATGAGCCTCGTGTTTCCTGTTACAGTGCTGGTATAACCACTTACCTTGTTCTGTCTAAACTAATGCTTTCAGAACAAAATTATTCAATAAGATAAATAAAGGGGAAAGAAGACAAGGGAAAGAAGACTGGAAAAGTTAAAGAGGAAAATGAAGTACTTGCCATAGCCGTTTGGGACTAGTAGGAAGAATCAGAGGTGTTATTTCCATTTCAGACAGATTCATACCTGAATAAACTGAATTGCATCCCCCACAACTGCATATGTTAAAGCCTTAGCCCCCAATGTGGCTCACTTGGACATAGGCCTTTAATGAAGTACTTGAAGTAAAATGAAGTTATAAGAATGAGGCCCTAATCTAAATGAACTAGTGTCCTTAAAAGTACCATTGGATATATTATCTATAAGCTAGATATATCAGTATTAATTAGTGTGGCCTTGGAGGATGCCAATTGAGAAAATGTATTGGGATAAAATTCATATAAAGTTCACCATATTAAAATGTACACATCAATAATGTTCAGTATATTCAAAGACTTGTACAAACATCACTACTCTCTAACTTTAGAGCATTTCATCACCCCAAAAAGAAATTGCATATCCATTAAGCAGTCATGACCCTTATATCCCTCCTCCCTGCCAAGACAGGCAACCACTAACTTACTGTTTTTTTCTTTAGATTTGTCTTTTCAGGATATTTCATAAAAATGGAGCCATAAAAATGTGGTATTTTGTGACTCGTTTCTTTTAGCTTAATGTTTTCAAAGTTATGTATGTCATAGCATGTATCAGTACTTAATTCTTTTTGTTGCCAAAAAAATCTCCCATTGTAGGAATATACCACATTTTGTTGATGCATTCATTAGTTAATGGACATTTCGTTTGTTTCCACATTTTGACTATTATGAATAGAGCTTCTATGGAATTCATGTAGAAATTTTTGTGTGGACATATCTTTTTCACACCTTGAGAATTATATTAATCTGTTCAAGCTGCCATTGTAGAATATGACAAACTGGTTGGCTTAAACAACAGCAGTATATTTTCTCACCGTTTTGGTGGCTAGAATTCTCAGATCAAGGTGCTGGTAGGGTTGGTTTCTGGTAAAATCTCTCCTCACTTGCAGATGGCTACCTTCTCATTATGTCCTCACACAGCTTTCTTTCTGTGCACATACCCTTTCAAAGTTTCTTTTTCTTCTTATAAGGACACCAGTTCCTTTAGATTAAGGCCTCATCTTTATGACCTCATTTTACTGTAAGTACTTCAATAAAGGCCTTATCTCCAAGTTGTCTCATATTGGGGGTTAGGGCTTCAAGATACGCATTTGGGGGACCCAATTTAGTTCATAGCATTCCACCCTCTGCCCTCCCCCCAATTCATGTTCTTCTTACATACAAAATACATTCACCTTATTCCAGAAGCCCCTAAAGTCTTCACTCATTCTAGCATTTGCTCCAAGTCCAGAGTTTCAGCTAAATATCTAAATTAAGTATAAGTGAAGATCAAGGTATGATTTCATTCTGAGGCAAAATTATAAAGGGAAAAGGGGTGTTAGGTCCCAAGCAATTCAAAAGCCCAGCAAGGCAAATTTCATTAGATGTTACAGCTTCAATAATTCTCTTTGACAAGATGCTCTACCCTCTGGCCCCACCGTAGTGGTGGCCCCACCACCCAGGCCCACTGGAGTGGGGTTTCATACTCAGGGCCCACAGGGCAAGCTCTATCCCTTAGGTTCTGGTTGGTGGTCCTGCCTTCTCAGTCATGGACTATGGCCTTGCCCCTGAAACCCTGAGCAGGAACATCCTAGCCTGAAAACCAAGGAGATGGCCCCACCTCCTGTAACCTAGGAAGAGACAGCCTTGCCCCACCCAATCTTGTGCACTTTGCGTGTTTGATGGCAGTAAATTAATTACAATTCAGTCCATAACAGGTACACATCTGGGAGAGGAATCTGAGTCATACCGTAGCTCTATGTTTAACCTTTTGAGTAACTTCTACTCTTCCCCAAAATAACTGAACAATTTTCTAGCCTCAGCAATGAATGAGGGCTCCAGTTTCTCCACATCTTTAATGGTACCTCTTATTGTTTGAGTGGTGTCATTTTAAAAGAAGTCTTGAGCACACTCCCTGACATCATCATTTTAACCACAGCTCTCACATTCTTTCCTCTGCCTTTCACTCTTTGCCTTTCTCTATCATTCCTTTTCATCAGACAGTAAGTGCAGCTTACTCCCAGAAAGCAAAACATGAAAAGTACCTCATTAAGCTATTTAGGGTTTTTATTTATTTCTAAAAAGCTTGTCTTTAGCCTTATGACATTTGCCATCACTTAGTTAATTTGGTTTTGCAAGGCAAGCCTTCCGAAGCTGGTTTGTTTTGCTGAAACACTTTCCCTCCTGTTTCTTCCCAGAGAGTTTCTGATTGCCTCAAGTTCAGCTAAGTGAGCCTCCTCCAAGGACTGTCTAGTGTCAGAGCAGGTACACATGAGGAGAAAAGTATGTCTTTAAAAATTAATATGACTAATTAATAAAATAGCATAAATTACCTAATTGCTTAGTAATTTGTACTGTTTACATAGCAAATTAACTCATGGTTTAAAAACAAATTTATGCCCTTATAATAACCTTTTCACAGGCACCAATCTGGGACACATCTAAATGCCAAGGGAAAAATAAAGGAGGTAGAACAAATATTTTTTATTCAGTTAACTGTGAATTTTCTTAATAGCCCAAGTAAAACTGGTGCTTCTGGTTTCCAGCTGTGTAGTTCCTGTCTGTAATTTTTTGTTAAATGGTTCTATTTTGGTTCACAGTGGTCACATAAACCTGGGATATCCTCTTTAACTTTCAGTTGAAGATTATCACTATCAGACTGGAATTACATCATAAAGGACTATTGAATGATTCATTAGAGTGTTATAATGTTTCTTTAATTCATAAAATACAGTTACTGTAAAGCCAGAGCTTCAGAGGTTTTCTGATACACACATTTTTCCATGGAAACAAAGATGATCTTGTCATTTTGTAATTTACTAGACTGAAGTAATTCCCAGGCAAAGCACATATTTGAAAAAGTCAGCAGATGCTTACAACAGGCAGAACAAATTCCAAGCCAAAATAAGGACTTTGCAAATGCCTAAAATTGTAGTCTTTATCTCTAAGGCAGGTGTTTCAAAACTGGACTGGTCCCAAATCTATTTTTTTTTCCTTTTTGGTCATTGTTTTCTAGAAGAAGTTGAAAAGGATGTTAAAGATAAGGCAGGTGTTAAGATAAGATTCCTCACCAGGAATGACTCATCAACAGCCAATCAGGGATTTTGTGTCTGTGAACATGACTCTGGTGGTATCTTGGCTGTGATTATGAAAACTCCCTTTAGTTCAGAGAAAACAGTATTTTTAAACAAACATTTGAAATAATTCCCACTTTAATGGGAATAAAGTCTCTGTAGCCACTTGTATCAATTAGATAGAAAAGGACTCATTACTAGGGCACTATAAAGTTAGCAGCTCTAATTTCAACTTTGCTGATTATGTGAAGGAATATGATATCCCTAATATTTAAAATTTTATAGGATGATAAATTAATCTTAGTACATCTGAATTAAACATGTCAAATGAATTATTAAAACAAACTATAATAATGAATGAGTCAGTAGCAAGAGGGAACAGGCATAGAGTTTAAGATGTTCAACACTAGTGTCTTTCAAAGCTATGTCAAGTTATTTTTCCTAGGAAGAAAATGGATTAATAAATAATACAAAGACAGGAGTTTATTGGCCCTTTTGTCATTTACCTCCTTTGGGAATTATGGCAAGAAACAGTTGCCCTTGTTAACCTGTGAACATTTTTCACTCCCTTAGGTCATTGACTCTGGCTCAGGAGTCCAATTTTCCTTTCATTCATTAACAACATTGGGAAGCAGAGTTCCTAACCCTTTCCAGTCTAAATGTGGAACAATCACATCCCCTCACAATCAACTGCCAGTGTGCTGGGACCTTTACGTTTCACTGTGCTCTCACAGTGACGCAAGTTTTTAACAATTGAAGGATATTAACTCAAAAACTTGTTTTCTAATTGGAGGAGCTCAAGGGATTTTAAATAAATGAACTTGTATAAACTGGAAGCTCGTACATGTGCCTTTCCAATTATTTTTGTTCAAATTAGGGAAGAGGGCACTGCTAATCTCAGAAAGCAGATTTCAGAAATTATTTTAGCTATGAAGCCAACTTTGGATAGCAGAACTGAGCAGTTGCGAATTGTCTAAGTAGCTGAAAAGATACAACCTTGTTTTTTATCTTAGTAAATATATCATATATTCAGATCAATGTCATTTCATTATTTAAATATGTGCATATTTTATTAATCCTCTGGATTATTTAATTTTATTAGACTCATTAGAAAAAAGTAAAAGAAATACCTAGTGGAATTCCAGACTTTTGCTTGACCTTTTTCACTTTCCTCTAGTGCAGTGGTTCTCAACCTTCCTAATGCCGCGACCCTTTAATACAGTTCCTCATGTTGTGGTGACCTCCAACCATAAAATTATTTTCGTTACTACTTCATAACTGTAATTTTGCTACTGTTATGAATCATAATGTAAATATCTGATATGCAGGATGTATTTTCATTGTTACAAATTGAACATAATTAAAGCATAGTGATTAATCACAAAAACAATATGTAATTATGTATGTGTTTTCCAATGGTCTTAGGCGACCCCTGTGAAAAGGTCTCGACCCACAGGTTGAGAACCACTGCTCTAGTGTATATAACTTGTGAATTAAAAAAAAAACACATAAAGTATTCATTTGTAAAAATTATGTTCAAAATTTGTTAGAACTATTTTTGATTGTATGGATTTGCATGATTGTAGGGGGATGGATTGTATGTATGTAAGAAGTGTAATTGTAATTTATCTTCTGGGTATGGGGCTACATCTCCTTTTAAAGAGTTGCTAACTACCTGGATTATTCCAAATATCTTTGCTTCCTCTTGATTAGCCAAAGCAGGAGACAGGAGGGTCTAGTTCCCGTTAAGTTTACAATTAGTCACCCAGACAGATCCCCTGGGTATCATTCTGCTTCTTACATTCAATTACTTTGATGTATCTTCCATGATAGCTTGTCTATAAGTGTTTTGTTCCATGTTACACAGCAGCTTCCCTGTCAATCTGATTCCACCTGCTTTCTGTTTTACAGAAATTCTATTAATTTCTAATCCACTCATGCAACATTGCTATATTACTCATGGTACCTTTTGAATCATGCCCTGAATACTCTGTTACTATGAGTATTGGGCCAGGCAGGTACTGCTTTCATTTTTAATGCTGTTGGGTTTAATTATCAATTTAAAACTAGTTTGTCTTCTCTTTTAAGGGATTTACTCAGGAATCAAACCAGAAGTATTTTATTAGTCTGACATTTCATCTCTTTATTGACTTTATCAATTGTCTGTTGTTATCATCTGAGCACCATAATATAAAATCATTTTCTTGTTTGAAGTTGTATAGAAATATAATCTTGCTGTCAGGAACATAAGACTTTTATTTTTACTACAAGAGATCAAAGAGTATAACTTTTTTCTCTTCTCTCTTTTTTTCTTTATGTAACATGGCAGTGCACATTACTGAAGAAATTTGGAACATGTTGACTCTATGCAATATACTGTGTCGTTAACTTTAAAATTTTGGGATTACAGAAGTGTTTGATAATTATTTAAAAGAAGCAATAAAGGAAACGAATTTACACTTTAGACTTTTTTAAAAGAACTGTGGCTTATCAAACTTTGATGTCTGAAATGATTTTTTTGATAAAGAAGATTTTACTGGACTTAGTAATGGAGATAGTTTGATCCGGACTACAGTGTTTGAAGGAAACATAAACATGGCTTTCTAGGTAATTAGAAAAGACCTTCAGGAAATAAGATGTGTCTATGTCTTCTACATTTCCTCCACTATAGAAAAAAAGCATTTAGAAATTTTTTATTTCATCTAATCTGACTCCACACAATGAGCTACTGAACTGAGTGTCCCCTCATACACAGTTCGTTTTTCTGCAGTACTTTGCCCACTCACCAACCCATCTGGAACTTTAGTCACTTGCCAAAATCCTCCTCCTGTTTAAAGATGTTCTGACCTACCTTTGAGTTTTCATTTCCTCCTACGCTACCCAAGTGATGAGCCTTCCCTTTCAGATGTCAAACCTACCTACACTGCTGAGATAAAATATATGCAATAATCTTATTTCACTGCTAAGCATTCACCAAGGTAAAAATGAATTTTCATATTTCAATCTCAAGTATCAGAAGAATCCATTTTCAACTGGAAAAATTATATCCCCTTTTTATATTGTTATTTTTAAAAATCTTTATTGTTGAAAGTTTATATATGTCCCCTTTTTCCTCCCATTGACCCCCACTAGCCTACCCCGCTTCTCACTCAGGCCTTCACCACCCTGTTGTCTGTGTCCATGGGTTATGCATATATGCATACAAGTTCTTTGGTTGATCTCTTTCCATCACCCACCCACCCACTCCCACCTTCCCTCTGAGATTGGACAGTCTGTTCCATGCTTCTGTGTCTCTGGATCTGTTTTTTTCAACAGTTTATTTTGTTCATTAGATTCCACATATCCCCTTTTTAAATGTGTTACTGCTCTAGCAAATGTATCAACTTGGGACACAAGAAATTATTTAATTTTAGTCTCAACAATTCTTACAATTTCTTTAGTACACACATACACCACATATAAACACATATCATGTTCATGATAAAATATATCTCAGTGGCCATTTCCTGCATATTAATTTATGAAAAATTACAGTATCATGTTCCTAAATTACTTGGAGACAGGATCCCTGAGTATTTCTCATTCATGCCTTTTATTTTAAGTCTCCTTTTTATAATTTTTATATCATTGATTGCTTATAAACTAGTCATATAATTATACTAGAGGCCTGGTGCAAGAATTCATGCATGGGTGGGGTCTCTCGGCCTAGGCAGCGATTGAGGCCTGTCGGGGGGCTGGCTGGCCAGGGGGAGGGAGCACAGGAGGTTGGCTGGCCGCAAGGGGTAGGGGCTATGGGAGGTTGGCTGGCTGACCCCGCCCCCAGTCGGGGTGGGGCGGCAATCAGGGACTGGACCAGCTGTGGGGAGGGGCCGTGGGAGGTTGGCCAGCAGGGGGGAGGGGCCGTGGGAGATTGGCCAGCTGGCCCTGCCCCCATCGGGCTGATTGGCCATCCGCAGTGCGCATCATAGTGACCAGTTGTTCTGGTTGCTTGGCTTTTATATATATACTAGGGGCCCGGGGCACAAAATTCGTGCACATGGGGGGGCGTCCCTCAGCCCGGCCTGCACCCTCTCCAATCTGGGACCCCTCCGGGATGTCTGACTGCCTCTCGCAATCCAGGACAGCTGGCTCCTAACCTCTCGCCTGTCTGCCTGCCTGTTCGCTCCTAACCACCTCTTCCTGCCTGTCTGATTGCCCCTAACTGTTCCCCTGCTGGCCTGATTGCCCCTAACCACCTCTGCCTTGCCCCGCACCCGGGACCCAGGATTCCCTCCTCTGGCCGGTCGCAGGCACCTGGGACCCGGGCTTCCCTCCCAGAACCTGGGATGGCTTTGCCCGGGGCTGGCTGCAGCTGCAGGGGACTGTGGGCAGGTGACTTTGCCCAGGCTGCAGGCGCTGGCGTCTGGGACCACAGGGCGGGTGGCTTGTCCCTCTCCCAGGCCGCAGGTGCAGCCGCTGGCACCTGGGACCACAGGGTGGGAAGCTTGTCCCTCTCCTGGGCCACAGGTGCAGCTGCTGGCGACCAGGACCATGGGGCAGGCGGCTTGTGCCTCTCCCGGGCCACAGGTGCAGGCACAGCCGTTGATGCCCGGGACTGTGGGGCGTGCGGCTTGTTCCCCTCCAGGGCTGCAGGCGCAGGCGCAGCTGCTGGCGCCTGGGACCACGGGGCAGGCGGCTTGTCCCTCTCCTGGGCCACAGCCTGGCTGGTCTCCATTCCTCTCTCGTGAGCTCATTTTTGCCTGGCTGGTTCCCATTCCTCTCTTCCCAGCTCATTTGTGCCTGGCTGGTTCCCATTCTTCTCTCCCCAGTGTTGAGTGTTTGAGCCATTACTGTGTGACGGTGTGAGGGTGTGATGGCCATTTGTATATTAGCTCTTTATTATATAGGAAAGATAATATTAACAATAGAAGAAAACATTTCAATGATCTAATATGGCTTCCTACTCCCAGCACAGAAGTTCATCTAATTTTAGGTGCTTACTATTTTGTGATGACATTTGTTCATTGTTCATTCATTTAAACAAGAAATACTTACTGAATGTTTTCCTATATCAAGGCTTAACCTAAAAGCTGGGTATAAATCATATATCTGTACTTATAAGGAAATTATATTTTAGTGGTAAGAGACAAAGAATAAGTAATAAATGTAGTAATTAAGTTAATAAAATAATGTTATTATGTAATCTGGGATTTTACTGACTTGAAAGTTAATAAGATAAAGACCCTGTTATCTGTTCTATGGTTGCTGACAGAAGACATGAGACTCTTAGGTCAGAGACAAGGTTCTCTCTTATGCACAGCAGCAATATGAACATTAGCATATTTTGCATGGGGATTATGCAGATGGCACCAGATGGATGCTGTGCACATAGCAGAGTTGTATCACAACTGAGGGAAACTGAGTGAGATGAAAATCACCACTTTACAACAAGCAATAAGCAAGTCTTTTCTTTGGTTCAGAAAGAGACACAAACTTCTCCCTTGAGATGGCTTGCTAGAAACACAACTCTTAGAAATGTCCCAATTAAAGACCTATCAGCACTTTGTATTCTTGGTATACCCAGCCAGATGTGTAGAAGGACAAGTGACCTGGGAAGGTGATTTTCCAAAAGATAAAAGGTGATATATGCTATGGAATGAAGAATAAAGTAGATCAGGGTCACTAGGACAGGGGAGGCAGGAGAAAGGACAGCAATTTGTAATGTAAAGAAGATAGGCTAGGTTATGCTATAGTAAAAAACAGTTCCAAATTTTAGTGGTTAATAGTGACAGATATTTTTGTTTCACTTACCACACATGTCCATCATCGGTTGGCAAGAACTTTGTTCATGGCAGTCATCTTTTCTTTTGTAACAGATTAATGGAGCAAGAACAATGTTTTCTTAGGTATAGTATTGGGTGCAAAAGGACTATAGCAAGGCACAACCTATCAAAGTTCCTGTCACTTATATCTCATTAGCAAATGCAAGTCAAATGGCAAAGGCCAACCTTACATTAAGGAGAGCAAGTAGATACTGATAATAAAATCGACCACAGTAGTCTGCATTGAAAATGTGAAATTTGAGCAAATATTTGAAAGAAATGGGTAACCTAAACAAATGGTTGTACAAGAAAAGAAATTCTATGCAGAAAGAAAAACTATAAAAAAGACAAAGTTGGCAGTGTGCCTAGGATGTTGGAAGCCAATCAATGAGGATGGAGCAGAGCAGAAGAGGGGAGATAATTCCTCTGGGCAAATAGAGAAGGCCTTATAAGCCACTGATAGGACTATGTTATCCTTTGAGTGAAACAGGTAATCACTAATCTTCTGGGACTAAACTGTAGGAGAGAAAGATAGAAGCTTTTTGTTGTTGTTGTTGTTAAAAGCTACATCACTCATACAAACTAGGTGAAATGGTGGCTTAGACCAGGTGGCAGTAGGTACTATCTTGAAGAAACAAGTGCTAGATATACTTTGAAGGTAACACCAATAGGATTTTGATAGGATGGATATGGGGGCAGAGGCAGGGAGAAAAAGAGAAGATAAGGAGAGGCTTGTGTAACACTTGAAAAGTTTGTATTATGAAAGGTTTTATGTGCTGTAAAAGTCACATTAAATTCATACTGATGTGAATTAATAATCTCTATTTTTAAGATATTTTTTCTACCAGTTTTTGAAGGTCAGTTCCTCAAAATCTCCCAATATGATTTGCAAAAAAATTTAGAATTGTCATATCTTCCTGTCGGGTTGATGATCTCATCATTATGAAATGTTTTTCTCTGTCAAGTCATACTTCCTGCTATAAGTATCTTTTATCAGATATCAGTATGGCCATATCAGATTCCTTTTGTTTAGAGTGTGCATGGCATATGCCTAAACATTTTTAATTTTAAACTTTCAAGGACGGTATCTTATACAATTTATAGTTGCTTTTTATTTTACCCAGTCAGAAATTTTTGAATTCTAAGTAGGTCATCTTGTTAATTTACATTTAAAGTTTTACCAATAAATTTTATTTGTATTCGAATTTAGTATTTATTATATGGGTTTTATTTTCTTAGTACTTTTGCTCTTGTCTTTCTTCCTCTTTATTTTTTAATCTATGTTTTATTAATTTACTTTGTTAGTTAAGTATTTCTTAATTATTTTTGTTGTTACCCTGGAGATTTCAAGATTTGTCTTTGATTTATTAGACTGTATTTCACATTAGTAACTTTACCACTTTCCAGAAATGCAAGATTCTTATTTATTTTAACTCCATTTAACTATCTCCCATCTTTTTTCTACTTTGGTAATATTTTAAATCTGCATATATTTTATACCATATGAGATATTATTACCATTGCTTTTTACAGTCATTATTTACTATATTTACCCTTATATTTGGCCTTTCTATCGGTTTTTATTCCTGAATGTATTACTATATTTTAATCATGGATCATTTTTCTTCTGCCAGAAAAATTTCCTTTAATGTTTATTTTAATGCTAATTTCTTACCAATACATTTTTTTGGTCTGAAAATTATATGTATTTTCCTTTCATTTGTGATGCTTAGTTTTGCTAATTATAGAGTTGTAAGTTGCTATTATTGCTTTCAGAACTTTAAATATCATTCTACTGTCTTTTGTCTGTCAAAAATTTGAATCTCAGCCTGCTGTTGCATCTATGAAAGTAATGTAGTTGTTTTTCCTGGCTGTTTTTTTTTTTTTTTTTAAATCCACACCCAAGGATGTTTTTCTGTTGATTTTTAGAGAGAGTGGAAGAGAGAGGGAAAGACAGAGAGAAATATCAATATGAGAGAAGCATATCGATTGGTTGCTTCCTGCACGTGCCCCAACCAGGGCCCGGGCCTGGGAGGAGCTTACAACCGAAGTCCGTGCCCTTGGCACTTGACTGGAATCAAACCCGGGACCCTTCAGTCTGCAGGCCAATGCTCTATCCACTGAGCCAAACCAGATATGGCCTTGGCTGCTTTTAAGATAATCTCTTAGACTTTGGTTTTCAACAATTTTTCTAGGCCATAAGGTATGGTTTTTATTGCATATATCCTGCTTAGAGTACATAATATTTAATACCTAATTTTAATTATTGCATTTTCTAGTTCTAGAATTTCTGTTTGATTCTATTTTATACATTCCACTTCTATAGTGAAGTTATACATTTTGTACTTTTTTCTTGAGCATAAAAACCATAATTTAAATTCAAATCAGGTAAATCCAATGTCTGGGTCATTTATGTATCTGTTTCTATTACCTGGAGGCATTTTCTCCAGATTTTCAATTATTTGGCATGCCTGGGTATTTTTCATTGTACTTGTATATAAAAATTTATGGAGTCTTGCTCTTGTACCAGAGATTTAATCTTTACCTGGCATAAAATTATACTATGGGTTGGTTAAATTGTTTCCATTAAAAATTAAGATAATTTTTATTTCAATGTTTTTTAAGGCTGGCTTACTTCTGGTGTGCTTTTAAACCTAGGAAGGATCTTTTACAAGAGCCTCAGTTTATGAGGGTCCTTTCTCCTTTGTGGACACTAAATTTTAATTTTTTTTCTCTCTGTAACATTATGAGACAGAATAAATGTGTTTTAATTCTTATCAGTTCTTTTCTTTTAAATTTGGCCCACACAAGAGTGGCTTAGGAATTAGAAAAATCCCTTAAGGGGAAAGTGTTACAGGGAATGTTGAGCTCATTTATCTGTGATTTTCTTTGTTAGCTGGGAACTTGGAATTTCAAATTTTGGCTGTCTTGATGGTTTTGAATTCCAAATTTTGTTTCCTGAACCCAATTTGATTGCTTGAACCTATAGCCTGATATTTTTGGCTACTCTTTATGCTCAGTGCTTTGAATTACCAAATGTCCCCAGGGAAAAAAGTGGTAAAGCTATGACTTAATCTTGATATTCTCCTAGGTCTTCTTGGTGGTTTTCCAAACCCTCCAATTGGCTGTTTTTATTTTTGTGTTTTGTGTATTATTCTGTTTTTTATTTTCAATAGTTAGCCTAAGCAGCAGGCTCATACAACCTACTTTATACAAGAATCTATTCAGCAATTGTTGCCAAGTTTACTAAATTGTATTTTTTAAGTATTCCTTTTCAAATCTGCCTTTTTTCTCTCTACCATCCTCTGGAATCTCAACTGTTCTGCAAAATTTCCCTAATATTACCCATAGTAATACTATACTCTATATGTTTCTTTGGATCCTGTTTGACATACAGTTTTATTATGTTATCTATTTAACTTGTACTTATATTTTGTCTCTAACAAAATTCTATATCCCTAATGGAAACCATGACTTTTGTTGTTATTGTTCATACTATTCCTGTGAGCAGAGTGCCGGGTTCATTGTTGCATTGAGTAATTTTTTGTTGAATTTAATTGGGGCATGAGTTGAAAGAAAGAAATTGGAAAAAGAGAGAATATCACTCCAGTTTAAAAAGTTGAGAAGACATATATAAGGATTCACGGTTCTTAAAATTGTGCTTTCAAGAAAATGTTTTATTTTTGTTCTCTTTGATCACCAGAAGATGTAAAATGTGAAGTCTAGTAAAATAGATCATTTATTTTATTTATTCCAGAAGACAGACTATACTTCTAAATCACATATTTATTAATTTCTGAGACCAATTATGGCTTGTATATGAAGCATTAGCCCGTGTTAACATATGAGAGCCATTGCACTATAAAAATTGCATTAACATCTTTTGTTACTTAAAAACATTTGATTTTATAGTTTGACTTTATGATTAAAATGTTCAGGCTATTTAGTAAGAGAGATCACTTAGAGAAGGCATACACTGTGAAAGCCTCTCTTTAAGGACCTCTTGCCTGCCCTGGTCAATTAGACCATTCTTAATACAATTCCTGGTTTGTTAAACCAGGAGATTTACCTGTAACCAAACTTTGTCTAGCTGTGTCTCAGTTTTCTAATACTATTTTAACAAACTCCATATAAGCACTGGGACATAATTTCTTTCCTTATACTTTGTACACTGACTTTACACACACACACACACACACACACACACACACACACATACATATTTTCTTTCAGATTCTCTCCACAGAGTGCTCAGGTTCAAGTTTCTGCTTAGGATACCTTTATAGTTCTACCAATTGATAATATAAACCTATTACCAAGACAATGTAATGGTTACTTAGAAATCTCTCTCTTTCTAGCTCATAGGGGATACGTTGGCCACAGCACAGCCTCAAAACAAACATTCATTAAAAGAGATAAATGAAGTCTATCCAATGAAAAGTATATAGGGCATTGTAAATAGCCATTTAAACACTGTATACTGACTGGTCTAGGAGAAGTCATATTTGGAATGACAGTGAATCAGGATATAAAATAGACTTCAGCCAGCATCAAGTTGGCTTAGCCTTAAAAAATGAACACAATATTATCTGTCAAAGGGGTAGTTAACATAAAAATATTTCAGTGCCAATAGCATTTGTAATATATTTAAATGAGGCATTCATAAATTTTATTAGTCAAAATGTTGAAAACAATAAAATGCCATTCACTAGCCAACATATTATTTCTATTACTATTATTGAAAATTATAAAAATATTTGTCCATTTTGAATCTCTCATTGTAATCATTCCAAGAAAGTGTTTCTGTGCTTGGATCTGAAGAGATCATTATGGGTCGCTGAATAATCTACTTATTTTTTGATGAAATTCTTTTGGAAGTCTTCCCAGTATTAGGTTCAACTGTTCTATAAGAAGGAACTTATAGAAGGCCAATTAGTTTGCCAGGCTCCATAAGTATTTTAAAGCTGGTATTTAAGAGAGGCCCATGGCTACTTTCATTTTACAAATTCCACTAGGTGATAATTTTCCAACCATCAGAATTAATGAAAATTCAGGAAATGTCAAACTTCAGGGAATATAAAATCTCACATAAGAACATTTTAGAAGGACTATCCAGTAACCTTCCCAAGTAACAAATCAGGCCTTTCTTTATATACATTAGAGGGAGAAGGGAGGGTAGGAGGTGGGGGTAGAGATGCTAGGAAAAACTGAATGTAAAGCTCTGGCAGAGTATTTTGCTTCTCCATTGCCCCTGGACATAGATTACTCTCATTAATGAGCGAATCTCACACAATCTGTAAGAATGAAATACATGCTAGATCTCTTGTAGAACATAGTAATGGAAGAGCAGACAGAGGAAGTAAGAGTGAAGCCTGCCAACTTCACAGTGTAAGATGATGCAGATGTCCACTCATGACCTTTCATAAGACCTTATTCTAAAAGGCACTGACCATCCTTTAGGGAATTCGGCTCTCACTGCATTATTCTTTAGGACATCTGTGAAGGTGATTGAAGATACAAAAGGGAGAAGGGAAAAAATCTCAGGATTATATGGATTGAATTTTTCCTTCCCCCAAAGAAATGCATGACTCATTTAGCTAAAGAGAGAAACATTCTTCCTTGTAGCCATGTTTGTATAGGTTACCCTTTGTAGTGCGGGCCTTTATGCCATCACCTGCATCCCTTCCCTCCGTATATTTAAGATGTTCTGCCCCATGACCTGTGGGTCTCAACAGTAAATTGTCTTGATGGTGCCTTTCATCCATTTTCCACACTGCACTCAGAACACAGCTTAAATGAAATGACTGTGAACCAGGGCCATGGGAGACTCTTCTGTTACGAGGGCTGTCCTCTGGAAGCACTTTTGCCCTCTCTGAAGAGCTTATGCTTTTACCAGCTAAACTTAAAATGGGTCTTTCCGTGTCCATTTCCTGCATATTTTGTTCTTGGTCCAAAGTAGTTGTTTCTCTGCCTTTTATGTTAGCATAAAAAAATCCCTCATTATACTCTGGTGCATATATTAAAATATATAACTAAAGATTAACTGTGTAAGTGGAGGAGTCAGCAAGCACCTAAAGAGCCTAACACACATACACAAGTAGGTTAAAAGGTTACAAAGGAAAAAGAATAAGTGTTTCTGGAAGGGGTTTAAAAATAAGCAGCCCCCTGATCTTTGGTTCAAATACAGAATGAATAGAAAAGTTGGACATATTTATTAAGGCAGACAATTTAAAAAATTTAAACCTCGGCTAAACTATAAAGCATCCTAGGAAGGCAGTATTTGAATGTCTACCCTCAAGTCCAAGAGGAGGAATCTTTAGGGATTTTTCTGGAGAGAAGAAACTCTATTACAGCATTTTCCTGGCCTGAAAGTCTACTTAGAAGGAAGTGAACAGGACCCAGCCCCAACGCCAAATTTCAGGCTCAAGTGCATGGACTGCCAGGACATCCTACACACCGGACAAAGGAAGTGAAGCCAAGACTACCCACATTCACATGCTTTTAAAAACTGGGGAACCTCAAGGGGTTACTTGATTTATGTGGAGGAACTGGCCTGCCCAAAACATTTCAGAAAGAAAACCTTTTCCAACACCCTCACCTGGGATTGAGAACTCTGGAAAGTGGGGGTGGAAGAAGGAAGTAGATTAAATTACTCCTTGGCTAATGCATTAGGACTCTTGGAAAACAGCATAAGGTTGGGAAAATAATGATAGCCAGCAGTTATTGAGCGCTTTCTGTGTGCTCAATATAATTTTACATGCAGAACCGCTGCCCCCATTCTCACAAAATTCCTACAGGGCATATGAAATTATTATATCTGTTTCTATAGATGAGGAAACTTGAGCCTAGATTGGTTAACCAGCCAATGAATGAACATGCTATGAACATCTAGTAAATGGTAGAGCCAGAATTCAACCCCAGGTGGGCCTGACTGAGGGCCCATGTTCTTGACAACATGCAGGGTTGGATGAATGAGCCACTGCAATAAAGATAATCATGAATTAGGAAGCAAACTTAAGACACATGTGATTTGTAGATTCTGTACTTAAATTAATGAATCTCATGAATAAAGGTTGTCAAAGGGGGCTGTTTAGAACTCATATTTGGAACAATCAGAGGACCTAATATTGCAGGGTACAATTTACATATTTAGTCAGCGTTTAACATTTAAAACCTCTATAAATTGGTTCTACTCCTTTCCAACTGTTATCAATCTAATTTATTGATATTAAAGTAATGAAAAATATAATTAAAAATTAAGTGACTAATTTTTATGCTACTTCTGGTGCTATTGCTGTGTGGATTCACAGACATTCTCTTAAAGCCCAATTCAGTGGTTAGCATAAAATATGCATTCAATACATATTTTTTAAAATAATGAGCTAGGTAATATTTTCCTCACTTTACAGATGTAACAACTGACACTCAGAAAAAACTTACCAAAGACCACAAGACCTCATATAGGATTCAAATTTAGTTTTCCTAAATTAAAACCCATACATTTGGTACAGTATCAAAACCCACAAAATTACAAATTATGTTGTTATAGAAATTAATCAAGTGAGTGGAAAGGAGATTACACTTGTGCAGAGTCTTAAATAATGACCAAAACCTTTCATGGGAAAAAAAATGGATTGTACAGGGGGATGTGGAAGAGTGTGAGGGAAAATATTTCTGGCTATTGCTTCTAAATTTCTTCATATTATAGCACATAAAATATTTTATATCACATTGGGAGATAAGGACATAATTCTCACTTGGAGGCAACTTCCTGGATGCTCCAGCCACCCTGCCTCTGACCAGCAACCCGATGAGCTAAATGTCTTAAGGGGATTTGTATCTTATCACAAATTTAATCCATTGGTTACATGCAAAGATTCCAGTTTACTAGTTGAGAAGCTTCGTGCTGGCCATATAAAATCGCATGCAAAAATGTAGATATGAGGAAATGCATGAAACCTTTTTGAAACCTTAAGTTCAGCTCGGTTTAGGAAATATGGTAGGAAATGACATTGGAAAAGTAACTTAAGAGTCAGATTATGAAGTTTCATATTTGTCACATATTGAGACTGTAAAATTATAATACATATGCAAAAATTAAAATAATGCAGTAATGGGAAAAAAGACTTTACCAGTTTTTTTCAATATCATTTTATGTATTTGAAACTATAACTCATGGTTTCTTACTGTGACTAAATAGTAGTTGGTATTAAACAAAACTTTCCACTAAGATCAACTATTAAAGCTGAATAAAACAAAACAAAATAAAACAAAAAAGAAAAACTGTTTGAAATTATCCAATAACTAAAACAACAAGAAATTGAGGAACTGAAATCCTGAAGAGAAAGAAAGTGCATTGAAATAAACCCAACATTTGTCTCCATTTTTCAAGTACTGTTTTTAAAAATGTTTTTATTGATTTAAGAGATAGAGGGAGAGAGATATTGAAACATCTATGTGAGTGAAACATAGATCCGCTGCATCCTGCGTGACCCCTACTAGGGATCGATCCCACAACCCAGGCATGTGCTCTGACCAGGAATTGAACTGTCAACCTCTTGGTGCATGGGGCTACACTCAATCCACAGAGCCAAACTGGCCAGGCAGCGTGGTATAGTCTTAAGCTGCAATGCATTTGCCTTACTGTGTTCATTATAGCCCTTCCAGTAGGTATCAGCTCTTTAAGGAGAGGAAATATGTATTTGCATTCCATACCACTAATTTGGACACATGCAGTTTTTTGATGTAAAGCATTTCTTTTTTCAAATTTTCTTGAGATATAATTACAACACTATAATTTTAGGGTGTACAGCGTAGTGATTTGACTTATATAAATTGTGAAATGATTACCACAGTAAGTCTAGTCAACACTCATTATTTCATATAAACACAAAAAAAACCCAACCCTCAAAATAATAAAAACAACAAACAATATATATATATATTTTTTTTTCTTGTGAGAGAACTCTTTAGCCCTATTCTCTTAACTGTCATATATCTCATACAGCAGTGTTAGCTGTAGTCATCATGTTGTACCATATATCCCTAATACTTATTTATCCTATAACTCAATGGTTCTCAGCCTTCCTAATGCCGTGACCCTTTAATACAGTTCCTCATGTTGTGGTGACCCCCAACCATAAAATTATTTTCGCTGCTACTTCATAACTGTAATTTTGCTACTGTTATGAATCATAATGTAAATATCTGATATGCAGGATGTATTTTCATTGTTACAAATTGAACATAATTAAAGCATAGTGATTAATCACAAAAACAATATGTAATTATATGTGTGTTTTCCCATGGTCTTAGGCAACCCCTGTGAAAGGGTTGTTCGACCCCCAAAGGGGTCGCGACCCACAGGTTGAGAACCGCTGTTATAACTGGAAGCTTGTGCTTTTTCACCACCTTTATCCAATTTCCCTCCGCCATCGTTTTATCTGTTTATGATTCATCTGCTCTCTAAGACACTGTCAGATTCTGGAGGCTAGGCTTCTAACTTTATTCTTCATTTCCTCACAAATTGAGCCTAATGTTCTGCACAAATAAAATCTTCAATGTATATCCATTAATTGATTTTTCTAATTCGTTCAAAGAAAGAGATAAGCCATTATTGCATTAAAAACTAACACCACAGAAGTTTCCTTTACTCAAATGTGTCACATTCTGAATAAAATCCTGACTACTTACCATGTGCCCCAACCCCTGTGGAATTTAGCCTTTTCCTAATACCCTGGCATCCTGTCCCTACCTCTCTCCCTTTGCTCCTTCTTAGCCTTTAGCCTCACTCTTCCTCTGCCTGCTATACTCTTCGATCAGGTCTTCAAGGTGCCCAAGTTTTCACACATTTTACAGATAACAACTTAGAAAGACCATCAACAATCTTATAACTTCCTGTTTAATATTTTCTTGTTTTTTGATAACTTCATAATCCTTACCCAAATAAAACTACTCAAAGGTAGGGACTTTTGATTTCTTATTTTGGGTGTATTTCCAAGCTCTCTCTCTCTCTCTCTCTCTCTCTCTCTCTCTCTCTCTCTCTCTCTATATATATATATAATAATTGAAAAATTCTAATTCAAAGCATAGATTCAGCATGAATCAAAGCTGAAGATCTTGAGGAACAGAATAATTGAAAAATTCTAATTCAAAGCATAGATTCAGCATGAATCAAAGCTGAAGATCTTGAGGAACAGAATAAAATACCAACCATATAGGAAGGAGACACAACCTCAGAATCTGTGGCTATAATGAATAAAAGTAGGGTAAATGTGAGTTGTGGGAAAATTATTCTTACCAAAAAAAAGTGTAGTGTTGTAGTTCTTCTGAATTTGACCTAAGTTGAATATTAAGCTATATAGTAAATAGTAAAATTGATTATCTGTGTCTATTCTCGTTACAAAGAGCAATGCATCTGGGGGCCAGATGACTTTAGGATCACATTATAGACAATAATTCTTTAATATAGGTAGAGACAGAGATCATTTTCCCATTTAGCAGACTAAAAGTTGAGGCAATAAAAATAAATGGTTTGTCTAATGTTTTAACATTAATTTTAGGGTGAGTAAATTTCAGTTCATAGCCACACGTTTGTTCATGCATTTATTACATAATTTATATGATGGACATGAATTTCAACATAGTGAGAGAGACATCACATTCTCTACTCTATAATAGATTTCTCTTCTGTAATCATTCAATTATGGATAACCAGAAAGGCAATGAATTCAGGACTAGGTATTCAATGTGGACATATCCCCCATTGTCAGGAATTGGTTCATGTTCAAGAGTGGTTGACTTATGGACAGATATGAATTCAAGCCCAAATTAGAATCGTAAAGGAAGTCTAGTACACTAGGAAGGAGAGAAAGTGGGTTTGCAGTGACAAAGTTTGATGACATACCAATTTGATGAATTCTGACAAATCACATAGAAGCAGCTCAAAAATCTATATTAGTGGTATACAATTGTTTTCCCTCTTGTTTTCCACTTCCCATAAATTTGTCACTTTACTTTTATTTATTTTTTATTCATGGATATTCAAAATTCTCCTGCTCCCCCCACCCCCAAGAAAGTTCCAACCTCAAAGTTTTTAAAGTAAAAACAATTGTTGTTAAAATGGAAAATAAAAGCAATTTTTATCATTGGCCCACCACAGTTTGGCTCAGTTCTCCCAGCCTCTGCTCTAGTGAGGATGAAGCCAGACCACACACTGAGGCTGAATTACAACACTTTGAAAAGAAGAAAAACTTTAATGGAAAAAGTCAAATGAATTTCTAAATAGGAGGCGGTAGACCATGTAGTAGCCTTTTAACACAGCTCTTACAAGAGCTAAACTTTGAATCCAAGGCCCAAGACACAATCATAAGCTTTCATTGCCATTCTTTTGAGGCTGTAGGACAGGAAATGTCCAATCAACTGCATACAGTACTAGAGTCTATCAGCTTGACCAGAAATGCATTTTTAGAGTCTTTTATCCAACCTACCACTATTTGCAAATAGATCCTGCCATTTATGAAAATAAAAATAAGAGCTTCATGGAATATATTTTCCATAAAATTATTTTAACAAGTGAATGAATATATTAGGGAGTGAATAATTGAAAGGAAGACCTTAAATTGGTAGCAACATCTTGGTCACAAAGGCAACTTTTAAATACTAGAATCCAAATAAGTGTTGATAAATTAAATTGTGGGAAGGAAGGGATGAAGTTAGGCTTCAGAGAAATCTCAGAAAGGGTACTTGATTCTTTCTGGAATGTTCTCCATTTTCCTCTGGCCTAGACCAGTGGTCGGCAAACTCATTAGTCAACAGAGCCAAATATCAACAGTACAGTGATTGAAATTTCTTTTGAGAGCCAAATTTTTAAACTTAAACTATATAGGTAAGTACATTGTTATTAACTTAATTGGGGTACTCCTAAGGCTTAGGAAGAGCCACACTCAAGGGGCCAAAGAGCCGCATGTGGCTCGCGAGCCATGGTTTGCCGACCACTGGCCTAGACACTCAGGATACAGTAGTCAGCAGAAGACGATACTGTCTCTTCCATCAGAGAGAGACATAAAATTAAAAACAGCTACGCTAATGCACAATTAAAATTGCTGTGAGTACTAGAAAAGAGAAATACAGGTTATATGAAGTTGCACAAAATACATGAATAGACTGGAGGCTTTTATTATACTGTGTGCAGAGCAATCTCAGAATCATGGGGAAGTTTATATCCTGAGCACAGATAAGCTGAGAAGGGCTTCCCAACACTATAATTTGGTTAGACCTGAGAATGTTAGGGTCATTTGGCCAGACATAAGTTTCCATGGCACTTTTACAAATATTATGCAAACTTCTGAAAATGTGGACCTAACTTGGCATTTAAGGAGTCCTGTGGGGAAGAGCACAAATAGGACCTTGGGGGATGCTTTAAATTAATAACAAGAAATAGAGGAAAAACAGAGAAAAGAAGCAATTGGGAAGAAAGTGGACATTTTTAAGTGGCAAGTAAAACCTAAATGCTATCAATGTTATCTCATTTAATCTCCCCCCAATACTATGAGCATTGAGTCTGATTATCCCCATTTTACAAATGTGGAAACAGGCTTCTGAGAGTTAAGTGATTTACTGACTATGACAAATCCAGGTAACAGATATGCTACCATTAGAACACAGGACTCTGGCTTTAGACCAGTGATGACGAACCTATGACACGCGTGTCAGAGGTGACATGCGAACTCATTTTTTTGGTTGATTTTTCTTTGTTAAATGGCATTTAAATATATAAAATAAGTATCAAAAATATAAGTCTTTGTTTTACTATGGTTGCAAATATCAAAAAATTTCTATATGTGACATGGCACCAGAGTTAAGTTAGGGTTTTTCAAAATGCTGACACGCCGAGCTCAAAAGGTTCGTCATCACTGCTTTACACCCATGCTCTTTTTTTTTCTATACAACATGCTTCTTCTCTAGAGAAGGCTTACTAGGCCTTAGGAATGGATAAGGTGTGTCATTCTAAACCCTGCCTCCAATCCAATTTAAATAAAAGGAAATGCTGCTGTGAACTTAACCCAGTTGACATTATTCCAAGAGAGAAATTCCAGGGATTCACTTTAACTCTGTGAATCTTTAATGACTATTGTTTCTGTCAACCTACCCATACACTGACCTTTTCTTATGAAAATAAGTTGTCACCCCTAACTGCCCCCCCTAGTTGACCTCGTTGCCCCTCACTGCCCCTTCTGCCAGCCTAATCACCCCCAACTGCCCTCCCTCGCTGGCCTGGTCACCTCTTACTGCCCCCCCTGCCGTCCTGGTTGCCCCTCATGCCCCCCCCCCCCATTGAGCTGGTCCCCCTCCCCCCACTGGCCTGGTTGCCCTGCACAGCCTGCTGTTCAGTCGTTTGGTCATCTCTCACTAACCCCCCTGCCGGCCTGGTCGCCCCACGCAGCCTGCTTGTTCAGTCATTTGGTCATCCCTCACTAACCCCCCTGTCAGTCTGGTCGTAGGCAGCCATCTTGGGAGGGCATGATGGTCAATTTGCATATTACCTCATTATATAGGATGACCTAGAATAGTCAAAACAATTTTTTAAAACAGTGAATAGTTGAGGGAGTTCAAGACTTATTATAAAACTATAGTAATTAACACAGTGTGGTACTGGCATCAAAACAGACAAATAGAACAATTAAATACAAGAGAGAATTCAGAAATGGAACCACATATATATGGATAATTGATTTTTGGCAAACATGCAAAAACAATTCGATAGAAAAAGGAAATATAAATGTTGCTGAAGCAATTGGCTGTCATTATGCAAAATGTAAACTTCAATGCATACCTCACATGATATATATAAATTAGCTCAATATGAATCATATATCTGAATGCAAACCTAGAAATATAAAACTTTGAGAACAAAACATAGGAGAAAAGCTTTATGACATTGTATTATGCAAAGATTTCTTAAATATGACACTATTACAGTGAGTAGGTAATATTTCATTGTGATTTTAATTTTCATTTCATTAATGACTTATGATATTAACTTTTCTTTTGCTTATTTGTCATTTTCTTCTGTGAAATATCTCTTCAAATCTCCAGCCCAATTTTAAAGTTTTATTTTTTCCTATTGAATTTTATGTTCTTTATGGATTCTAGATGCAAAGACCTTTATTAGATCATTGTTTTGCATATATTTTTTCCGGTTTGTGACTTACCTTTTCATATTTTAAAAATAGTTTTTTTCTAAAAGTATAAGTTTTGAATTTGATGAAGTTCATTTTTTTTTTATGGAAGCAGCTTTATAAATTCTAAGAAATCTTTGCTTACCTCAAAGTTATAATGATTTTCTACCATGTTTTTTCTGGAAGTTGTATAGTTTTATTTTTTGTTAATCTGCACCCAAGGATTTTTTTTTCCAGTGATTGATTTTCAGAGAGAGTGGAAGGGAGGGGGAGAGACAGAGGGAGAAACATTGATGTGATAGAGACACATTGATTGGTTGCCTTCTGCATGCGCCCCGCTTTGGCTAGGGTATTGAGCTGCAACTGAGGTTTGTGCTGGACCTGGAATCAAACCTGTGACCCTTCGATCCGTGGGGCTGACTCTCTAACTACTGACCCAAACTGGTCAGGGCTAGAAATTACATAGTTTTAGCAAAATTTACATCCCTAAAGTGTGGAGTGAGGGTTCATGTCCATTTTTTTTCTTCTGTATACCGTAGACATTCAGTTGCTCCATTATCTGTTGTTGAAAAGTCTGTCCACTTACTGACTTATCTTGACAACTTTGACAAAAAACAATTGTTCATATATGCCTTTCTAGATTCCTTATTCTGTTTTACTGATCTATTTGTATATCCTTAACACTAATATCACAATGTCTTTGTTATTGTACTTTAATTAAATTCTTGAAATCTGGAACCGTGTTAACTTAGCTTTAAATAAATCTATTCAAAGTTAATTAGCATATTCTCTGTGCTTGGAATTTCCATATAAGTTCTAGAGTTAGCTTGTACATTTCTGTAGAAAAGGCGCTCTCTCTGTGGACAGCTTCTATTTTCTTATTCACAAATTCCAGAGACTTTGGCTTCCTCAAACTCTGATGTCTGTCTTTTTAAATCAGAAAATTCATAAGGCCACCAGACCCCATTTGAGCACATCCTTCCTACCCTGAGGACTGGAAATTGCTTCCAGGAAGTACACTGGCGCATTTATAGGGTTGGCCTTGTTTGTTTCCCTTCTCTCAGGGATCCCAGGCCTCTTGTTCAATGTCTGGAAACACTTGTTGCAAATATTTTGTCCAGTTTTCTGTTTATATTGAGAGGCAATGCTTGTAGCAGTTAATCCTTTATGGGCAGAAGCAGAATTCCTGTCATTTTAATTTTAGCCCTTCTAGTGGATGTGTAGTGTATATCATTGTGATTTCAGCGACATGATTTTAAGCAACTTGTCGTGTGCTTATTGGTCTTTCATATATTTTTTAATGAAAAGTTTATAAAATATTTAGCTCATTTAAATGGGTTTGTTTGTCTTATTAAGTTGTGGAAATTTTTATATATTCTAGCAACCAGTCCTTTGTCAGAAATATGTGTTGGGAATATTTTTTTCCAAATCTGTGTCTTTCTTAATTGTGTCTTTTGAAGAATAGAAGTTTTAAATTTAATAAAGTCCAGTTTTTGACATTCTTCTTTTATGATTCATACCTGTTGGGTATCAGGAGACCTTTGCCTATACCAAGGTCATAAAGATTTTATCGTATCTTACTTTTCTGAAAGTTTTATAGTTTTAATTTCTATAGTAGATATATGATACATTTGAAATTAACTTTGTATGTAAAGTGTAATGTGCTAAGGGATGTGGTGTATGTTTTTCAAATGGATATTTAGTTATATCAGCACCATTTTTAGAAAGAAATCTTTTTCCGTTTAACTACCTTTGCATATTTGCTAACATTGATTAACCATATATGTGTGTGCATGATTATTTTGGGGCACTCCATTTTTTCTTCCTTGATTTTTACACTTTTTTAAATAATATATTTTATGGATTTTTTACAGAGAGGAAGGGAGAGGGATAGAGAGTTAGAAACATCGATGAGAGAGAAACATCGATCAGCTGCCTCCTGCACACCCCCGACTGGGGATGTGCCCGCAACCAAGGTACATGCCCTTGACAGGAATCAAACTTGGGACCCTTCAGTCCGCAGGCTGACGCTCTATCCACTGAGCCAAACTGGTTAGGGCTATACACTTTTTTATACTTGAAATCAGGTAATATAAGTCCTCCAACTTAGTTCTTTTTCAAAATTATTTTGGCTACAGTAAAAGATCAAAAGTTTATAGGCGTAAACCTGAAGTCATGTTTAATGGCAAGAAGGAAAATTTTGAAAAAAGTTACAGTATTGAATTTTAACCCACAAAGTAAAATACAGTCCTCTCTTCTTATCTGCAGTTTTGCCTTTCATGGTTTCATTATTAACAATCAACTGCTATCTGAATATATTAAATTGAAAATTCAAGAAATAAACAATTTATAAATTTTAAATTGCACTATGCTCTGAGTAGTGTGATAAAAATAAAATATCTCATCCTCCCACTCAGTCCCACCATGGACTTGAATCATCCATCCCTTTGACCACCGTATTTATGATGTTCCCACTACCTCCTTGTAGTCAGTAGCCAGCTAAGTTATCAGATCCACTGTGTGACTGTGTGGTATCGGAGTGCTTGTGTTCAAGTAAGCCTTATTTTACTTAATAATAGCAACCAAAGTTCAAGAGTAGTTATGCTGGCAATTTTGGACATGTCAAAAAGAAGTCTTCGGGTGCTTTCTTTTTGTGAAAAAATGAAAGTTTCTGACTTAATAAGGAAAGAAAAAATATTGTATGCTGCGGTTGCTAAGATTTATGGTAAGAACAATCTTTTTTTCATGAAATTGTAAAGAAGGTAGAAGAAATTCATTCTAGTTTTGCTGGAGTATCTCAACTGCAAAAAGTTACAGCCACAGTAAATGATAATACTTAGTTTTGATGGAATAGGAATTAAATTTGTGGGTGGAAATTTTTCAAAAAGTTAATTTTTGAGAGACCACATTCACATAACTGTTATTACAATATATTATTATAACTGTTCTGTTTCATTATTATTTATTGTGGTTAACCTCTTACTGTGCCTAATTTATAAATTAAACTTTATTATAGGCATGTATATATAGGAAAAAACATAATATACATTGGGTTTGGTACTGTCCACTGTTTCAGACATCCACTTGGAATGTATCCCCAGTTGAAAATTGGAAACGATTATAAATATTAATGTATACATATTAATATAAATAAAAAATGGTAGAAAATAAATATGTTAAAAAGCAAAGACAGCTCTTCCATTTGGAAGACTTTCAAGTAATAAACGTAGAAGAAATTAGGAAAATTCTCTAAGTTTTTGCCATAAATGACTGTATAATTATATCATCTACTGAGGTAGTTATGTGGTATCCTTCTTTTCTGAGTTTGTGAACATACTGAATTAAATTGTTGATTTAAATATTAAAAATAATTATGTGATAAAGATTTGCATATGTATAAATATATTAACATTATTTGTAAAACACTTGAAGATATTTGTAATAATCAATTTACAATCATTTTGTTAATTTTATTTTCTGTAATTTTTGAGTTTGTTTATATTACTGGTTATAGGTAATATTTTCCCCTCCTTCCTTCCCTCCCTCCCTCCCTCCCTCCCTCCCTCCCTCCCTCCCTTGCTCCCTCCCTTCCTTCCTTCCTTCCTTCCTTCCTTCCTTCCTTCCATTTTAATCCTCACCTGAGGATATTTTTCCATTGATTTTTAGATAGAGTGGAAGAGAGAGGTAAAGACAGAGAGAAATATTGATGTGAGAGAAACACATCTATTGTTTGCCTCCTGCACAAGCCCGAACCAGGGCCCAAATGGTGGAGGAGCCTGCAACCGAGGTACATGCTCTACCCCTTCGGCCAATGTTCTACCCACTGAGGCACACCGACCAGGGCTTTCCTGTTTTTTTATATGCCTACACATTTTTATTAAACATTGGGCATTTGTGAATTTAAATTGTTGAGTATTATAGTTCTTTAAAAATTCCTTTATCCCTAGCCGGTTTGGCTCGGTGGAGCGTCGGCCTGTGACTAAAGGGTCCCAGGTGTGATTCCGGTCAAGGGCACATGCCTGCGTTGTGGGCTCCATCCCCAGTTGGGGGCGTGCAGGAGGTAGCCAATCAGTGATTCTCTCTCATCATTGATGTTTCTATCTCTCCCTCTTCCTTCCTCTCTGAAATCAATAAAAATATATTTAAAAATAAAAAATTAAAAAAATACAATAAGATAAAATTAGCAAAAAGCTAAAAGTCTAAAAAAAATTTTTTTAAAAGCTATTGGACTCTGCCTGGCTGGTGTGGCTCAGTGGTTGAGCATTGACCTATGAACGAGGAGGTCATGGGTTTGATTATCAGACAGGGCACATGCCCAGGTTGCAGGCTCAATCCCTAGGTTGCAGGCTCAATCCCTAGGTTGCAGGCTCAATCCCCAGTGTAGGGTGTGTAGGTGGCAGCCTATCAGTGATTCTCTCTCATCATTGATGTTTCTATCTCTCTATCCTTCTCCATTCTCCTCTGAAATCGATAAAAATATATTTAATAAAAAAACTATTGGACTTTGGCTTGACATTTAGTTAAATTACTTATTTTGAGGCTTGTTTTTAAGTTCTACTAGTGCAAGTTTAGGGTAGTTTTACTCTAGGACTTTTTTTTTTTTAAGTTGCACAACTCTGTCTTTTTGCTGTCTCTACTGAATGACGTGAGTGTTCAATGTAACCTCTCTGTCCTGGCTGGCCAAAACCTAAAGGTCTTTCAGCCTTGTGCAAACTGCTTATTTTTTAGCTTACATGTGTCAGGTCTTTCTTGTCCTGGACAAGAGGACTTTTTCCTGTGCATGGGGAATTTACAGTGCAGCAACAGATTCAAGGGTGCTCTGTGCAGATTTCTGAGACTTTTGTCCTGTGGCTCTCTTTTTTCTTACACTCCACTCCTCAGTTTCCAGCTGCCTCCACCTTCTTGAAATTTGATCTCTGCCCCTTCAGATAAACCACCATTCAAGAGTTAGACTTGGGCTCCCTGCACTATGGGCTAGAAAGTGCCTCTAGTGAGAAAGCCACAATGATAATATGACTTACCACATTTGTTTATCAAGATAATAGTCCTGTAATGGTGACTGACCAACATCTGCAAACAATTGTTTTATATATTTTGTCAGTTTTCAGTAGTTTATGCCAGGAAGGTAAGCCTTATCCTGATTCTCCCATCTGGACAGAAAGAATAATTGCTTTATTTTTTAGTGAAAATTTATATGTTGAAAGATTACCAATATGGCTTACCAAAAAAAAACCTGTTTTCTTTCTTTGGTGTCTTTTTTATATATACTAGATTCTCACCTAATTGCCAGGGTTAATTTGTGAGAAAGAATAGGTTGAATTAAAATGGTACACCTTAAACATTTTTCTTTAATATTCTCCAAAAGAATTTTATAAAAGTATATGTATCTTTGCAAATTTTCAAGTTCACAATTAAATATTTTATATAAATACTTATTGCAAGTGATATGTTATCTAGTATAATGCAAAAAATTACATTAAGACAATCTCCCCAGTATTTGAAATGTTTATTTTAATAAATATAGCAACTTGATGACATGTATACTCTATTTTTTATAATTTGTGTACTAGCTCCTTTTTAACCTAATTTCCATCAAGGGCTATTTTTTCATAATATAGAATATTCTTATCCTTGAATTATTTCACTGATTTCTGTGTTAAGTTTTATCTTCATTTCCTGGGATACAGTTTTTAAAATTTTAAAAAGTATTTTCTTTTTAAAATTTGTTATACATTTTTAAAAAGTTGGCACATTACTGTGGAGTCACATGCAGAAAATAGACAAAGAGATTAGCCAAAGAACATATATCCATAACCCATGGACACAGACAACAGTGTGGTGATGGCCAGAGGGAAGGGGGGTGTGGAGGCTGGATGAAGGGGGCCATAGGAGAACGAAATGGGGACATCTGTAATAGTGTCAACAATAAAAATAAAGAAAAAAGTGTTTTGTCCTATATATTATTATAATTATTTCTATTATTCTAATAATTGATTCAAGTAGCATATTTTACACATGTTTAAAGTAATTATGAAATTTTAAAGTGATGGTTTTTAAGAAATGAATTTCTCAATGTAATAGAGCTTTTTCTTTTTTTTAAAAAAATGTAGTCCTTGAATCCTTGGATGAATATTTTATATTGCTGGGATAAGATGGGTTTCAACATCTATTAACTACCATTTTTCATTTTTATAGATCTAAGCCCTGAGGAATTGTGTACTCATAAATAAGAAAAAAAAATGGAAATGGAATGGAGGGAGTTTTATTTTACCAATGTCATTCAGTTTTTTGTACACTACCTTGTTATATGCCAAAAATGACATGGTGATTTATCATTAAAATTATTTTTGATAATCTATTAGAAGGTAACTAAATTACAATTCAATGTTCCTCATTGCAAAGAATTTGAAACTAATATGCAAAAGATAGTTCGTTAATTGGAGTGTTACTCATTTTCACTGGTGGCATAATAATAATATTTAGAATATTTTGAATTAATCTTTTTCTCATCTTCTTGGAGGTTTGGCCATCCATCATTAGTTATGAATGAAAGATAGATTTCTTTCATGTAAAAGAGAACATGTAGCCATTAATTTCTTGGCAGTAACCTAGCTAGATGAATCTTGGGAAAGAACACCGATGAAATATGAGGATTTGGAATAAGCTCTGATTTTTAAGCTCTCCATATGCATGTATTACTTAGAAAATCTTTTATGTACCCCCTGAGGTCACAGTTCCAAGATGGCTCTAGAAGACTGGTTGTGTGCTATGAACAGTTCTAGAGATTGCGCAATATAGGTGATAAGATGTGCAATTCTGCTTTCATTAAGACTGAACTTTATTTGGAAACACAAGACTACTTACTTAAATTGTATATAAATATAATACTGCATTTTTAAAGATGAGGCAAATGAAGCTCAGAAAGGTGAGGTGTAGTATGCCCAGACTCATAGGCAGTTGGTGGACCGGCAACTCAAACTGGAATCTTGTTATTCCAGAGTCTATGTGTCTTTTACAAATACTGTGCTCCAAATGGCCAGAAAAATGATAAAACTCAACAAACTTCATAAATAGAAGCTACTAGGTGAATGTGTATTCTCTGGATGTCTACATAGAGGGGAAAAGAAAAGTTGGCTTTGAAGAATGAGGAGGGTTTCTATAGGTAAAAACAAAGAACCAGGTAAATGGAGGAATTATACAAAGCAGTTGTGAATGTGTAAGGCACATTGTATGGAAAGGGAAAACAAAAACAGATAGGTGGGGAGTTTTTTGGCGAGTAGAGAAGGTTGGCGCATTGCTGAGGAGTCAGGCATGGAAAAATTTTAAAACAATGATTCTGTCCTTGAAAATTAGGAGGCATTGATGTGTTTCAAACAGGGCATGGTTAAAATCATGTTTTAGGAAGAATTATATGGTAGCAACCTGCAGTATAGTTTGAGAAGAGTTTTGACAAGACTACCTAAGTAGGCTGTTGTAATAATCCAGATGTGAGGTTACAGTGGAATAGACTAGAGTGTTAGCTGTGGGAATGTAAAGAAGACAAATACCAGAGACAGTATGAAGAAGAAATTCACAGATTGGGGTAGATAATTCATGTGGGGAATAGTGAAGTATTAGACAAGAGTGACTGCCTTGAGTTGCATATAGCCTTTAATGCAAACTCATGGCTCTGGATATTATAGGTAGTGAGGAGCCAAAAATGTTTTTCAGCCTGTGAGTAAGAGTGTTTAAAGAACATTAATAGTGAAATAAATATTTTATCTCATTCTACAACAAGGACATTAGGATATAATTCTAAAAACCTACAGATCCAAAGTCTCAATTCCATAAATTATGAATTCCATTCCTTAAAGGGCAGTGTGAACTTATTTGTCATATTAGATCCTGTCCAGATTAGCTTGATTCTGATATTTTATGTTTAAAAGCAAGTGTCAGTGGATGATCACTGATATTTTTGGATTGCTCTGAAATTGGCTTCTATCAGTAAAGAGGATGTAAACTGTTTGGGCTCAGACACCCTCTTCAGATAGCAAAGCTGATTTAAGGAAAGGCTGATATTCCCAACTATCACCACACACCACACCCAAGAGGCTGGCTGCTGGCAATAGTCTTTACCACCAAGAGCAGGAGCTGACAGCAGTATTGGAAGAGAAGAATAGTAAGTGGATGTCCCAGGTCAGGGAAAGTGCAGGGGAAGACTTTCAGCGGGGTTTGGAAAGAATTTATGTATAAGCCCCATGAGACAATCAGAATTGGAAGGAAGGGTGGTCCTGGCAAGATCATGCTAGACTAGCTGTTTTTTTCAGTGTCCATTTGACTTGGAAAATTCATACTAAGCATGCAATCTCTGTCTCTGTTTCTCCGGCCCCCACCCCCCACCCCTGTTTCTCCTTCTCCTTCCTCTTTCCCTCTCTCACTCTCTCTCTTACTTTCACTTCCCTGTTTCTTTTTCCCTCAACTAAAAAGGCACAGAAAGCAGATTGGCTAATCCTCTGCAGAAGCAAAAATCTAACTGGGCAATGCGATATCAGTCTTCTCACTTTGCCCCAATCTTTGTAAGTGGCTTTTATGGCACCCCTCACAAGTTTAAAAGCATAAATTATTTCATTCACTTCCTGCACCTTAGGGAAAGGATAGAACTGTTAAAATTTCCAATGAATGATGTCTAGTTAAATCATGATTTCATTGATTCTTTTCATTTTCTCTCTGCTTATAAAGGCTTGAAGGGAGGTAGTGATAAAGAATGGTTGAAGGTAGCAAAACTAATTTGGTATCTTCCCAAGACAATTGTATGTGGATCTGATCCCCCAATTTTTAAATCTTTAAAAAAGTTTTGTGGTTATTTTTCATTCAGATATAACAATCTTGTAGAAAATTTAAAATAGATGAGAAGAAAACTCTTAACTGCCCAGATTCACTTGTTGTTTATGTTTTATTTTATCATCCTATCATCTATCTATCTATCTATCTATCTATCACCTGAAAGTTGGAAACAGTGAATCTCTTTATCTTTAAACACTGTACTGTGTCTTTTTCAAGACATCTGGTTCTTTTTAGAGTGGGCCAGGACCAGCAATTTGTCCCTATCTTTCAATTATAATGATAAAATCCAGAACAACGAAAAAAATCCCACTCAACATCCTATTATAAAAACATGCTAGGAAACATATTTTTCCTAGAAAGCAAATTTATAAATAGTAATATCACACAGATTCATCATCATTATATAATACCAAACTACTTATTAGGATTTCAAGATATGCTTGGCAATGTATTAGTCATTTTGTTTATAATTTATTGTTCTTGTTATATTTTTCTAATCATGCTATTCTTCACAATAAACTTATAATGGAGCCTGTTTTGAACAAACTAGCTACAAAATATTAGTTCACTGAGTAATAAAAAACTAGAAATTATTATTAGTTAATATTTGACTATCTATAATAATAAAAGTGTAATATGCTAATTAGACCAGACAGCCAAACATCCTTCCGGACGAAACTGTGGTGGCAGAAGCAAAGGCAGAGGCAGTTAGGGATGATCAGGCAGGCAGGCAAGCAGTTACAGGCAATCAGGCAGGCAGGCCAGTGGTTAAGGGTGGTCAGGCAGGCAGGCAGAGGTGTTAAAGGTGATGAGGCAAGCAGGCAGAGTGGTTAGGGGTGATCAGGCAGGGAGGCAGGTGAGCGGTTAGGAGACAGTGGTCCCAGATTGCCAGAGGGATGTCCCTGTGGGATCAGGCCTAAACTGGCAGTTGGACATCCCCCAAGGGGTCCTGGATTGTGAGGGTGCAGGCTGAGCTGAGGGACCCCCCCGCCATGTACAAATTTCGTGCACTGGACCTCTAGTTAATTTATAACCCTTTATATTAGAAAGTATAAATTTATATGCTATCACCACAAATCATCATTAAATACTTAGAGAACATGCAAATTCTAGAAGACTACCAATTAGACCTTCACTTGGGTGAGATATTTTGGGTTGCTTCAATTTTATGTTGCCTTTACTGTGCTCTTCCCTTCTTCATTGAGTAGCCCTGCAGATCTTTATTCTTGAACCTTATAGTAGACACTTCTTTACTTGTCTTCTGATGCCCCATTGTTCCTTTCCACATCATCCTTCTATTGTTTTTCTTTTCCTGGTCAAATCTGTGGAGACCTTTGGATCTAGCTGGCATAGGTTAAGAAAGAACAACAGGGGATCAAATATCAATAAAATAATTTGATTTTTTAAATATCCCAGGGGTAAATCATTCTTAGAGGACCTTCCATGCTTAGATATTCTGGGTCTTTTCAATATTCTGATTGTCATTAACAGTAAAAAGATATGGTTAATTTAGCATCTTCTATATGCCGTGCACTGTTTTGCCACTATAGACGTAATGCAATTTAATCTTTAAAATCATCTGAGGGAGCAATGCAACCAATAACTGAGAAATGATTGGTTTTGAAAAATAGAATATAAGTAACATATGATACATTAGAATATAATAAAAGCCTAGAATATAAATGTAAGATAAAATAAAATAACATAATCCTATATAATAAAAGAGTAACATGCAAATTGACCCTAATGGTGGAAAGACCAGGAAAGACCAGTCGTTATGACACAAACTGACCACCAGGGGGCAAACACTCAACGCAGGAGCTGCCCCCTGGTGGTCAGTATGCTCTCACAGGGGAGCTCTGCTCAGCCATAAGCTGGGCTGATTTCTGCAAGCACAGCGGCAGTGGCGGGGAGCTGGCCTAAGCCATAAGTCGAACATCCTCCGAAGGCTCCCTGGCTGCCAGAGGGATGTCTGACTGCCAGCTTAGGCCCAAACCACCGGGGAGTGGGCCTAAGCCAGCAGATGGACATCCCCCAAGGGGTCCTGGACTGCGAGAGGGAGCAGGTCAGCCTGAGGGACCCCCCCCCCCCCCGAGTGCACGGATTTTTGTGTACCAGGCCTCTAGTATAATATAAAAGAATACCTCATTATTTAAGGTCCATCTTATAAAACTCTCACTTTTTTTTCTACTACTGTTGTGTATTACTTTGAGAAAAAAATTCTTGGAAGTTGTTTGAGATGCTTTTTGTTCTTCATATTCACTCTGTATCTTCTCTTTCTGCTACCTGGAACAGGTAGGATGGCTGGAGCTCCAGAAACCATCTTGAATCACAAAGTAATCATGAGAATGGAAATCTTGTGCTCAACTTGGCAGAGCAAGAAAAAAGGGTCCCTGGTTGTTGATGATATTGTGAAACCTCCACATCAACCTAAATCTATCTTCAGAATATTTATGAGATCTAAATACAGTTCTCTTATAAGCAACTCTAGCATCATTTCTGGTTTTTCTATTATATAGATATAAACTCAAACTCCTAATTATTAGTACTAAAATATTCTATATATTTAGGTGCTTGTACCTTGTATGACATTAATAGTTATTAAACAGCGTAGGGTAGGATAGGTTTTTTTTTTGTTTCAGATTTTGCTGACTACAATATAGAGGATAATTTAAAAAACTACAGCAACACAATATTGGAGACAGAAAGTCAGATTAAGGATCTTTTAACAGTCATCCAAGGGAAAGATGATACAAGTCTGATTTGGAAAAGTTGTGGATAGATGGGGAAAAAATAGGAGAGATTTAATAGATATTTCATATGTAAAACTTTCAGAAGTATAAGATTGATTGGTAGTGGGATGATGGAGAGGGAATAGACAAGTTCCAGAAACTCCCAGGTTTCTATAACTGGTAGTGCAACCAATTCAGTTTTTGAACATCGAAAGGAGAAATGTCAGTGGGAAAGTTCAACTTTGCACAGATTGAATTGCAGTTATTTATGTGAAAGCCAAATGGATATATGCAGGATGCAGCTGGATGAGAAGATTGTTGCTGTTGCTTATTGGAATTCTGGCTGGCAGGGTGTATGTGTGTGTGTGTGTGTGTGTGTGTGTGTGTGTGTGTGTTGAGAATGAAAATTAGTAGAGAGCATAGAGAGTGGGAAAATTAGTGAGCAAATAATAAAATCCTGGGAACCTATAAATTTAGGGGTTGGGGAGGAAAAAAGGTGTCCAAAAAGTAAACAAAGAAGAAAAAATGAGTGAGGAACAAAGGCATCTAAGAGTCATTTCAATAAATTTATTTCAAGAAGTAAATGATATATATGACCAGTGCAATGAGAAAGTCATTATTTTTCATGAGAACAATTTTGGTTGAGTTATTATTGAGTTGGAGAAATACTACAAAAGGTTAATAGTAAATTGTGAGGATAGTTGACCATTCCTTATAGAAGTAAAAGGAAACATTCAGTAATAATGAGAGCAAAATCTAGATTAGAAGATGATTAAATAACAACTGATTAAAAATGAGAGGATTGAAGTATCAATCTATGTATATAAAAGGCTAATATGCTAAGTGTACCTCCACCCGTCTGACCAGACACTATGACACACACTGACCACCAGGGGGCAGACACTCGATGCAGGAGCTGCCGAGCTGCAGTGACTTGACAGCAGCGGTTCTCGGGTGACGCACCCTGAAACCAGAGAGGAGGGAGCCCGATTCTTTGCGGGGCCATGCAATTCCATCTTCGGCCATGGGTTATGTTGTTGCTGGGCACTGTCAGCCCCGAATCTGGTTTACTGCACACTTGCGTTTGCATTCCACATCCTGTATGACAGCAACTTTTCAGAGTGCCCTCTCGTACTCTGGGAC
Organism: Myotis lucifugus; assembly: GCF_000147115.1. NCBI lineage: Eukaryota > Metazoa > Chordata > Mammalia > Chiroptera > Vespertilionidae > Myotis > Myotis lucifugus. The sequence continues at coordinate 11,006,346 of NW_005871063.1, read as the reverse complement.
CCCTCGGGGGATGTCAGAGAGCTGGTTTTGACCGATTCCCGCAGGCCAGGCTGAGGGGCCCTACCTACCAGAGGGACCCAGCTCACTCTGCAGACACCAGGGAGAGACTGAGGGAGGTTGGCTCCAGGGCATGTCTGGCCTGTCTTGCTCAGTCCTGCCCTGCCGGCCACCTTCTAATTAATTTCCTTTCAATGTGCACAAATCCATGCACCAGGTCACTAGTATTAAATAATTGACCAAGAATGTTAAGAGTAACACCTATATCAAAATTATACCCACTTCCTAGATCTTGGCTTTCATTTTTCTAAAGTGAGAGCAACCACTCAATACCACTTTCAAGTTCTGTGTAGTAATTGTTGAGTTTATTTAGATAGAAAATAAGAATGTTACTTTGGTTGGATTTTTATATCAATGAGAGAAAAATGAAATAAAGAATACACTGAAACAAATGATTGATATGTTTTCAGACTTCGGTTGCCAGTTCAGAAAATAATATACCAGTCACCTCTATACTTTCCCAGTCGTAATGGAATAGACTCTAAATTAGTTGCCATGAAACTAGCAAGCTCGTGTAAATGTTGTAACTCACGTTTTTTAATTTCACCATTTCCCAAAGCAAGTTGACCCAATGATCTATATTTGGTGGTGATTTTTATTCCCAGATGTTGAAAACTGCTTCTTTGCTGGCAGTTGGTCCTTGAGGATGCATTTTTCCTAAGCTTTAAATAGCAAGCTTTAGGGAATTTGTATTACTCAAGATATAAAAAGATTAATAAGGATTTAAAATTGAATAACTCCAGTAATTCCTTTAATGGATGTGCATCCAAACTGTTTCCTTGGTTAATATTATAATGGCTTATTTATCACTACATTCCTAAGCGATAACTCTCTTAAGTTTGTGACCATGGGGTCTCAGTTGTAATGCAGTGCGGAGGCCACACGCCTTATTTCTTGGCACAACACAAGCAACCTTGCATAAGTCCATGTGTGAGACTTTAGAGAGCCTATCCCTTTCGATCCCCTGTGTAAAATTTCTTTTTAAAGACATCTGAATTTTATCTATGTCCTTCTGGCTTTCATTGAGAATGTTTATTCAATTCGATGTGAGAGAATTGAACTCTCGACAAGGAGCATGATGAATTTTCTAATTCAAACTGGGTACCAAGAGGTGGCCTGTCATCGTTTTCCTTTTGTTGCACTGGAAAAAAAAAATTTGAAAAAAAAAGCAAATGAGTCTCCTTGAGAGCAGTTCCCACTTCTGTTTCAAGTTCCCCCACCAAGTCATTAAACATTCTCTGGGTTTTGTCAACAGCCTGGTAAACATCCAGGGAAAGAATCAAAATAAGATCGTTTATTTAACATTCTTCTCCTCCAACTGCTGATTAGGATAAATAGTTTGGATAAAACTCCTATCTGATCCAACAATCACAAAAAGAAATCATTTAGCTATTGATGAAGTTTAGATTGAGTTAGAAGTACTTTAAACAGCAAAGAATTTTTTGCACACTTTGATATTTTTTTTTCTTCAAATCATCTTGTTAAGGCAATGTCAGAGCTAAACATTAGTGTTGAATAACAACTAAGAAAGCTCCTTAGAATCTAAGTGAAAAGGTAGACACCAATTTCCAGAACAAGCTATAGATGGGAAATCTTCAAGTTCGGTGCTTCATTTTAAGTAACTGAAAGAAGTTGTCTAGATAACCTATTTCCAAGGACTGCCTTTGCAGACTTTGGGTGAAAATGTGTGTTGATTCTGCTTATCTGTAAGGAATTCAATAACTTAGCCAAAAGAGGAAAAAAAATTTTCTAATTATCTAAAAGACTTTTAGGCTTAGAGGTGATCAAAAGTCATGTTATAATGCCTTATTTTACATCTCTGTGCAAATTTTTTCAATGACACTTGTAATCCTAAAAAAAAAAAAAGAAAAAAAAAAGATTTACCAAAATACACAGCTGAATGTGTAAAAAGCATATTACCATATTTTATGATCTGTAATCCAAATGTAATAGGCTAGTTTTGATTCTATAAGTAAAATATTTAGCAGATCTAAATTTCAACATAACATTCAATATTCTATAATATCTAAAAAAAATCTCCTCTACCTGCCAGCTTTGCTCTGATTATCTATCCCATGCTCCAGACAAAGTAATATCACTACAGGGTCCACAGGATGCCACACACTTCAATGCATTTATGTCTTTTCTCAACCCTCTACTTAGAATTCTTTTTTTCCTTTTTAGGGCTGATTATAATTCCACTAGAGGCCCGGTGCATGAATTCGTGCACAGGTGGGGTCCCTAGACCTGGCCAACGATCAGGGCTGATCGGGGCCCTCTCACCCAGTCCCAATCAGGGCCCATTGGGGCCAGCCGGCTGGGGGTAGAAACCATGGGAGGTTGGCCGGCCGCGGGAGGTTGGCTGTGGGAGCACACTGACCACCATGGGGAATCATCTGCATTGAGCGTGTGCCCCCGATGGTCAGTGTGTGTCATGGGGACTGGTCGAAAGGTCATTCGGTTGACCGGTCGTAACAGTCACTTAGGCTTTTATATATATATAGATTATTTGTTCCAGAATGACTTTAAATGCTATCATGGAACATTATCTTCACTCAAAATAATGGTTGAATGACAAATTATGTTTCTTTAGACTTGGGAATTGGACAGACATATCCTCAAAAATTAATAAAGCGAAACTGGCACTTTGAAAAAAACAACTGACAGTAATTGTGATAAAATTAGAGCTGTCAAATGAAAATGAGTACTCTAGAAGATTTGTACCTACCACCATGAGTTTTCTAGTTTCCTGACACTTTAAACACTTTCCTGATGAAGTTAGTGAGGACATTTATGATTGTGATTTTTTGATAATGTGTCATGAAATATGTCAGTGTTTGGAAGAGTTACATAAATCAGTGATCTGTTTTCCACATGACAAATATATAAATTTACAAAATCACATATAAGTAAAATAGTCATTTAAATGTAAGAAAAACTAGTGGATTTTAATATAACAGGGTAAGAAAAGTTGATTGATGTGATTTCCAATTCTACATTTCAACTGAGTATTAAGAAACCACTCCTTGTCAGATTTTGGTATAGTATTAAAGAATATTTGCAGTTTATCTGAAAATTCTCCTCCCTTTTCTAATTACATATCTGTGGGACAATAGATTTTCTTTATATACTTCACACACACAAAAAATCATGCTGAGACAGATTAGTTGCAGGGAAGAAAATGTAAGAATCCAACTGTCTTCAATTAAGACATCAAAGAGATTTCCAAAAATGTAAATGCCACTCTTGTCACCAAATTTTTGAATATATGGTTATTTTTCAAAAATAACTGCCAGTAAGAATATTTTAATGTAGCAAGTATAAATTTCTTCCTGAAAAAATATGGGTGAGAAATGCAACTTCATAAACTAGCTTAATTTATTTTCTGAATCCATGTGAATTGTCTGATGATGAAAAAAAAATTATATATATATATTCCTGATCATCTCATTTATATTTTATTATGTCTTTATACTTATAGGCTTACTATACATGATTTTAATCTCTTTCTTCACATATAAATTTGGTAAAAGGAGGGAAAGGAGAGATGGGATGGTCCAAGTCCTGCAACTCTCAGTGGAGCAAAGTAGTGTTAACTTCTCTGTCCTGATCTCAGATGTAGGCACCATATCTTCTACTAATTTGTCATCAGATATTCTGCATAGCTGAGACTTGAGGTTTCTTTAAGGTACATGGTAGGTGCTGGGTAACAAGTTAAGTAAAAGGATATAAGGAGAGAGATGAAAATCATATCCACTAGGATTTTGAAATTATATATATACTAGAGGCCCGGTGCACAAAAATTTGTGCACTCGAGGGGGAGGTGGTCCCTCAGCCCGGCCTGTGCCCTCTCGCATTCTGGGACCCCTCGGGGGATGACCACCTCCTGGCTTAGGCCTGCTCCCCGGGGGATTGGGCCTAAGATGGCAATCAGGCATCCCTCTGGCAGCCCGGCAGCCCTCGGGGGATGTCCACTTGCCAGTGGGGAGCAGACCTAAGCTGCAGTCAGACATCCTTAGCCTGCTGAGGAGGCGGGAGAGGCTCCCACCACGACCACTGTACTGGCAGCCGTCAGCCTGGCTTGTGGCTGAGCAGAGCTCCCCTTGTGGGAGCGCACTGACCACCAGGGGGCAGCTCCTGCATTGAGCATCTGCCCCCTGGTGGTCAGTGTGTGTCATAGTGACTAGTCATTCCCAGTCTTTCTGTTGTTAGGGTCAGTTTGCATATTACCCTTTTACTATATAGGACAGAGGCCTGGTGCACGGGTGGGGGCCGGCTGGTTTGCCCTGAAGGGTGTCCCGGATCAGGGTGGGGGTCCCGCTTGGGTGCCTGGCTAGCCTGGGTGAGGGGCTGATGGCTGTTTGCAGCTGGTTGCACCCCCTTCAGGGTGGGGGTCCCCACTGGGGTGCCTGGCCAGTCTGGGTGAGGGGCTGAGGGCCATTTTCAGGCTGGCGGGCGACTGAAGCTCCCAACCTCTCCTTTTTTTCTTTCTTTTTTTTTTATTCTGGGATTAATTTACCTTCTATGGCTGTCACTGGAGCTGAGAGCCGGCTTTAGCTCTGAGTCCCGGCTCCAGCTCTGAGGTCTCGGCTGCTGAAAGCAGGTATCTGGGGTTTGTTTAGCTTCTATAATTGCAACATAGTTGCTTAGAGTGCAGCTCAGAGCCAATCCGTGGCAGGCGGGGAACCTTGGCTTCCTCCATCGCTGGGGCAACCAAGCCTCATGTTCGCTTCAGCTGCGTGGCTGCCGGCCGCCATCTTGGTTGGCAGTTAATTTGCATATCGCCCTGATTAGCCAATGGGAAGCGTATCGGAGGTACGGTTAATTACCCTATTTGTCTATTATTAGATAGGATATCACATCTTCTTGTTTCCCATTACCTCTGTTCTATAAACTTAATATATTGGGATATTTTCTCTTGTCATTAAATATTCCTCTAAATTATAATTTTTAAAAGTTGAATGATATTTAATCATATTTCACCCTAAAGACATATACTTAATTTCAGAAGTCTCTTGTTGAACATTTACATGTTTCCCATTTATTGTTAATATAAACAATGAGCTTAAGTGAACATCTGTTCATCTGTTCACCCAAATCTTTGTATTCATTCATGATTATTTCCTTAAGGCAAATTCCTAGTAAAGGAATTCTGAGTCAAAGACTATATATATTATTAAAATTTTGTGATTCCCCCTTCCCCATTATTCTCTAGAATATTTGTACAAATTTACATTCAACTGGGAACTATGGCAACAAACATTACTTCAGATATAAAACGATCACTTAGATATCTTTTGTGAATATCCTATAGGTACTAATATTTATTATCCATTTTATTATTTGCATGTTAGGCCCTTTGTTATTATTTTAATTACTTGCACTGTAATTCTTTCAGGGATGTTAAAAATGCCTGCCTGTTCTTTCTTTTGGTTGAATTTACCAGCCCATCCTTTTATTTTTAAACTTTTCCTACCACTTTTGGTCAAATTTCAATTGAGAAATTTAATCTACTCATATATATTTATAACTAGTATCTAAGTTTGGACTTTATTCTGTCATCCTCTTTGCTTTCTTTTTTTTTTAAATTAAGTATATTTTTCCTCTTCCTGGCTTTTGCTATTTTGACCATATTCTTTTTGCACTTCCTTTAGAAATATGGGTACTTTATTTTTTCAGACTTATTGAGGTTTAATTGACAGAGATTTGTGATATTTGAAGTATACATTATGATGACTTGACATACATATACATTGTGAAAGGATTTTTATTGAGTTAATTAACATATTAATTATCTCAGATATTTACCTTTGTGTGTGTGTGTGAGAGAGAGAACATTTATCTTCTACTTTCTTAACAGATTTCAATTATGCAATACAGTGGTATCTATAGTCACCATACTATACATTAAATCTTCAGATTTTATTCATCTTATAACTGAAAGTTTGTACCCATTTACTACCTCTCCATACTTCCTTACTCCTCAGCCCCTGGCAACCACTTTTCTATTTTCTGTTTTAGCTTTCCATCACTTCTCACCAGAAAAATTTTAGTGAACTTCATTTTTTCTTCTACATAATTGTGCACAGAAATTTCAAACTGGAAGTTGACACTCTTACTCCACTTAGACTAGTGCCATTTACATAGTCCTATTCCCATTTTCCCTACTCCATCATGTTTAGATGGAAGGAAAGTTATTAAAATAATTTAGTATTAAACCCCAAATCATTTAGAAATATCTCTAAAATATTGATTTCATTGCAGAACTTTCTTGGCTCACAACTGTCAGTGGACCCAAAATACTTATTGAATAAAATGGAAACATTGCAATTTATCATCCAAGTTGGTCATAGTATATTTTTGAAATAGTTTTCTCCAGTCCCAGCTCTTATATCTTCTCAACTCCATTTTTAGCACCAATGAGATTTTTTCCTCATCTCTCTCCCCCCCCCCCGACACACACCAAATAAGCCATACTCAATTCTACCTGCACACTTTCCCTTGCACTGTATCATTTGTCTGGAATGCTTTGTATGTTGTAGGTGAATTCTCTTCAATATTTTATTCTTATCTCATAACTTACTTTATTGAGCTACCTAAAATCATTGTTACTTTAAGCATTTTCTTTCCTATGTTACTCATGGTAGTAGTTAATTAGATAATGTTGAATATTTTATCATAAATTGAATGAAGAGCTGTCTCATCTCTTCTCCTTAGATAATACTTTTAGAAGTGGCACTTAGCATTAATACTTTTTGATTTTCATTTCACCTATAACATTAGTCACATAGTAGTTAACACATACATGCTATTATATAAAGGTATGAATAAACAGAGAAAACAAAACAAAAACACCTAATAATTGTTTATTTTAAGGTATTTTAAAGATTCTTTTTATAAAAGTCTAAAATTCTCATTATAGCCTTCAACTGAGGCAAATAGATTTAATCAATAGTTTCATAATAGGTAAAATAATTCTAAAAAGAAAATTATACCACAACATAAGGTATGCAGACTGAGCTTCAATACTGTCATTCTAGGGAAGGATGATAATTGCCTCATCCTGGAGGCAGATGGCGAAATAAGCTTTGTAGTGAGATAACCCTGAGTTCAACTTTCTACTCTGCCACTGTCAAATGGAATCCTCTGGAGCAGGTTTCTAATTTCACTTTCCCCTTTTTCTTCAACCATACAATGGGAATAATAATGGCTCATAAATGACATCAGGAGATTAAATAAAGACTAAATATTTAAAATATTTCTAGAAGTGCCATGTCTATTTCATAGAGATAATACAAATCCCATTTATTAAGTATGTTTCTATCCCCTTAAAGTATATTAATTCATCTTGATGAAGTGAGCTGTATTATTACATTAATTAAAGATGAGGAAACAGAGACATACTGGATAAGTAATTTTCCCAAGATCATATAGTTAAAGAAAAACAAAGGTGGCAGTGTTAGACAATTGATGTTGTCAAAGCCCACACTCAACTACTAGGATATATTGACACCAGATGCACAGGGATTCTTGGTCTCTATTATTATCTACTAGGGGCCCGGTGCACGGATTTGTGCACTGGTGGGGGGCATGGCCTGCGGGGATCAGCCTGCTGTGGGAGCACCGCTCATCCCAGTCAGCTGAGCAGAGCTCCCACTGTGGGATTGCACTGACCACCAGGGGGCAGTTCCTGCATTGAGCGCCTGCCCCCTGGTGGTCAGTGCGTGTCATAGCGGCTGATTGACCAGTTGTTCTGTGGTTATTCTGCTGTTTGGTTGTTGGGCTTTTATATATATAGATTTTGACACATACTGGCAGTCAGGTCTCATGTAAGTTACTTACCCACTGTTGCTTAGCTTGTTGGGATATTAATGGGAAATGATAATCCTCTATTTCCCTTGATATATGAACATGAGACAGGAGGAATTTTTTTTTTAAATCTATTTTATTGATTTTTTACAGAGAGGAAGGGAGAGGGATAGAGAGTTAGAAACATCGATGAGGGGGAAACATCGATCAGCTGCCTCCTGCACACTCCCCACTGGGGATGTGCCCGCAACCAAGGTACATGCCCTTGACCGGAATCGAACCCGGGACCCTTGAGTCCGCAGGCCGATGCTCTATCCACTGAGCCAAACCGGTTAGGGCAAGACAGGAGGAATTTAAAAAATATAAAACATCACTATAGAAAGTCATAAAATCTCTTCTGGAAATTTTCAACAATATTATTTGGAGTGGTAAAGTATTTTGAAATGAATTTTACAACATTTCAGGGTCCCTTTGAGTCCTATGTTTGTATAATTTGATTTTCTAAATCCATTGATATATGATACAGATAAATTTTCCTTCATGTGGAAATGAAATAGCTAGTATCTTAAGTGGGAAATAATTTGTATTTATAAATTAAGCTTCTATTTATATATTTGTAGAAAAAAGTTTAAGAAATTTTATTACATATAAATACAAATGGAATATACCTGTTTATAATTAATGAGGGAAATCTAACAAAGTTTAAAATATCTAATGTTTAAAGCTCATTTTGTGGCTTTAACACATTTTAATTTAAGCAATTAAATGACCATCTTAGAACATTCATAGCATGGACATGTTGAGAGAGAGAGGAGCAGTTACAGGGAAGAAAGAAAAGGGGACTGACAGAATAACAATGGAAGAGGAGTTCCCTGGGCTTGAGACACTACTGAATATGTACAAACTTAGCCCCAGTATCCATAGCAGAACAGGATGACAATTCTAAAGGCAGCTCCCAGGATCAGACTTTTGCATGTGGGTGGCATGACCATGTGGGGGTGTGTGAATGTGTTTTCCTGGCTGGACAGACATTTTTCCTCTTTTGTTAAGTCCATGTTGTGTGTATGCAAAATGAACTCTCTTTTCCCAATGCTGTTACAAGCACCAGGAAGCAGTAGGAACATAGGAAGCCAACTCTCTTTTGGAAAACCCGACTAACTCTTGGAAAGAAGCCTTACAACATTGAGTTAATCCTTGTGTAGAGAACCATCCTTCTGAGGTTTGAATATCAGTTATTTAAATGTCCTGAAACTGATGATAGGGAGACAGCACAATATAAAATTAGAACCAGAGTGGTCTTAAATGCTCATTTGAATCAAGTCTTATAATACTGTCATAAAGCCAAAGATAAGAAAATCATGCAGGATGGTGGCCAATCAACTTCCTCAGGGCAAGAGAAGTATCACACAGTTTTCACTTGTGTGGCCATTCCTACATTTTATTACTTTCCAGTAAAGAAATTTCTCTTTACAAATAGTAAACATAGACACATATGGTTTGGGATATGAAAGAGAGAAAGGAAGTGAAAAAAATTAAATAGTTTTGTATTAGGCATATAGGAGATGTTCGATGAATAATACTCCCTTCCCCTTAACAAAAATCCTCTCAATAGACCTTGAATTATTCCCATTTTCCAGAAAGGAAACTGAAGCCTACTTATAAATGATGGAGATGGACTTGGTCTGTTTAATCACAAATGTAAGTTTTCCACAACATCAGGATCTTCCTCAGAGTGTAATGGCTTTCGCAGAATTAGAGCAAAGACTTTTTTCCCTTTTTATTTGGTGTAGCTTCTTCTCAAGATGTCTGATTTAATGGGTATACCTTTTTCTCATAAGGCATTATAAAGTAGTACTTAAATTTGGTCCTCTGGAGTTCGTTTAGATTTAAAGATAAGCTCTGTCTACTACTATAGTGTAATCTGGAGGTTATTTAACAATCTCTTGCACAGAACTAAGTAAGAACTAAGGAATAAAGTTTGAACTTAAGTCAAGGATAATTTATTGATGTTGGTTCCTTAATTATAGCCATACTAATGTAAGATGTTAATTATAATGTTAATAGTGCCTCTGGATATGGGGTATATGAGAACTCTATACTATCTTTGCAATTTTTGTGTAAATTTAAAATTGGTCTAAAAATAAAGTTTATTTTTTTTAAAACTGTGCTTCAGTACCCTCAATTGTTTTCTTATGAAAATTTGATGAATTAGCACTATAGAGTACTTAGTTCCTGATAAATATGAATATGCAAATAAGTTTTAGCTATTAGCTCTTTTGTGCAGTGTTTAGGAAAGGAAGAGGTTTTGACAGAGAAGGAAACTAACTCTTTTTTATTGCGAGTCTATTCAAAATGTCCAATGAACCAGTAGTCAGATTAAAGAGTTTCCACCTTCTTATGCACCAAAAAGTTTGTATAGCAAAGGTCTTCTCAAGGATGTGCTTTTTAAGATCAGCAAGTATCTCTAGAACCTCTAAAAAGAGTTTATTTGCCTGATTCTCTTCAGTTTGTCTCCAGTTACAAAGAAGGGTCAGGTGAGATTGAAAAGGAACATAAGAAATTAAAATAAGCACTGAAGAGAAGCAAATTAATCCCACATAGAAGTTAAGGGTATTTTGCTAAAGATTCAGTGTGACTCTGGTTGTAAGAATTATGAAACAATGTTGGAAACTCAATATTCTGCTTAGCAAAATTTTTCAGTCACCAGTTGCCAATCACCAAATGCCCTGATTCCTTGATACTTGGCTGGACTGCCTCTGTTGCAGTTTTCTTACATAGAATGAAAAATTCTGTGTAGAGCCACAGAAAGAAAGCACATGTAAAAAGATAGCATGTTTATTACAAAATGAAACTAGGTGTTAGATGAAAAGAATTAAGGACTAAAACGAATATCTGTGAATCATCACTTGGGTGTCTTCCTGCACATTATAAATTTGTGGGGCAATAGTCCCCTGTCCCTTCCTTAATATAGTGCTCATTTTATTTTCTAGTGTAAAATTGGATCACAAAAATAATGAATTCCTAACTTCAAAATATTTCCCCATGGCTGAAATTACATATCAGTTTTTCCCAATCTTAAATGTGCATGCCAACCTCCCAAGGAAGTCTTATAAAAAGACACATTACAATCCAGTGATGCTCAGATGGAGTCTAGCAAGTTCCTATACCTTTGAACCACACTTTGTTGAGTAAGATTATGAAGGTTTGACCTAAGATACACTACACTATGCCCACACATGAAGTTTGAATTCGAGAAGGTCCAATAGTCCTATCTATCAATAGGTAAATAAACTCCCATGTTTAGAAACTTTCAAGAGACATATGCCTTCATTTTAATAAAAATGATTGCTTAGCTCAGTAATTCTCAACTCTGACAGTACCAGGGCATGGTAATTAGTATTTTTAAAAGCTTGCCAGATGATTCTATCATGAAACCAAGATTGAGAACCACTGCAGAGCTTAAATCAGATTACTGGTATTTCATGTTAGCTAATTCATTGGTTAGCCTCCTCATGTCACCCAAATGGTGCTAATTTCTGAGGCAAAACAAAGTAAGTGGGCACTAGCCTCCGATGATTCAGAAATCAAATATGTTTGAGAAATACTATATATTTCCTCTCCTTTTCTTAGAGATTCATTTGGCATATATTAAAGGTATATGGATATCCGAATTTCTGTTGAATATGCGTGAAATGCTAGAACTATGGGACTATGTCAACAAACTAGGGGAAAATGGACTTTGGGCAGACGTCTGTGTAGGCTTTACACATCTACATGGTTTATTTAAAACCTGTGTAGGCTTTACACATCTACATGGTGTATTTAAGACTCGTCAAAAACTAACGAGTCTCTAAATGACACTGAGAATGATGAGGGTGACAGAGACACCCTGGCCTAACTAGGGACATTGGTATCAATGTGAATAACATAATAATTGAAAAGGTCTTTAAATAGCACTATCACAGCTCTCATTCCTCCTGTCTGGCTATCAGAAAGGAAAAGAAAATGCAAAAGGTGTTACAAACAGCAGGGACAGACCTTGCCTTTCTTTGGATCTGTGCAAGGAAGGAAATATGTCTTCTGTACTCGGCATAGGACTCTGAATACAATCAGGACTGACTGCTGACAGATTTCTCCTTCACTCCACCCTTGGAACCAGGCCAAAAGCTGGGCTTCAAAGTATATCTAAGTGAAAGTTCATTTCAGCTTTATCAACAAACATGAGTGCAGCCAAGTAATTCTGAATTACCCTTATATAAACAATGTTTATCTGTTATTTCCTTTTGAAAATAACTATTGTGTTTTTTGAATAAGCCAATAAAATATTGTTTGTCTTTGTGATTCCTGATTTTTCAAAAATAAGAATTCCTCAAGTGAAACTTGCTTTTGAGGTTCCCAAGATTCAAAGAACACTTAGGGTTTTGCCCATGAATAAGAGTGCACAAACAAACAGGGATCATCTGTACTGTTGAATATTCAAGAGCATTGTGATATTAAATAGAACCATAAAGCATTTTCTTCTTTTTCAACTTTATTTCCCTTATTAGTAAAATGTAATGAATTACAGCTACCTTAGAGGATAATGAGGATTAAGTGAAAAAATATTCACTGTTATTTAATAACTTGTAAAGTCTTCTGTCAGTGATTAGCTACATGGTGGACAACACCTTTGAATTAGGTCTGTCCTGTCCTACAGTCAGTTTGTACATGACCCAGTGACTAGGAATGTAGTCCAGTGAAAAAGAAATGCCATGCACTTAGGGTTAAGCCAGGGAATTTCTTAAGTGTACATCAAACTCAAAGGCAGAGATACCATTCAGCTTCGTCTGCTCTCAAATTTCATTTCCACATTGACTTCCTATGTGCTTTTTCAGATCTTTGCTTCCACTAAAAAAGTGTTCCCCCTCCTCTCTCATTGAAATGATTAATCAATAAAAATGCTCTTTCCAATTGTTTAAAATATATTATGTGAAATCTCATTTTGTTTGCACATGCTACTCAAGCCATTACTCTGGACAGTCAATAGTTAAAAGTGTGTAGAAATCAAATCAAGAACAGAAATGGCCACATGGATTATGTTTTCAGGAGGCTCTGCAAGGATTTCTAATATGTACTGTGAAGGTTACTTTAAATTGCTGTTAAGTTTTTAAAGATATTTGCTGATCTCTGCATAGCAGCTTTTGTGTATTTACTGCCAGGATAATTCCAAATATAAAGAGAGAAGGCCTGATAAACAAATAAAATTACAGTAACACTTCATTAAATGCTAGGATTTGAAAGTTTATTCAGTAAATATGAACACAACAGACTGATCTATTAAACATATGTCTTATTAAAAGATATATGAATCTCAAATACTTGTACTTATACATAAAATTCAAAAATTGCTAAAGCTACATTTTTTTTCCAAAAGAATTCAATTATTCACTAAATTTGATTGAGACCATTGTATATATCTGGACCAATTTTATAGCTGGATTGATAATCACAGGTGAAAAAGACTGTTTTTAGTCACATTACTGTAAGTGGGTTTTAGGGGAGGTAGGGTTTATTTCTCTTTCCTTGAAAGAGATAAAGAGAGAATATTTTTTTCTCTTTTTTTCCTTCCTTTTTGTTTAAATCAATTCATTACTCTAGAGAGAATTACAGGGCAGAATGGGTGAATTATAATAATTATTTCATGGAGTAAGCTACACATGTCATGAGGTTATTATAAATATGTTTTTTCCAGTGTCCTAAGGTTACCAAATGAATTTTGAAACTCCAATTGATTCTTCTTTGCTAAAGTTTGTTTTAAAATATACATTGGTAGTATCTGCCTTGAAATGTATGCAAATCCATCACAGGATATGAAAGGGATATCTATTGTAGCATCTTTGTAGTGGTGGGGACTTGGAGGCAAGCTGGGATATGGATAGCTGTCAGAGTCTGTGGATTAGATTACTCATTGCAATGTAAATTGACCTTAAATATATAATGTCAATAAAAAGTACTGAAGAGAATGTGATATATCACATAGTACTATGGATGTAAGCTAAACATGTTCACTCCAAAAAACTACATATTTTGCAAGAGTACATGTAAACAACAACAAAAAAGTCCATCAGTGAGATTATTTCAGGCCATTAAAAAAAGGTATATGATTTTAGATCTCCATCACATTTTGTTTAAGAAATACAAAGAAGCCCTAGCTGGTTTGGCTCAGTGGATAGAGTGTTGGCCTGTGGACTGAAGGGTCCTGAGTTCGAATCCAATCAAGGGCATATGCCTGGGTTGCCGGATTGATCCCCAGTAGGGGGGCGTGCAGGAGGCAGCTGATCAATTCTCTCTCATCATTGACGTTTCTATCTCTATCTCCCTCTCCCTTCCTCTCTGAAGTCAATAAAAATCCTATATAATAAAGAGCTAATATGCAAATAGTCATCATGCCCTCACATCGTCAGGCCCTCACACCATCACGCTATAACTGCTCAGACACTGAACACTGGGGAGAGAGGAATGGGGACTAGCCAGGCACAAATGAGCTTCCATGAGAGGAATGGGGACCAGCCAGGCACAAATGAGCTCTCGAGAGAGGAACGGGGACCAGCCAGGCTGCGGCCCGGGAGAGGAACAAGCCTCCCACCCCATGGTCCTGGGTGCCAGTGGCTGCAGCCTGGGCGAAGCCTCCTGCCCATTGTCCCCTGCGGCTGCGGCCAGCCTAGGTGAAGCCGGCCCGGGTCCTGGGTGCCTGCAGCTGGCCAGAGGGAGGGAAGCCCGGGTCCAGGGTGCCTGCGACTAGCCGGAGGAGGGAATCCTGGGTGCCAGGTGTGGGGCGAGGCAGAGGCGGTTAGGGGTGATCAGGCCAGCAGGGGAGCAGTTAGGGGCGATCAGGCAGGCAGGCAGAAGGGTTAGGGACGATCAAGGCAGGCAGGTAGGCGAGCGGTTAGGAGCCAGCGGTCCTGGATTGCGAGAGGCAGTCAGACATCCTCCTAGGGGTCCCGGATTGGAGAGGGTGCAGGACTGGCTGAGGCCCCCCCCACCCCCCCCCGTGCACGAGTTTCGTGCACTGGGCCTCTAATATATATACACACACGCACACACGCACACACACACGTATATATATGAAATACAAAGAAAAGAAACAGATAACTAATGTTTTATTATCCCTTTTCTATCTGATGATTTTTTAAAAAAATACACTAACCATTGATAGGACTTATGATAAAAAGGTCAGGATTGGCTGCAAACTTGAAGTTAATTTGATTTAATCATTGCTCAGATATTAATATTGTCTTTTAACATTCCTTCCAGGTGTTTGCTAAGCCAACATGGTTGCACTTGCATTGACAGCGGGCTCTTCTTTCAAAGGAGCACACTTTTTTGGAGTGTAAGTATGAAGTTTATTCTTTTAACAGCAAAACCAATAGGGGCATAAATAAGAATAACACTCTTTGTGCAAAATTTAATTCTTCATAGGTTATAAAACACTGTTTTCTCAAAGTTGAGGATTTGACCACTGACATTAGTATTAAAGGGTAGGGAGAAAGTTGTTTAACATGCCGGTTCCTGGACTCTACCCCAGATCTGCTGAATTGGAATCTGAGTCTAGCCCTAGCTGGTTTGGATCAGTGGATAGAGCGTCAGACTGTGGACCAAAGGGTCCCAGGTTCAATTCTGGTCAAGGGCATGTACCTCAGTTGCAGGCTCTTTTCAGGCCTGGACCCGGGGTGCGTGCCAACTGATGATGTGTTTCTCTCTGTCTTTCCCTCTCTCTTTCACTCTCTCTAAAAATCAGTGGGAAAATATCCTTGGGTAAGGATTAAAAAAAAAAGAATCTGAGTCTAAAACTTGATTTTTAACAAGTCCCCCAGCCCCACATCCACTAAGTGTTCTTACATTTATGATAGTTTAAGAATTACTTGTATAAAGAAGCAACATTACAGTATAATTAACTCTGTTCTTGTTCCTATTCATAAAAAAATTTAAGATGTCATTGTGGGAAGCTATTATATATTTTTCCTATAAATGTTCACTTTTAATCTTTTTATTCTCATTTATTGCTCTAAGACATTGAATCCACATTGAAATTTAAAATAGAGGAAACAAATCTATTATATTTTATTTTTTAAATCCTCACCTGAGGATATTTTCCATTGATTTTTAGAGAGAGTGGAAGAGAGAAGGAAAGACAGAGAAAAATTTCGATGTGAGAGAAGCACATCAATTGGTTGCCTCTTATGTGAGCCCTGACCAGGGTCCAGGCCAAGGAGGAGCCTGCACCGAGGTACATGCCCTTGACTGGAATCGAACGTTGGACCCTTCAGTACTTGGGCTGAGGCTCTATCCACCAAGCCAAACTGACTAGGGACATTAGCATATTTTAAAGTTATGAGGTTTTGTTGCTGTTGTTTAAGAAGAATACATACAAATAATTTGGAATAAACTTAAACATGACTACAATTACAGCAAATCCTCAATGTTGTCAGTAGGTTCTTGGAAACTGTGACTTTAAGCAGAATGGCGCGTAATGAACCTGATTTTACCATAGGCTAATGGATATTAGTAAGAGTTAAGCTTTTACTGCATATTTCTGGTCACAAAACATCACCACCCTTCTAAGTAAAGACAAAACACATCTAATCTTACATTGAAATAAAGGTGAGTTATACATACATTTAAGAAAGATGAATATAAACAAGTAAGATTCCTTTATTCCAACCCCTTCCTTTTCCTGGAGCCTATCCTGGCAGCCGAGGGTGTAAGACGCATCACATACACCCACACTCACTCAGACAATGTGGATCAGCCAGTGTACCTCACATTCTCATCTTTGGGACGTGGGAGGAAACCACAGTCCCCAGAGAAAACCCATGCAGACATGGGGAGAACATGTGCACTCCACAAATACAGTGGCCCTGGCTGGGGGTCAATTCCCCCCCCCACCCCATCATTATAACAAAACAACATTGAACTAAATGATGTTATTCCAGTACCTGCTGTGTGTCCTTCTAACACATAGCAACAAAGAATTATTCCTCTAGTAAATATCACTGTAGTTATCCTATTTTAAAAAGTCCTTTGCCTTTCAATAGTGTTGAAGAAAAACAAATAGTCATTGGCAGAGTTGAAAGAAGTCGTTCAGTATAAAATGTTATGGTCTGGCACTGGAGTTATATTTATCACATATGTATTTCTATTTTAGGAAGAGAAGATACTATTTGAGTATTTTGAACAAGAATAACACTGTTTTGAAATGTAAGTTGTGAAGCCAAAATTCATTGCTCTCACCTTGTTGTCCTATCATCTTTAAAATCTGAGAATTTATTTTGATGCTGAAGAAAAAACATAAGAAAAATGTACTTTCTCTAACACATTCAATTGAAATGGGCAGCATGTTATCTGGCATATAATGATCAAGTTAATGTGGTTTGTAAGGCTGTTATCTTTCTCATTGATTTAACTTTGCGTATTCTGGAATTCTGGCAATGAAACCAGGAACTGGGACTTGTAACATTTTTTTTTCTCTCTCCAAAAGCTCAAAAAAACTATTCATACTGCCAACAGATATACATTGAGTACACACTCACACATGCATGTGCTTGCCTGTGCTTGCCTGCACACATGTGCACACAGACAGCCTATCCCTGTGAGAATAGAAATCTGGTCTTTTGGTGCCCATTACAAAAAATACTAAGGGCCAAACCTTTTAGGCCTGGAAAATAGCTAATACTCTTGCCAGTGAGTTAAAGCCGGGGTATCCCCTTGTCATAGCCAAATTTATGACATGGATCAAAAACTATAAAAAGCTATGTTGCATCCTGCCATTAAGGAGAATTAATATTTTCAGTGGTATGTTAACCAACGTTTTTCCAGTGTCTCTCGTTAAAAAGCAGATTGTTGACTTTTCATCATGGTGTGCCAAACATTTTCATTGAAACCCTAACAAGACTTTCATCTTAGAACCATTATTTCTTAATGGACTTGGATAGGGGAACGTAAAGGAATGGCTTTGCTTTGCAGCATTGTGGCAGGCGGCATTGGGCCGTCATTAGTGCGTTGGGCTTTGCTGAATCATTACATATGTAGACATTTAAGGCATTTCCAGTGTGACTTGAGTTTTTTCCTTGAAAACACACTTCATGCACTTCATGTTTTATCTATTATGCTAAAGAAACATAGGTTTTTTTAAAAAAAATTTTTTTCCTTTATTAAGATATTGCATATGTGTCCTTATCCCCCCAATGCTCCCCTACCCCCCCACTCCTGCCCTCTCCCCCCTGGTGTCTGTGTCCATTGGTTAGGCTTATATGCATGCATACAAGTCCTTTGGTTGATCTCTCCTCCTTACCCCCACCCTCCCCTATGTTCCCTCTGAGGTTTGACTGTCTGATCGATGCTTCTCTGTCTCTGGATCTGTTTTTATTCATCAGTTTATGTTGTTCATTATCCTATCTAATAAAAGACAAAAAGGGTAATTAACCGTACCTCTGCTATGCTTCCCATTGGCTAATCAGGGCGATATGCAAATTAACTGCCAAGAAAGATGGCAGTTAATTTGCATACGTAGGCGCCAAGCCATGGACTGAGGCATTAGGCCTGGGCAGGGGCAGAGCCAGCCAGCGATCCTTGATGGCGGCGGTGGGGAGCTGGGGGTGCCCTGCCCAGGCCTAATGCCTCGGCCAGAGGGGTTATGCCTGGGCAGGGCCGGAGCAGGAGATCGCGGAGAGCTGGGTGTCCCCTGCCCAGGCCTAATGCCTCGACCAGAGGCATTAGGTCTGGGCAGGGGTGGTGCCAGCGGGTAGCAGGGGCAGAGCCGGCCATGGTGGAAGCTGGGGGTCCCCTGCCCAGGGCTAATGACTCGGCCAGAGGCGTTAGGCCTGGGCAGGGGCCAAGCCGGCAATTGGTGTGAACTACAGAGGAAACACCTTTTCTGACTGCTGATTGGCTTAGCTCCCTGTATGCCACTGGTAATATTCTTAGTAACTTGGGTAATAAGAGTCCAAATAGGAGATCTAGGGTTTTTTACCACACTCCTGGAAAAAAAAAGGAAGGTCTGCTGCTAGAGGGTTAAGAAATATCATATCCTGTCCTAGCTGGTTTTGCTCAGTGGATAATGCCTCGGCCTGCCCACCGCAGGGTCTGCGTTCAATTCTGAGCAAGGGCATGTACCTAGGTTGCAGGCTCCTCCCTGGCCTGGGCCCAGGTCAGGGCTCATGCAGGAGGCAACCAATCAAAGTGTTCCTCTCACTTTGATGTTTCTCTCTGTCTTTCCCTTTCTCTTCCACATTCTCTAAAAATCAATGAAAACATATCCTCAGGTGAGCATAAAAAAAGAAAGAAAGAAAGAAATGTCATATCCTATGAAAGACACATCTTGAAAATGCCTAAAGAAAGTTGTCATTTTTTCATGGTAAAGGGACTGGAGTCCATGTTGATGAAAACCCCTTGGTGGCTGTGGTGACTGGCAGTGGCTGCAACAGCGGGGTGATGGGGCTGGCACCTTCCCCTGATCAGCCCCGTCGCCTCCCATAAAGGGAGGCCAGACTGTGGCTTAGGCCCGCTCCCCAAGGGGAGCAGGGAGCAGGGAGTAGGACATTCCCTGAGGGCTCCCAGTATGTGATAGGGGGCAAGCTGGGCTGAGGGACCCCCCCCTTCCAGTGCACAAATTTTTGTGCACCAGGCCTCTAATATTACATAAATGAGTGAGATCATGTGATATTTATCTTTCTCTGACTGGCTTATTTCGCTTAGCATAATGCTCTCCAGTTCCATCCATGCTGTTGCAAATGGTAAGAATTCCTTCTTTTTTACTGCAGCTTAGTATTCCATTGTGTAGATGTACCACAATTTTCTAATCCACTCATCTGCTGATGGGCACTTAGGCTGTTTCCAAATCTTAGCTATGGTGAATTGTGCTGATATGAACATGGGGGTGCATATATCCTTTCTGATTGGTGTTTCTAGTTTCTTGGGATATATTCCTAGAAGTGGGATCACTGGATCAAATGGGAGTTCCATTTTTAGTTTTTTGAGGAAACTCCATACTGTTCTCCAGGTTTTTTCCCCACTTCCATGTATCTTTATTATGCTTTCTATTCAACTATTCAGTAAAAACTAAAATAGATGAGATCATTCACACAGCTTTTTGTGTGTGTGTGCTTATTTTTATTGAGGGTATCTATCTGTGTAATTATCTTCTGTGCTTAGGAAATCAAGGTATCTTTTAAAAATCCCTAAGCCCCAATAATTTAGTAATAAACTACATGATGTCACTTGTTCAGATTGTGTGTGTATGTGTGTGTGTATATATATATATATATATATATATATATATATATATATATATTCTTGTATATCCATTGTCTTCATGTGAACTGGAACTAATTGTACTAAAGCAAAGGAAATATGTAAGCTAGAAGACAAAATGTGCTATGAACAGAGAATGTTCTAGATCCTCCCTTTGGCTGAGTTTTTACTTATTGGTGTGAAAATGATTATGATACAGCTAGTGAACTGAAGTTGATAGCCTCTAATTCACCCAATAGGCCTTTTTCTTTTCTCGCAAGCACATATTTAAAATCAATGATGATTGCACATGGAGATGGAAATTTTGGCTTCTGGCTTGGGTTCTCACTTGAATGTGTTGGCTTATATCTCTATTGAGTGTTTTATGTTGTGGTTGATCAAACTGTATGGTATGACTATAGACCACACACCACTGACTCTGAAACCAGAAAGCTGAGTCACCTGAAGTTAGCTATCAAAGTCAGATAAACTTCTGAAATTCAAGAATGCATGGAAGAGGACTGTTTATCCAAGAAATTATCCAAGAAATAATACTTGATTCTAGAACCTAGGTTTTATAGAGTTTAATATGCCTCCCAAGAAGTTTTATGATTTGAAAACCTACATATTACAAAATCCTTTATTGGGAATATAACATAGTCATTCAATTTTTATTCCTATGGAACAAAAGTCACCCCACTTCTTCTAAATATATTATTTCAGTTCAGATGCTTTTGACTGCAAGTAACAGATTCCCAAAATAAAAGTAGATTAAACAGAGAGAGTTATTAATATAGCTTATATAAGAAGTTCAGAGGTTGCTCACCCCAGGTGACTAATTAAAGAGATCAAATTTTCAGGGACCCTGGTCAACACCTCTGACATTAGCTTTCCCTTATAATTGCAAGACTGTTTTATCTATAAGTATCATAGAATAACATCAAGGCCAGGCCAAAAATAGTTGAGACTTTCTACTCACATTTCTCTTTCTTTTTCTAAAAAAAACCCAAAACACAACAAAAACAAACAAACAAAACAAAGGGAAAAACCCACAAAAGACAAAAATATTCCTAAAAAACTCAATGTATTTTTTCTTAATTCTTGTTTCTGTGTTAGTTTTTAGCTAGAAATGGAACATACAGGGGTGGGCAAAGGTGGTTTGTCTATTATTAGATAGGATAAGGCTTGGAAATACACCCAAAATAAGAAATCAAAAGGATACAAAAACTGATAACTTATGGATAACCCATCCTATCTAATAATAGACAAACATGGTAATTAACCGTACCTCCAACACGCTTCCCATTGGCTAATCAGGGTGATATGCAAATTAACTGCCAACCAAGATGGCGGCCGGCAGCCAGGCAGCTGAAGCGAACAGGAGGCTTGCTTGCTCCAGTGATGGAGGAAGCCAAGGTTCCCTGCCTGCCGCTGCCAGCCTCTCAGCTGTGCTCTAAGAAACAATGTTGCAATTATAGAAGCTAAACAAACCCCAGAAACCTGCTTTCAGCCAGCTTCGGCCTCAGAGCTTAGAGCGGCAGTGATGGCAACAATGTTTCAATTATAGAAGCTAAACAAACCCAGATACCTGCTTTCAGCAGCCGAGGTCTCAGAGCTGGAGCCGAGCCTCAGAGCTAAAGCCGGCTCTCAGTTCCAGTGACAGCCATAGAAGGTAAATAAATCCCAGAATAAGAAAAAAAAAAAGAAAAAAAGGAGAGGTTGGGAGCTTCAGTCACCCACCATCCTGAAAATGGCCCTCAGTCCCTCACCCATACTGGACAGGCACCCCAGTGGGTACCCCCACCCTGAAGCAACAAGATGGTGGCTAATTTGCATACTGAAGGCGGACGGCAGCAGGCAAGGCTGTCCGTGGTCCTGGGACCCAGATCCGTGACCTGGTGGGCAGGGGGCAGTGCTTGAGGCTGTCAGCAGTCTGGGACCCGGATCCATGACCTGCCAGGCGGGGGGCAGTGCTTGAGGCTGTCCACGGTCTGGGACCCGGATCCATGACCTGCCAGGCGGGGGGCAGTGCTTGAGGCTGTCCACGGTCTCGGGACCCGGATCTGTGACCCTGCCGGGTGGGGGGCAGTGCTTGAGGCTTTCCACAGGATCAAGACACGGATCTGTGGCCCTGCTGGGCGGGGGGCAGCGCTTGAGGCTGTCCGCGGTCCCGGGACCTGAATCCGTGACCCTTCCCGGCGGGGCGGCAGCTTGCACAGGGGCAGATCGGCCGGGGTTGGGCAGGGCAGGACGCCTGGCTTCTGCCCAGCCCCAGTCACTCTGGGCAGGTGAGCAGCGCAGAGAGCCTCTGGACAGGGGAGGCAGGCTGGCGGAGGGCGGCCTGTACTCCCCACATGGTGGTGGTGACAGCTGTGAGCGCACCAAGTGGAGCCTGCAGGCTGAGCTGAAGTAGCGCCTGCAGGCCATTAGTGCCCAGGAGTGGCTGCGCAAGATCCGCCTCCTGGCCCAAAAGGTGCAGGATCGCAGGGACAGCCACCGTGATGGGCCAGACTGACGTCCTCCTGGCCGCACCACGGGGGTTTTCGGATCTGCAAAGCCAGAGGCCTCCAGTGTGCACATCCCGCCCTGGCGTGCAAACATCCCCCAGCACACTGTCACCCTCCCGTGCCTGCAACAGTTGCAAACCAAGGCGTGCACAAGTTCCCCCCGCCTCTCCACCGCACTTCCATCAACCCAGCATGCCTAACACCCCCACAGGATGTGCACACATCCCCTCTGATGCGCTCATGTCCTTTGGAGAGTGTCTGGGTGTTCTGGGTGCTGAGAGTGGGCGCCTGTGAGATGACAGTGAGAGGGCGGAGTGGTGATGCCCTGTTCCCACGGAGACCAGTGCAGCTACGAGATCACCTCTGAGGGGTTAATGCAGGTGCTGAGGCAGGAGCAGGTGCAGACAGACACACCTGGTGGGCGCGGGCGGCCCTCTCTGAGGTGCCTTCAGTCAGCGTTCAAGATCAAGAGCCCAGAGGCAGAGAGGAATTCCGTCCTCTCAGTGAAACAGTGGGATAGTCGGGGCGACTGTAGAGAAGGAATGTGCACTTTGGGTGCCAGTACCCATGAGCAAAGGCTGCCCTGACTGAGCCTCGCTTGCTTGGGGCCTAGTGCATTCCTGCCGGGCAGCGGGTGACAGGACATGCTTTTCCGAATTAATGAGAGAAAACATTGATTCTCCTGCTGCCCACGAAGGTGGAAAGTGAAGTGGGGAGACATGTGGGGAGTGAGCGAGGTTCCCTGTCTGGGGGTTCCAAATCTGCTGTTGGTTTCTTTCACTGCTGACTAGAGATATACAGGGTGTCCCCCCAAAATGTATACACACTTTGAATACCTACTAATTCCAATGGTTTTAAGCATAAGAAAGAAACAACAATGGAGCTGTTATCTGTTAAAAGTGTGGGCACAAACAGGTAGTTGGACATTCCCTGAGGGGTCTCGGATTGGAGAGGGTGAAGGCCAGACTGAGGGTCCCCTTTCCACCCCCTACCCCAGTGCACGAATTTCGTGCACCGGGCTACTAGTAGTAAATAATAATACAAGATTAAACTGTGTTTTGCATACTCACAACTATAAACCTACTTTTGCCCACCCTGTATATAAGGTAAATAAATATTTTAAAATGTTTGAAGTGTAAACTAAAATTAATTTTGGACTGTAATAAGGCATAAAAAGAATTTATTTGAGCAAAAGGAGCTGCAGCTCAGGAGACATAGATTTGGATAGCAATGTAAATTGTGTTTCACTGAGACAAGGGGGAGGCTGCCTTTTATACCAAAGTTCCTGCCCAGGTTCTCAATTAGATTCATTTTATGTAAAATGAGGTATTCTAATTGTGCAGTTCTGATTGGATTCTGTAGGTCTCAGCTGGTTGATTGAGGCAGCTTAAACAAGCAGGGCATAGTGTAGGAAGCCTACAGTTCAGTTTGAGGTTCCTCTAGGTGTACGGAGTATGTGAGGAGTCCGTTAGCAAATGGGCAATAGGCTTTTATTATTCATAAAATTTGGGCTCTCAGTTGATCATGGGGAGTACATCTCAGCAGAATAATTTCTTCTTGGTGTTTACATCAAATGAGTCTTTCTTCTCTGGGTCCACTGAAGAAACCCCAAATGATTCAAGATTTTATTGCATATAACAGGTATGCTATTAAAAATATTTAATGAATGGTACAACTTTGGTACTAATCAGAATAGATGCAGTGACCAATAGGAATGGATGCCATGTTTATTTACTGGCAAATTGTTAAACTGAGAACTGGTGGAATTGACTTCATCTAGCCTTCCCAAGAATTCAGATAAAAGGGCCTTAGATAGAAGGTGATGGAAACCCAGACTGTCCTGTTCTCCACTGTCAGTATCTTGTGGGCAAATAGTGTGTTTTACTCATGACTAAATCCTTAATATTGTGCTTGAAACACAGTCATTCGATATTTGGTGAATTAATTAATATATAAATTTAGTCAATCACAGCATATCTGGACTTCTTAATATGAAATTAGAAGTTTTCTTCTTTTTACCTCTTTCTTCTGTTATTCTTAAATTGCATTTTCAATAGTTTCTCTTCTTTAAGCTTTTATCTGTCTCTTTATGGAGTATAACTATAGTTGATTAGAATATTTTATTCTCCATATGATGAAATACCTAACCTTTCTATCATCGGCATTATAGAGTCTGGTAGTCTAACTTTTGAGGGGGAACACAACTTGCCACCCTAAAATATGTCTCTTTGGCCTAAGGATTATTTTAGACTGATTATTTTAAAGAAACAGCAGATATAGGAAAAGCTCTGAAAACTGAGAGGACTTTAGCCTATTATGAGATGAGGGAACTCTCCATTTGTAAGGGTGTCTCCCTCTCAGTACCAGAAAGAGAAGAATGACACTAAATCTCTACAAACTCTTATCAATGGAGAAGCTACTGACCTGTGCTTTTCCTGATAACCTCCCATAACTGGCGTCACCACTTCCACAATATCTTCTTTTGTCTTTAGCTGGAGATCTGTATTTAAGGTGGAGGCTTGGGCCGACTCAGGGAATTAGTTACTTCGTTTTCCTGCGTCTTCCATGTCATAAGAGATATATATGTTATTAAACTTGTGTTTCATTTTCTCCTGTTAATCTGTCTTTTATTACAAGGGCCAGTTAGGGAGAGTGTCTCAGCCAAGAACAGAGAAGGGTAGAGGTAAAATTATTTTTCCTCCCCTACAATTTATTTTTGAATCAGGTGTAATATAAATGTTTCAAAATAAGTCTATCCTTATGTGGCATATTTCGTTTTTACTATGATGATATTTATGAGGTTACAAATTATACTGCATTTCATACTTTTGCATAAAGTATGTGGTTTATGCTTCCTCTTTGGGCAGAGATATATACAGGGATTTCCCCAAAAATGTATACACACTTTAACAGCTGATAGCTCAATTTTTAAAATGAAATGTATGTTAATAAACACTGCCTTATTAATAATTCAAAGTGTGTATATACATTTTTTGGGACACCCTATATTAGCTGAATTTCTTAACTTTGTAAGTCCAAAATAAAAGTTATCTTCAAGAAACACCTTATTTTAGTATACAAATATAGTATGCCTTAAATATATAAAAATAGAACTATGATAATGAAATTGCCTTCAAATTATAAATAAAAAACTGTGGTTATGAAAATAACTCCTTATTAAATAGGCCCAAAACAAAGGCAAGGTGTTTTTAAAATATATAGTTTAAAAAAAAGAAAGAAAGAGAAAAAGGAAAAACTATGGGGAAACACAAAACTTTCAAAAATTGAATCAGGGAACACTATTAATACAATATTTGATGTGCTAAAATATTACTAATTATTTCAGAATTCAAACCTGCTTTTGCTTACTTGAAATTGTTGCATAATTCAAAAGTGCCATTATAATTGAACCCAAATGGTAGGGCACTTCAATGAGCTGGTGGAATTGATTCAGGACATTAAAGAGATGCCGGCAAAGTTATAAATCGCTATTCTAATCGGCAGTGAAGAGGTTAATTCAAGATTCCATAAAAAACAGATTGGCAGAAATGTTTCCAGGGACGTGCATTTTTTCCCCCTCTCTTCTCTCCCTCTTTTTTTTTTTTTCTACTCAGTGGGGGTTTGAAGAAGAGGTTTGGAAGGGAAGGAGAGGGCTGGTTCCAGGCCCCTTGCATTCCCCAGAGCACCGTTAAGGGGGAGGGCTTCCTGCCTGGGCAGCCATCTGTAACATTCTGCGAACAGCAGGAACCCGTGCTGCTCCAGTCAGTAAGCCCGGGTGAGGATTCTGTCTGCATTCAAAGAAAAAACTGGAGGAGTTTCCCCTCTTATTTCTCTGCCTCTGTCTTTTCTTTTATCTCTTGTGGGTGAGCAATGGAGTTGGCATTCTCAGGAAGTTGTTGCATAAATAAAATAGCATCTCAACAATGTCAGAACAATACTATTGAAGACACTGTCTTGACCTGTACCAAAATACCCAGCCTGCCTTCTGGAATGTGCTGGCAGCAAGCTGGGAATGTCATCATCCCAGCTAATGTCACACTGTGGAACACTTTCTGGGATCAGTGTACGTGTGTCTGATGTTCCCTAAAGTTACTGCTTTCTAGGCTTGAGTCAATTAGAGCTGGCTTTTTGGAAAGTGGTGTCATTTAAAACCTATTTTATAAAAGTTATTTTTGTGCCTGTAATTTGGGGCTCACACATCTGTTATTTCCTCCAGTCCTTGGCGTGCACAATATGCCGCCTATGGAAAGTAGTAAAGAGTGACAATGGAAAAAATAACAAGGACCTTTTTACTTTCAACATCTGGAGAAAACACATTTAAGGAAATGTTAACAAATAGGTATGATTCCTTATAAAAACAAAAACAATTAGGATAGATGGAATTTTGAAGATCATTTTTGTACAAAGAATACAATAAAATGTAACAATGAAAATGACCTTACTTAAGAAGATTCAGTTCACATCCTTTCCTAGGGTCAACCAAATGACTAATGTCAAGTCCCAAAGCACATAGGTACAAAAACATTTTCTCAAAAAAGAAGCAAGGCATAGGATTCCAATTTTCAAATTTTCCTATTTTCCACTTTTCAATAAAACTTTACTATTATATTTAACTTCCTGGCAGCAGACTAGAGAAGCAAACAAATTCTACTGTAGAATATGAAACTGAAAAATCTAAAAGAAAACTTCAAGAAGCATTCCAATACAGAGATAAATATAAGGATGAACAATGCAGCCATAGTTTTATTGAGGGCAAAAAAGTACAATTGCGAAAGTACTCTATCCATATACACCAAAAAGACAAAATATGCTTCAAGGGAAAAGCCATCATAATTAATATCTACTGCTATATTATCCAAAAAAGCAGTGCATACATATCAGTGCAATTTTCCTACTTCAAAATGTTTTTAAAATTTTTTATATCTTAAAGCCTTAGTAAATATTTGCATCTGTCTAAGTTTTTATTTTTGACGTGAATCAGTTTTATGATATTATTATAGGCTAATTGAGGCTAATATATTAAGGCAGTGTATCAAAATTTGGAAACATAATGATTCAAGTATAATAGCTTTATTTCTAGAATTACCCAGTGTTCAGATGAGAAAAAAAATCCAAATTAATACTGTATCTTGACAAAATATTTAAACAAAAATTATTGAAATTTACAAAATCAGGTTTGTAGAAGTGTTTAAAGCTTTAGAAAAGTGTCTCCCAGGGGCATGGAGTTAGAATTCCCTTGGTGGGGGCGAGGGAGCATTTCCTGAGGTGCATTAATACCCTTCTGCTGTCCAGTTATCTTAATGTCAATGTTCAGGATCAAGTTGTGAGTTTTAATGTCTCAGAACTTAATTTCTTTTTAACATTACAAAGCAAAAGACCAATACCATTCCAGGATTATGAGGCTGCCATATCTATATCTATATCTATATCTATATCTATATCTATATCTATATCTATATCTATATCTATATCTATATCTATATCTATATCTATCTATATCATCTATATCTATATCTATATCTATATGTATCTATCTATATATATATATTAAAAAGAGGTAATATGCAAATTAGCCGGGACGCCATAACAGTCATGACTGGCTCAGGAGGAGGCTGCGCACGCAGATGGCCAAGGGCGGGCCGGAGTGGAGACACAACACACAGGGGGGCCCGCCCCTGCTGGGAGACAGTGCACCAGCAGTCCCGCCTCTGCGCGTGAGCTGCAGAGGAAACACCTTTTCTTACCGCTCATTGGCTAAGCTCCCTGTATGCCACTCGCAGTGTTCTTGGTAACCTGGGTAATAAGAATCCAAGAAGGTGATCTAGGGTTTTTCTTTCTCACTCCTGGAGGAAAAAATGAAGGTCCGCTGCTGGAGGGGCTAAGAAGTGTCATATCCTGCCCTAGCCAGTTTGGCTCAGTGGATAGAGCCTCAGCCTGCGGACCGTAGGGTCCAGGTTCAATTCTGATCAAGGGGGATGTACCTAGGTTGCAGGCTCCTCCCTAGCTGGGGCCCAGGTCAGGGCTCATGCAGGAGGCAACCAATTGAAGTGTCCCTCCCACATTAATGTTTCTCTCTGTCTTTCCCTCTCTCTTCCACGCTCTCTAAAAATCCATAGAAAAATATTCTCAGGAGAGGATAAAAAAAAAAAGAAAGAAATGTCATATCCTATGAAAGAGACATCTTGAAAATGCCTAAAGAAAGTTGTCATTTTTTCGTGGTGAAGGGTCTGGAGTCTGTGTTGATGAAAACACCTTGGTGTCTGCAGCGGTTGGCAATGGTAGCAGCAGCAGGGTGATGGGAGTGGTGCCTTCCCCTGATCAGCTGGTTGCCTTCCACAGAGGGAGGCCAGGCAGGGAGCAGGCCTAAGCCGTCAGTAGGACATCCCCTGAGGGCTCCGAGACTGTGAGAGTGGACAGGCTGGGCTGAGGGATCCCCTCCCCCAGTGCACAAATTTCATTCACTGGGCCTCTAGTAATACCATAAAAACAAATAATTAATTTACAATTTTGCAATGACATAATTATTGTCAAAAGGAGGGTGCCCTGTCCCACATAACCAAGTTTTCTTACCTGTAGGCAAGACACCTAGGAATTCAGCCAGCTAATGAATTTGCAGTGAGGACTTGCTGTTCAGGATCAGAATGGTCCCACTCCCCATGACCAGCACATTTTCTCCATGAGAGCAGATTTTCCTTAATTAAACAAATGAATGCATTAATGAATGTTATAGTCCAGATAGCAGGTCCTGGGATCCATTTTTTTCTTTTTAAGTAAAATGTAAATATGTTAGATGATGAATGATTCTAAAGTAAGTCTTACAAAACAATTTTACCTCTCTTAAGTCTACATTTTTCCTGGCACTTTTTGTTTTATGTAACTTCTAAGTACTGACAACAGAGTTTAATTCCACTTACTGACTTTTTTCAATGATTATTCAAAAATATCTAATTTAATGGAAGCCTCCATGTTCCTGGGCTGGAGCAAGATATTCATGAACTCTTAACTATATATATGCCAATAAAAAAAAACAAAACTGTTAAAGTCATTTTGGGCATCTACACACAGTTTGCCCCTTTATATTGCCCACGTGGTCAATACACAAAACTCTTCAGTAAATGATTTTGCCTATTGTTCAGATGAGTAATCCAGCTTACGCAACATTTTCTAGACATTCCTCTGATAAAGACAAAGAAAAAATATTTGAACTAGATCTGTCTGTCTTCTCAGTGGGACCACTTGGCACATCTTTATTTTGACCTATACATGGCTAACAAAAGATAATGCCCTATAAACTAGAGATAGGTTGTCAGAGGGCAGGAACAATAGGTCTGATTTATACATTTCCATAAGCACACACTGAAATACAAATGAGACTCTCAATTAGTATTTGATGAATGAGTGAATGAATACTTTAATTGCTACTTTGGAAAGCTGTAGACTTACTGTAGAATAAACTAACTTATTTATTTCATTAACCTGTTTTCTTCAAATTTATACTAATCCTTTAAAAATGTGCTTATAATGGTAAAATTACAGTTTTGAATTTCTTTTTTATTTAGACAATTTCCTCTAGAATTGTCAAGTAAAAGGAAAAAGTGGTTTGTGTCTATATAATTAAAAATATAGAGTTTAGCATCACTAATCATTTTGGAAATGCAAATCAAAACTACAGTGAGATACCACCTCACCTGCATTAGTATGGCTACTATAAACAAACAAACAAATACAGAAAACAATAGGAAATTACAAGTGTTGGTGAGGATGTGGAAAACTTGGAAGCCTTATATATAGTTGGTGGGAATGTAAAATGGTACAGCTGCTGTGGAAAATAGTATGACAGTTCCTCAAAAAATTAAAAATAAAATTACCATATAATGCAGCAATTCCACGTCTGGTTTGTACTCAGAATTAAAAGTAGGCTCTGAATAGATAAACAAAATGTGGTATACATATACATGGTATATTTTTCAGCGTTATTCAGGAAGGAATTTGACATATGCCACAACATAGATGATCTTAAGGACATTATGCTAAGTAAAATAAGTCAGTCACCAAAGGACAAATACTGCATGCTTTCTCTTATAGGAGGTACTTAGAATAGACAAAATTACGCCGAGCCAGCATGGCATAGTGGTTGAGTGTTGACCTATGAACCAGAAGATCATGGTTCAATTCCTGATCAGAGCACATGCCCAGGTTGTAGGCTTGAATCCCAGTGGGGAGCGTGCAGGAGGTAGCTGATCAATGATTCTCTCTCATCATTGATGTTTCTATCTCTCTCTCCCACTCTCTTCCTCTCTGAAATCAATAAATATATATTTTAAAAAATTGTTAAGATAGTAAATGTTATGTTATGTGCATTTTACCATAGTAAAAAAAATAAACATAATCAGAGAAAGAAACATTGGTCAATACATACAAGTCCCTTTTTAGATTCTACTGAGCATTATGCCTCCCTGGTTAGTTGGATTATTATTTTAATATAACTAAGTTTTAATGCTATAATTGTACTTTTTTATTATGAAGGAGAAGGTAAAAATCTGTGGACCCTAGTTAATTATTTAACTGAATCTGGCATATTTCAAATTAAAACAAACTTTTTGTTCCCAGGGAGTCCTAAAGAACCAATGCTTAGATATTCACAGAAAAATATTGCCAGGGAGTCTTAAAAAAAAACAAGAGCTATAAGATAATTCAGTTCTTTTAAAAAACAATACTATCATAGTATGAATTACTTATTAGCAATAAAATTTAAATTATTAAGGCCTAGGCACAAAGAGACAACAACAGTTAATGAACTGGTCTCTATGACTTGACTTTGGGAATTGTAGCCCCTGAGCAATGAAGTTACCATGGGCCATATGATAGTTTATTTAGTCAAAAGCCAATTACAATATGTATGAAAATTCACTTATAAAATATAATTTATCACATGCCCTATGCCAGCCCTATAGTACTTACTCAGGGTTTCTATAGAGTAAGTAGGAGAATACAACAAGTATGACAAAAATAGACATTTGGCGTATGTATTTTATAATTTAGCAGTTTCTATATATAGTTATTGTATATTGAATGTGATTTTCCTTATAAAATTGTTTATCGTCCATATTTTCAGAATTGACTTAAAATTGCTAAAATATAGCAGTATAATCGATTGGCAAAATTTTAAATGCCGCATCCTTCTAAATGGTGTCCCAAAATTCACGCAAGATTTGAATTTGATGGTGCTCGCTATCGCGACATGATAATCCAGTTTTTTGTGCCTAAATTGCAAGATATGGATGTGGACGACATGTGGTTTCAACAAGACGGTGCCACATGCCATACAGCCCGAGAAACAATTCAATTACTGCATGAGTCATTTCCTGGTCGTGTAATTTCCCATTTTGGTGATCAGAATTGGCCGCCCAGATCATGCGATTTAACGCCGTTGGACTTTTTTCTTTGGGGTTTTTTGAAGTCTAAGGTTTATCCCAACAAGCCCACAACCACCCATGCGTTGAAGGAGGAAATTGAGCGCTGTATCAACAAAATTCAGCCACATTTATGCAAAACGGTCATGGAAAATTTCAACAAAAGAGTGCATATGTGCCAGCAAAGCCGTGGAGGCCATTTCCCCTATATGCTATTCCATACATAACCCTATACTGTATACTTTATGAATCAATAAAAAATTTACAATTTTTAATTATAAACCTGTGTTTTCTATCAAAATTACTTCTTGCGTGAATTTTGGGACACCCTCTATTAGAGTTTACAAGTGGTAGTGGTCAAATTCAGACATTTACAGTTAAAAGATCTTTCATGATTTTTGTTTTAAACTGTTTAACGAGTTCAAGTACAATTCTCTTTGAATTTTATCTTTTGTGACTATATACACTGACATATTTAAGAATTCAATTAAAGAGACCATTAAGGAGGCTTATTTTAATGTAGAAAGGATTCTTAATATTGATTCAGGTCATCAAATAGGCTTTTAGTCATGGAACACGTTATTGCATGTCACTAAAGAAGTTAGTGGAAAGAAGGCTATGTGATCCAATGCTTTGCTTTTTCAGGAGAAAAAGCAATATGTCAGTGCCAGCAGAGCCTTTCTTAAGTGGCTCAAGGGCACATGACTTTCAAAATAAAAACTGAGGTGAATGAACTTGAACAGTTAAAATTTTGTACACAGATCAAGTAGCCCCCAGAAACTCCAAGAAATAACCAGGTAAATGTTTTTTAAAGGATGAAGTAAAGTTTCTATAGTCATGCATGTGGAGGCAAAACCTTCCAAATGTGGGCTTTAGATTTAGAGTAAAACCCATTTATCCCCTCCACCCACCCTCGTACTAAACAGGCTGAGGACATTCATAGGAGACACACTTTCCATCCATACCTTTACCTGGCATTTTTCTTCTACCACTTTGGATTCTTATTCACATTCTTGTGTGCTTAGATTTAGTTTTTCTAGTAGAACTATATATGTTTTCATGGTATACTGAAGAGCTTCTTTCTTTATGAATTTCAGTAGGTGTATCAGCAGGAAACTATTTTGATATTAAGAAAACATAAAGCTGAGGAGGCTGAGAACCTAACCAACAGGATAAACCAACTGCAAGATTTGCAGCACTGACTTCTGATGCCATGTGTTTGGTAAAGGGCAGCCGCAAATATATCACGGAGAAAAATGCAGACAGATCTACTTTGGGAAATGTATATGAGTAATTTCTTCTCTGTAAAAGAGATTTCAAGAGGTAGAGAGACCCAGTTTTTGTTTTCTAATTGCCAGTTCTGGGAGGAGCTTTGCAGAAAACAAACCCTATATTGGTGGGGAACATAAGGATGAAATCTCAGGGAGATATTGGGAATATGATGATTTCCCTTCTTTTGGCCCAGATCAGTCTTAATATCTCAGAGTGCTTTTTTCCTGGCCAGGTAGCACCATCAAGAAGTAGTAGTATAAAAGGCTCGCTGCGGGTGGGTTTGGGGAAATGCAAATTCCACCAACAATACACACATTCTAAGAGTTCTCCTAAGTCTGAAGTAGAGGTGTTGAAATTGGAAGCCAGGAATCTGATATGGTAGTGATAGATTTTGCTAACAAAAAATGGCATTCATAGTTTATCTTTGTTTTGATTTATACTTAACATTTACAAAGTCTAGACTATTGCAAAACAAGTTAAACTGTACATATATTTCACAACTTATGTAGCTAATTTCATGTGCAAATTGTGTTTCAGGTATTATAATAATATTTGAACATACAGTTTTTTTTCCCACACTGGGGTATTCTGTTATAATGTGTTTACCTGCAGATAAAGATAGGGGTACATGTTGTTGTTGTTGTTGGTGGTGGTAAATTTATAATTATGAGTATGTTATAACATGGGTAAAGCAACATTATAAGCCACTATGACAAGGTAATTTTCCTATTTGCCTAGTGGCAACCAAGGGGATTATGAAATTTGTGAGAAGTGAAAACAGTCATATAGAGTCACACTTTTGGTGTGGACTTTACATTGACCTCTCCATGCCCTTCCTCACTGTTTCTTTATACACGCACACTGTTCTCATTTGATCCTCACAACCATTCTATACTAACCCCACTTTACAGATGAAGAAACCGAGGACGTTTCAATGAGTAGTACTAGAAGGAAAAAAAGCTGAAACAGGGCGCTAAGTCCAGGAGTCTGTGCACTGCTCACCAAGCAGGCTCTCAATAAATACATTTGTCCACAGAGATTGAGGGTTACTTCCTGAATGTCTTGTTTTCCTGAAACACCTTTCAGCAAGAACTGTGCTAAAAAATAAATCGGAGCATAATTATTTAGTGCTTTTTTTTTTTTGTCTTTGTCTACTCATTGTCTCTCTTTTAAACAGGAACACATTGTACATCCACTTCTCGGCACATCACAGAATATCACTATCTAATTTAGGTTTCGTTCAGGAAATAAATAGCAGGTTCTAATATGGGCTTGGAAGGCGCAAATACATGTGTATACAGCATGAATGTACATAAGTCCCATTGCTCTGCTCAGTCACAACAATTACTACGAAAGCTTCAGGAACTTCATTTTGGCAAACAGAAAGATAGGTCTGTGAACCAAATGTTAGCCTTTAGTGTGTTTTTCTGTTAGATCATTAGGTTTCTTTTTTTTTTCTATACTTAACAGATGTGTGGAAATTAAATGGGGCTGGAGTCACTAATGTTTCATGAATATGAAAAGCCCTGTCCTTCCTGTGAATAAAACCAACAATTATCCAGTTAATTGATCTAAATAAAATATTTTCCGGCATTAAAAAAAATATTTTCTGATGCTCTTAATTCTTAGCCTCTGGAAATCTGAACAGAAAGCCTATCCATCTGCAAAGTAAGGGAGAAAACCCTTACTTTTGCATTCTCCACTAGCCTGTTAAACTCAACTCATGTCCTCTTTAAGGAGGAGAGAGTGGCAAGTCGGCTGCCCCAACTCTGTAAATTACCCTAGAACGTGTGCTATTGTCATCACGCACTAATCACTGCATGGAATAACAGGAAGGCACTTGGGAGATTACTGGTTTAATTCCTTCACTTTACTGAAAAGGAAACCAGGGTCTAGAGAGGGAAGTCCCCTGCACAAGGTCACACGTATAATTCGGGGCAGACCCTGTTTGTTTATATTAATACAATCCAACCTTCACGGTTCTACAAACAGCTGGTGGCTCTGTGACAGGAAAAAAAAAGGAAAGCATTGCTACATGAACAGACTTCATTTGTTCATTCCGTTTATTCAGTTAACATTTAACAAACATTTCCCGAGCCTTCCAGTGTACTAAATGTTGGGGACCTAGAGCTGAATATATCAGGTGAGGACTCAGACGGCAAGAGCAGCTCTCTGCTTTCCTAGGCAACGGTCAGAAAGAGTTGGTCCTTAACAAGCAAAGGCCACTGAGGACTCTTCATAGCATATGTGAACTGCACCATGATAATGGCTCCTGCCATGTGGAGGAAGAAAATTCAAGGGGTCGCACATTAACATTTTCAAAATCAGTCACGGCTGCCACTTTCTGTTAGTAACAGAGTCATGAGAGACAACACGTGGGTAGCAAGAACAGAGCCCACACTAGGACACTGGTTCACAAACTTCACTGATTCTCGAATTGCAGTTTTCCTCAGACTTCCTAACATTACTTTTAACAGTCATTCTGTTAGGTTCTGGAATAGAGATCAAGAGATTGGTGTGTTCTTCTCTTAGGAAGATATTCACCAAGAGCTTAAAAGACACAAAACACTCACCTACAGTCCCGTAAAAATGCCAGGCTAAATAAAAGCCAATGTCCCTTTCAGCCAAAAATTCTATTTCAGGAAATACTTCTCTTCATATTTTTGTAGAAATCATTGAAATATTTTTTAAAGAAATATAAACATGTGTAAAATGAGTGATTCTTTTCCTGTAACAGTTACACGAAATGGAAGAATCAGAAATAAATTCCTAGAAGGCAGGGGCAGAGCCTAGGAAATCTTGGGCATACAGGTAATAAAAGAGCACTGAAAATAGTGAGCAACTGGGGACTGGGGACGGATCCCAAGTAGGAAGTATTCAGAATCCTATAGATAAAAACTAATAGAAAATATATTTAATTTAAAATAGGAAATTGCCTTACTCATGAAACAACCGGTCTACCAAATATAGAAAATGGTGAGGCTCTACTAGTTGCTAATGCTAAATGGTACAGTGTGTTGGGGAAGGTGGATCTGGTTTGAAAAACTGGTTCTGTCATAAAAGTTTCCATAAGATTCAATAACATTGGCAACCATAAAGATGGAGTAGCGAGAGTTTGTTTTATATTCCTAAATTCAAATGTAGTTGAAACCGCAAAATGTTCATTAATATTTTAATCATTTCAGAAATGATACAGATCCCTTCCTGTTTTTCTTTTGTCCAGTAAAATGTATTATTTACCAAATGTTGCAAATCCTTTTCCGGTTTCCCCACATTGAGATCTTCTCCAGCCAGCTGTTGTTTCTGTCTGGTAAGGACAGGGACAGTTAACAACAAGCAGATTAGAAACTGAAGTTAAAGAAGTGACTGAGAACCAAAAGGGATTTACTTAATTGCTTATTTTATGTAAAAATAGGCCTTGGATTTTAAAGAGGAAAGTGCATTTGTTTCTTAACAGATAATTACTGGGAGGATAGTTTCAGCAACCATTCCATTGCCAGAAGAGTCAGCAAATTGGCAACCTGGTCCTTCCATTCCCCCTTCTGGTATTTAAACAAGATAAGGT
Organism: Myotis lucifugus; assembly: GCF_000147115.1. Lineage (NCBI taxonomy): Eukaryota > Metazoa > Chordata > Mammalia > Chiroptera > Vespertilionidae > Myotis > Myotis lucifugus. Next base: position 10,969,456 of record NW_005871063.1, on the reverse strand, counting down.
GGTGTGAGATCAATTACCCCACTTCCTTCTGCCTGGGCTTTCCATCTTCCTCTAGCATCAAGGGCAGCTCCTTCCCTTGTTTCAGTGCCAATCGCCTCCCCCTCCTCTCCACACTTTAGAAATCAGTGGAATCTGCCTTGGGTTAGGAAAGTTCCAAAATACTTCCTAGGCAGAATCATGGAAATTAAAGATGTGGAGGACCTCATTGGATCATCTAGTTCATTTATTTCCCATTAAGGAGTTTTCCAGATGGAAGATTTTCATATGCTGGATGCCTCCTCTCGTTTCTGCGGGGCCTAAAGTCAGATTTTGAGCATCCAATCCTAATGTGGGGAGGTGAATAAGGCCTGCATTCAATAATTTCATAGACAGAAAAGTGCCTTATCCCAAAGGTGTTATCATATTACAACAGCTTTTGGATGGAAATAGGTGACACCTCATCAGAACAGTTACGTGAGAGGGCTGTATGGTCCTCCAAAGCACCATGGTCTGACATTTCTTTTGCAGAGAGCAGTGTTTGGTTGCTCTGTCCTGAGCACAATGGAATCCATTGGGAACTCAGCCTTCTTTTTTTCTTTTTTCTTTTACCCCCCTTCTCTCTTTTTCTTTAGTTCTTGTTGCTTAAATTTTCTGCTTACAGAAACTGCTAACTGCTGTTTCGGGAGTTTTTCCAGAAGTGTCCTGGAGGAGAGGAGTGATGTCTAATGATGCACAGATAAATCTGCAGGAGGACATCAGTCAGTACTAGACACCTTCTTCACTAGCAATTTATTTACCAATCTCCCCTCTGTATATTTCCACCAGCTTCACACAATGCTGCCAAAAATTGCTGTAAATTTCTTTCAGAGAGATATATTAAAGAGCCACCTTAAGTAAGTGCCATGGGTATGGTCACATTATGGTCTAGATACAGCGGTTCTCAACCTGTGGGTCGCGACCCCTTTGGTCGTCGAACGACCCTTTCACAGGGGTCGCCTAAGACCATCCTGCATATCAGATGTTTACATTACGATTCATAACAGTAACAACATTACAGTTATGAAGTAGCAACGAAAATAATTTTATGGTTGGGTCACAACATGAGGAACTGTATTTAAAGGGCCAGAAGGTTGAGAACCACTGGACTCTAGAACAACCTGAATTTTTTCATAATACAGAAACCCAACTTTAAAATCAGGTGAGGTAGAATCCTGTCTTTTTTTCTTCCTTAGCTGTATAAACTTGAATAATTATTTAGCCCAAAGTCTCAATCTACTCATTTGTTCAATAATTTTTATAAGGCAAAATAAATATTAAAATATCTGGCCCATGCACACTGCAAAATAAATAGAAGTTTCTTTTCTTCCTTTTTTAAAAAATTGGTACTTAATCTAAGAGTCTTGAAAGAATCCCTAAAATGAGGAAAATGTTTTCCCCCTGCTTCACGTGAAGAAAAAAACCAAATTAATTCTTCATTTTTCTGGTAATAATGGTCTGCTTTTGAGTACACAGCTCCTTTATACCTTTTTTTTAAGAACAAAAGAAATCTTGCATTCTGTGGAAAGTTGATGAAATCCAAAGAACTTTAGATACTAAGTTTATTAAATGCTTCAGTACCACATGATCCCTTGGCCCTGATGCATTAAAATATACCTTAAAAAGCTTTACAACATTGGAATTGGAATCATCAGACATGCCATACACATGGGTCAGAAATGCTTGTCTCTTGGTATTCAGTAGCCGGAAAAAAACTTGAATTAATGAGCACAAAGGGCAATTGATAGGAGAGCATGTTTTCTTGGAATACTCTTCGCTCAGATACTTATTGATTTTCCTTTTCTCCATCCCCCCATTTTTATTCAGATGTCACTTTTTCAAAGAGGCTATTCATGATCACCCATAATCCAATTACAATTTCTTACACATTCCCAATACCCTGTCCTGAACCTACTATATATTTATTTGTTTATATCGTTTATTTTCTGTCTATTCTCACTAACCATAAAGGCAGGGGTTTTAGACCATTCTGTTCATTGTTTTTGCCTTAGCAACTTAAGCAATACCTAGCATATAGTGAGAACTCAGTAAATGTTTCTTGAATAAATCAATGAATATAAATCTCATGGAATCTGAGGGAGAATAAAAACATTGGCTTCGGAAAGAGTGAGGGTCACGTTCTGTAGAAGCAGGCGTATTTAGGTTTTCCCCATGGAGCTCTGCCGTTAACATGGAGGTCTATTTTTATGGGTAGAGAGTGTCTTCTAAAGTCTTGTTCAATGTTCATTCTCTGTTAGCACACCCAAAGAATTCTTTTGAAGGAGAGTGTAACTGACTTGCCTACCATTAGCATCAAAAGGCACCTCAAAAATTTCTGCTTAGATTCTGGAGCAGTGGCCAACACTCAAACGCTTCCCAAGTAGTATAAAGGTGTAAAGTCTGAGTATAACTCACTGGGGTGTAGTGTCAGACGATAGATAGTATGTTGAAGCAGAGAATAAATCCCCGTCTTAGCTGGTGAAGCCCCCATTCAGTCCGGCTGAGTGTCTTGTTAAGCCAGAGCCAGAGCCAGAGCCAGAGCCAGCTTTTTCTAGAGCTTCTGATTTTCAAAAGAAGCTACAAATATGGATCTTTCTATAAAATCTCCCAATTTCAAAATTCTGATAGCTATTTGAAATATCATATTGAAATATACTGTGAAGATCATGAATGTCTAGAGGACAGATATGGCCAACAGGTTGTGTTTGTTACTTCTTTTTTTTTTAATCCTCACCCAAGGATATTTTTCCATTGGTTTTTAGAGAGAGTGGAAGAGAGAGGGAAAGACAGAGAGAAACATCAATGTGAGAGAAACACATCTATTGGTTGCCTCCTGCATGAGCCCAACCAGGACCTGGGCCGGGGAGGAGCCTGCAACCAAAGTATGTGCCCTTGACTGGAATCAAACCCGGGAACTTCAGTCCACAGGCTAACACTCTACCCATTGAGCAAACTGGCTAGGGCTGTACCTTCTGATCTTAAGTATCTTTGAGTTCTAGTTATCAGAATTTTATAATTTAAGCCATCTTCAATTTATTTGCAATAATAATTTTATTAACAATTTCTGCTTTCTAAACGAGATTCCTAATATACATATATTTTTTTAGTTATTCTTCTTAAGAATCCTCTTGATTTTCTTGATTATCTTAATGATGCCCCTTTAGGGCTTTTTCTAGTACTTAATATAAGATGGCTCTGTCTTTTGGTTTTGTTCCATCCACCAAAAGGGTGGATTACAAACAAATATTTGGTAATACGCAGTTACAATCGGCCCGAGTTTACACGTTTCCCGCACTCCACCGCAAATCTATATGAACCGAGTTTTAAGACGGCTCCCGCGGAGTACGCGCAATTCACGCGAGCCGACTTAACTCGTTTCCTGCACTCCAAGTGATTAATGATGCCCCTTTAGGGCTTTTTCTAGTACTTTATATCTGCCTCCCTTGAATGCTAAGTGGAATAAGTAAAAGGAAACTGAGTTTGCATATAGAAATGTTTAGGACTTGCCTGTCTCTTACTAGTATGTAAGCTTGAACAAAGTTAACCTTCTTAGGTCTCTGCCCTTCTACCCTTACAATGAGGATAGCAGCATCTATTTTTTTTTTTTAACTGATGTAAGACCCATGTACATGAAATAAATTGCAAATTAAAGTGCTTAAAATGTAAGACTTAATCCAAGTATAACACCATTGTTTTATATGACAGTTGAGTCCCACTGAATGCTTTATTTATAATAAAATGCTTTATTGCCAGTAAAATTCTTTATTTCCAATAGAATTGAAAACGCATAATTGCAAGGTTTTGTTGTTGTTGCTGCCGCCATTGCAGCAACAGTCAGATATTCTCCAGACTCTATGATCTTTTTCTTAAGTCATCCTGTATAATAAAAGGCTAATATGCAAATAGACCGAATGGCGGAACAACTGAACAACCGGTCGCTATGAAATGCGCTGACCACCAAGGGGTGCACATGGAATGTGGCGAGCATTGGCAGCAGGCGGCAGACATGGAACATGGCGGGAGTCAGCCATGGCAGGATGGTGGTGCAGATGAGGGGGGGCGCCAGACCAAGGCGGGGCGCTAGTCACTGTCATCGGGGCGAGCTTCTGGTGGTTACTGAAAATTCTTTGCTCCTGCGCGCCACGGTCCCGCCCGGCGCTCACACCCACTGCCAATGCCCGGTGCTGGCCCCAATCGCTCGCTGCCATCACCAGGTGCAAGTGGCGGCTGCCAGCCCCAATTCCCCCTCAGGGCTTCACCTCCCCCTGCTCCTGAGGGCGATTGGGGCCGGCAGCCACCTCTCACACCCGCTGCCAGCAATGGCTCCACTCGCACCCAGTGCCAGTGCCAGAGCTGCTGCTTTCACCCACTGCTGGCCCCGGCCCCAATTGTTCTGCGCCGTGAGCGGGTGTGAGCAGGGTTGGCGCCATCAGCACATGGGAGCGGCGGTGGGAGCAGGGCTGCGGGCAGAGAAGGGACCAGGGGCCGCAGCGGGAGGAGCCGGGCTGGGGGACAGAGGATGGGCTGAGACCTGCCCCTGTGCCCATTGCAGCCTTGCATCCCACAGTTCCTTTCAAGGTGCATGAATTCATGCACTAGGCTCTAATTATTATAATTTATAATTCAAAGTGTGGTAGTTTATAAATTGATTTTGCCCTCAATCTTACTCATCTTATCCTTTTTCTCACTTCATATTAACTTTCTGAATATTTTCTTTTTGTTGTCAATTATTTAATTTTAGTTGTCCCCAATTGTATTTATAGTCATATTTGATCCTTTTTTCTTATTTATTTTTTATTTTAAATAACCTCCTTCTTAATCTTTACCTTTAAAAATCACATCTAGACATCATTAGTTGCTCACATATCATGTTTTTCATGGAACTCCTAATTCTGCCAAGTAAAAAGTATCTCTTACTCTTCTAAAAATCTATATAACATTATTAATTTAAAGCTTAATACATTTCACTTTAATATTTTTATTTATGTATTAAAGTAAGTACAATGACTCAGTCTTATTTACTTTTGTTGCCCCTGCAACCCTTAAAATAGGACTTTATCTATTATAGGTACTCAAAATAAATTGGATGAATGGATTTTGCTTTAACTCTCTTATCTTTATTTTCTTACATCAAAGTCATGTTGTTATTCTTTATTTCCATTGCTTTTATTATAGTCTTGCATGTTATGCCTATCAACTCAGTATTTCCCTACACAGGAGACCTTGACAATTAGGTAAAAGAAAACTTAAAGGATTCTCTCTTTTTCCTAAAAAATATATTTAACATATTGGTTGAGATTATGTTCTAGCCTCAGTCCCTAGGGAACCTTAACACTAACACTTTTCTAAGTAGAGAAATTATCATTTATTCCCTCACATTGCTTCCTGTCATTAAGCCACTTCCGTACTTAAGACAAAACATTTTCCATAATAACAAGGAAACCAATTTTTCAAATTGTTGTTTGACCACCTATAGGATAACACTTTCAAAGTCTTTTTGAAAGTAGAAATAAAATTGCCTTTTCTTGTGTCTGTATCACCTCTGAGAAATCTAAGAGACTCATTTATTCAATTAATCTTAGTTGAGAACCTGTTAAGTACAAGGCGCTATAAGAAACTATAAGGACACATAGAAGGGAAGCTTATTTGGCCTTCAAGAAGGTTCACCTTTGTAATCGACTAAATACTCTGATGAGAACACAGAGGGATAAACCTCCAACTCTACCTTGGAAGGAGGTCTATGAAGGTTTAACTGAAGGGAAGATTTAAGAAAAGTCTCCAATGACAATTTGCTTGGCTGTCAAGCGACTGGAAGTGCATTCTGAAAAAAAGAAATAGCGCATGTAAGACATGGAGTCATGCACCCCGTGTGGAGAACTGCATGTAGGCTGTCAGGCCTTTCTGGAGCTGGAGAGCAAGATGAGACCAGAAGAGACCCTACTGAGGAAGGCCTGAACGGTGGTGGAACGTTCCTATTTTGTCCTGTAGTTCCTATCTAAGCAGGAAAGGGACCACTTAGATACATCCTAGACACATTACCTAGTGATGGAATAAAATGTGTATTATGTAAGGTGAGGATGTTTGCAGATTAACTGAAAACTGAGCTCAATGCTATAAGCTGGGAGAGCAGCAACAAGAAGGAGAGGACGAGACAAAATCTGTTATTTTGGACAAAATCTATTATTGTATATTCTATTTAATCAATAGAGTATACAGTTGTGATTGAGTTAATTAGTGGATCATTATTTCCCCTTGTAGAAGCCATGTTATATATCTCCCCAAAAGTTTTATTTTTCTAGGAATCCGCAACACTGTTATTCTTGCCATCCTGGAAAAGGGGGTGGGGATACAAGTATGGGGATAGGAATCACTGCTCTAAAGTTCCCAGGTTTGCTTCCAATTTCCTCCCAATGGACACTGTGTACTGGATACCATTAGTCTTTGCTACCACATGTCAGCTTAGCATGACAGTTTGCACATTCAAGCCAAAAGTTTCAGCAGGGTCCCTGATGACTTATTTATATCTGCTCTGTCAATTAAATATAGAACATATCCTTTAGTTACTCAGTACAACTTCGTTTGTAGATGTCAAAATGCCATAGTTTGTGCATCCCTAGCTGCCCTTCAGATGATCTTATCCCCCACTTTGAGAATCTCTGCTCATCCCCATTTCTCATTCTAGCTTGCCAATGTGAGCGATAGTTGAGCTACTTATTTCTTATGTGACACATATTTTTCCTTAGATTTCTAATAAAGCTTGTAGGTGACTTCAGGCTTCCTGTGTTCTCATTCCTCTCTAAATGATTCCTATTTCTTTGGGACAGAATGGAATTCTGATACATTATATATCATGAAATTAAAACTACTGATTCTAGCCTTAATTCCTTAATTATATTGTTTCTTAATATCACATAAATATAATTAAAATGCATACTCTAGTTGTTCAAATAATTCCATATATTTATCTTAGCATTGGTTTTAAGCACAGAAAAAAAAGGAAATAACAAAAATTCACTAAAATACTGTATATTTATAGTCAGGTATGGTGTATCCAGATAATGTACTAAGCAGCCATTAAAAATTACTGTTTTAGCCCTAACCAGTTTGGCTCAGCGGATAGAGCGTTGGCCTGCGTACTGAAAGGTCCCTGGTTCAATTCCGGTCAAGGGCATGTACCCCGGTTGTGGGCACATCCCCAGTAGGGGGCGTGCAAGAGGCAGCTGAATCGATGTTTCTCTCTCATTGATGTTTCTAACTCTCTATCCCTCTCCCTCTCCTTCCCTCTCTGTAAAAAATCAATAAAATATATTTAAAAAAATTACTATTTTAGCCAGAAAATTTTGACAGGAAAAGCTTTTCATTATATATATATATTAGAGGCCTGATGCACAAAATTCGTGCAAGGGCCTTGGTCCTGGGCCCCACCTGCCACCACTGCGGCCGGGGGCTTCTGCCGCCTCTGCCTTGGCTCCTGCCATCTTTCTTTGTCCGGAAGGAAGGATGTCTGCTCTAATTAGCATATTATGCTTTTATTATTATAGATAATATAGAAAAACTCATACAATTACATGTAGAATGAGATCTAATTTTTTGACAGATTTCTCTTTATGTGATTCCATTTAAGTGATAGAATTTCAGGTGACATTAATTTAATTTTTACTATTTTATATTTTCTGGTGAAGGAAGCATATTGGAAATTCAGAATACTTGTTCTCTTTATTTGGGAATACATGTCCTGGGTTTGAGCTTGCTAAAATTGTCAGAATAAGATATTAGTGATACAAATGGAACAGCAGTATATTTTAAGAATGTTTTCATGAGATGTTGTACAACAAAACAAGGTAAACCAAAAATATTCCATCATTTCCTCTGAGTTAGCAGCCCTTATCTGACTGAAGAGAAACACTTGGACCTCACCTATACCTTAGACTAGTCTAGTCAAAATTAGACTAGTCTAATTTTACAAGTGTAACATCGCCAAGACTAAATCAAATTGACAACTCCAGGTTCACTATTTCTGGGTTTATATTTAAACTTTGTGTTAATTTTTAAAAATAGCTAATTGGGTTTTTCTTTTCTTTCTTTATATTCTGTTGAAAAAAATCAACATTTTCCCATCCTCCAGTCCAGTATATAAGTTCATCAGTTAGCATTATTATACCACTAGAGGCCTGGTGCACAAAATTTGTGCACTGGGGTGGGAGGGTGTCCCTCAGCCCGGCCTGCCCCCTCTCACAGTCCAGGGGCCCTCAGAGGATGTCCTACTGATGGTTTAGGCCCGCTCCCTGCAGGCCTAAGCCACAGTCTGGGCTCCCTCTGCAGGAGGTGACCAGATGATCAGGGGAAGGTGCCGCCCCCATCACCCCGCTGCTGCTGCCACTTCTGTCCCTCGCAGCCACTGCGGCTGCCAGCCCTCCTCGACCCTTGAAGCCACTGTGGCTTTGTCCAGAAGGATGTCTGGAAGGACGTCCAGAAGGACGTCTGGGAGATATCCGGTCTATCTGGTCTAATTAGCATATTACCCTTTTATTAGTATAGATGCTAAGAATAGGAAATGATGCCCTTGCTGCTTTGGCTCCGTGGATAGAACATCATCCTGCAGACCAAAGGGTCCTGGGTTTGATTCCTGTCAAGGGTATGTACTTTGGTTGCAGGGTCCTCCCAGGCCCGGGCCCTAGTCAGGGCTGGTGCTGGAGGCAACCAATTGATGTGTTTCTCTCACATCAGTGTTTCTCTCTGTCTTTCCTTTTATCTTCCACTCTTCCTAAAAATCAATGGAAAAATATCCTCAGGTGAGGATTAACCAAAAAAAAAAAAAAAGAAAGAAAAGGAAAGGACAACAAGTGGGAGAGTCATAGCTCTGCCCTTATTTTCTTGGTGGCACACATTTTGACATTTCCCACTTGATAGCTAGTGTTGATATGTTGTGTGCACTTTCCTTTTATTTTATTCTCCTTTACTTTGGTAAGTCTCTTTGGAAGTGGGGATGACTCCTTCCAATGTCCAGTGTTGTTTTGTTTGTTTCTTTTTTCTTCACAATCTGGAAAATTTCATTATGAAATCTGAAACTCAGTATTATGCCAACAACACATTGTGTGTGTTAATTCACCAAGAAGATAAATCACATTTTCTCATATTTCCGGAATCTTGGATGATGGGGCATCCCACACTCCCACACTTGCTCCCTGGATGCTCTACACTTGAGCCCCATCTGGTTTTCTTTTCTAAACATGTTCCCCTGAGATCTTCTCTAATTTGAATTGTATTAAATTCATCAACTTCTTAATGAGCGTTGGGCATTGTTCAACTTGTGTGGTGGTCTCTCCTGAATAGTGGTAGAGGGGAATCTTAACTGCCTTCAGTCTATGTACCTCTGGGCGTTCCCACCAGGTCTAAGCACTGTTTCACATTATGTGAATGTCATAAATAACTTGGTTGAAAGGGTCAATGTTTTCTTATCTTGAAGAGAGTCAAAGGGCAGTTCGCATTTATCTAGGAAATGCACCTCACAGATGCTAGTCTTAAAAGCTCCTCAGGGGATGGGTGGGGAAATACTATTATCCTTACATAATTCTAAAAACCTGGGGGGTAGTGAGCCAACAGCACAAATCCTTCCCTTTCCTTTTCATCAAGGCCACAGCAGAAGAATACACACACACACACACGCACACACACACACATCACTAGTAATTTCATTTTTCTTACAATTCACAGTTTCTTCTCAATCGTACATACTTTCCTTATGTCTTAGCTTGTTTCCTTTAGTATATCTTTTATGTGTAGACAGAGTGGGTTGTAAGAGCAGAAGCCAAGGGTGTTTTTTGTTTTCTTTTGCTGTGATGAACTGAGATCTGACTTAAGAAATTTAACTCAAATCAGATTTTTTAAAAAATAGATTTTTGTAACTGTATTTTAAAGGCCCCCTACACAGTCTACAGCTGTCTGGATCTGTTCCTGGATGAAAATCATAGATGAAGTCTGTGATATCTCCCTATTGAATTTTAAGTCCACCACCCAGTTTTAGTTCATGCTATCTGCTCCTCGCCAAATTTCACTTCCTTTAGACTATAACCCATATCCAATTGTTTATGTTTAAAGTCTGGGAAAATCAGCTTCTACATACCAAATAAGTTGAATTTTACCAATTTACTTTAAATAATTGATAAATGTTTGAAAAATTATCCTCAAACATTTTAGGTCCATTCTACTTTATTGTTGACTTCTGTAACTGAGTTAGAGGTTTTTTTTTTCTCTTTGAATTAACTTTGTTGGCACATATTTTACATATAATTCAATGCACTTATTAAGTGTACACTTTGATGAATTATTATAAATACATACATCCATCTAATAATCAATCCAATAAAGACATAAAATAGTTCTGTAACCCGAAAAAAGTTCCCTTATGCCTCTTCCAGAGTGCATAGCTAGTGCAAAACTTCTAAGGTGAGATTGAGCTTGGCATATGTAGGGAACTGAAAAACAAGTCTAGTTTAGTGAAGAAGAACATGAAAAGAGGTCAGAGAAGCAGATGGGGCGTGATCTTATAGGAAATAAAGGTTGACTTTATTTTATTTCCAATATAAAGAAGCCATTGGAATCTTGTAAGTAGAGGAATAGGATGATCTGATTTATATCTTATTTTCCTCGCATATCCATTTGTCCAATCCTACACTTTCTATGTTGTCTAAATCCCCTAATTTATTCTTCCCTGATATCATTCACAAGAATCTTTGGAATATTTTTTACTCTTTGAATGTTCATACCTTGTGTTTTCCATTACTTACATTATTGCTTCCATTCTACCTTCTAGGCTGTAAAAGGGATAGAAGCTATATATAGAAAAAAGACACTGAGAAGTTCTGTAGAGTATTTAAAATTGTTTAACTAGTGTGTCCCTGTTTCATTGAATCATGACAAGGAGTTAAAGGAAAAACACTTTGGGCCCTGGCCAGATAGCTCAGTTGATTAGAGAGTCATACCAATATGCCAAGGTTGTGGGTTCGATCCTGAGTCAGAGCACATACAAGAATCAAACAATGAATGCATAAGTGGAACAACAAATGGATATTCCTCTCTCCCTCCCCACTTCCCTTCCTGTCTAAAATCAATTTTAAAATCTCACTTTTAATTCCTTTGGTGGAGAATTCAAATTCTTAAAAAACCCTACTGTACATTCAAAAGCTAGTTTATATTGTAATTATATTCTAAGAATATTATAGACATCAGTTACTAATTTCATTTTGATCTTTCACCCAGACTATTTTAAATTGCACTGCCTCTTTGCACAGGGTTATTGTTAGAGTAACTGTATATATCCTCTTTCATTCTTAAAAATATTCAAGTTTGGATGATCAGTTATACAGGGTGAAGCAAAAGCAGGTTTACAGTTGTTCATATGGAAAATAATACAGTAATTAATAAATAATAATAAAAGAAGAAATTTTAGCCCCACCCTTTATAAACTCCTTATTATAATGAAACTAGAGGCCCGATGCACGAAATTCGTGCAAGAGTAGGCCTTCCTTCCCTCAGCTGCTGGCACCAGCTTCCCTCTGGCACCCGGGACCCGGGCTTCCCTCGCAGCCACAGCTTCATCTGGAAGGTCATCTGGAAGGATGTTCGGAAGGATATCTGGTCTAATTAGCATATTATGCTTTTATTATTATAGATTATAACTTTTATAACATAACATATTGTCACACTGGCCATGATACTAAATTTTATAATTATTCTATAATACAGGACTGCCCTCTTGGAAATTTATTGCTATGTAAGTTGTTATATGAAAAGTTAGAGTAGAAAATACAACCATTTGTTAAATACATACTATCCAGTATTACAGTGGGCATTATCACAAGTACTTTACAGTATAGTACTCAATTTAATAAGTAGAAGGCTCAGTAGGTGCTGCTTGTATTAGCAGATGAGGAAATAGTTTTGGAGAATTAAACCATCACCCAAGTAGTTAGAGTGCCCAGGTCTTTATGGTGCCAGAACCGGTTCTATCCTCCTAATATATGATATCTCCTTAAAATAGGATTTCTTTTCTAGGAGAAATAATATAAGCACTTTAACAACATGAACAGAAAGAAGAAAGGAAACTGATATTTATTAAATTCCTAATATTCACTGCTCACTAAACGAAGTTTTTAAAATATTATCTCTTTTAATTATCCGAACAATTCCAAAGGAAACAAATTGTTTTTTATATTTCATTGAAAATGACATCCAGAGAAGTTAAGAAGCCTCCTCAAAGTCACATAGCTCCTTGAGGCAGAGTTGGGATTTGACTCAGCTATGTCTGGTTCTGATACCTGGGATCTTTGCAACTAATTATGCCACATTTAGAAAGGAAAGCTAGCCTAATCTCTGTTGAATTAGATTTAAAAGGTACATAATACATTTATTCTGGAGAAACTTTCATCCAGAGATCAAATAAACAATCTTGTAACAGCAGGAATAGGGGGAGTAATCTCCTTCTACTTCTTCCAAGTCTTTGAAAGAAGACATGGTTGTCAAGTACCATAGAACTAATGACACCTTTTAATGGAAGCATAAGAAGATCTATATGTCAGCCCCGAAACAGGAAATGGAGCTGTTTACAAGAAAAACGAAGTTGCCTCCTCTGGGGGAAGCAAAAAGGAACATTTGAATAGGCAATTGATCAGTAAGAAGGCTGTAAGGTGATAAAAGACTGTAAAGTGATAAAAGGACTGGAAGTCACAAAGTCCCTGAGCATATTAATTTTAATAAAATGCGTGTCTCCACCTACACTTTATGCAATGAATTTCTTGACATATGTTTCTAAATTTTATCTTTAACCATGTAGGTATTTTCATCTAGAGCTAACCCCTCTTTATCAAGGATAAATGGATCCCTTTGGACTATTTCTCTAATTGACTATCTAGAATGTACATTTATTTTATTACTGCTTTTAACCAAATTGTTTGCTGCTCTCTGTTGTCCTAGGCAAGATGTGATACAGTTTTGGATATTTGATTTTTTACTTATTATACACAGAATTAATTTTGAAATAATTAAAATTAGGCACTCACTAAAATTTCTTATTTCAATTTAATTATTTAGCAATGATCCAAATAATTCTGAATAAAATATTTAACACTCCAAATTGATTTGACATATGAAAACATGTCTTCAAACATTTCAGGAAGATAAAATTAGCATGAGTGCTCATAATAAGATAACATATAATTGATGTTGTATTAATTAAATGAGAATAGCACAAGCAAGAACTAGGTCATTATAAAAGTAGTATAAAAATCACAAATGCATTCATGACATGCTCCATAATATCTCTGCACTTGGACATATTATTAGATGGTACAGCATCACACTAGCTAGTAAAGTGATTTTTAGCTGAATACAGAATACCCTCAGTTGCTATTGAGAGTTTTAAGATTGAAAAAACAGTGGTAGCATCGACACTGAGTCATACATCTTGATTCATGCATCTTAAAGAATGATAATATCTTTGCTTATGTAGAAACAGCTTGCATCAGGGAGAGACCATCATGGTGAAGATTTTTCTTTTTTTCTTTTTAATGTGTTCAGAATTAGCATTTACCTGGCATTCCCTAGGTAGTTTAGGATTTCAGGACTACTGCAAGGCAGCCTTTTCTCAAAATTGGTGTGAATAAAAGACCCTAAATCACATGCCCTGATATTTTCTCTTCTGGAATCTATTGGAAGGCTATTTGTTTAAAAGACCCCAGAGAAATTCAGCAACGTGTCAGGACCCTTTGTTCTTTGTGATTGACCACAAAATACACTGGAGTAGTATAGATATCATCTCTTGTGGTTTCATCAGGGAGAGCAGAGAGGAGGAGAGAGGGCCCTGGTGGGCAGGCAGCAGAGTTCTCTGACTCTGTGGAATAAAAGTGCCCACAATTTGCGTGCATTGTTCCTATTTGCAATCCTTTGGAAATACTGTCTAGAACCTAGAATACAGGGGACGAATGATAGAGATTAATGAGACTATCTTATGGGATTATCTATCTATCATCTATCTGTCATCTATCATCTATATTTACAATATTAGAATCATCTGAAGGTTACCCAAATATACCAAATATCCTTTTACATAAAAAGAATGCATTAGGATGTTCAGAGATGCTTTTCTACAAACATAAATCAGCACATCAGAGCCATGATGTGGGCTTAGCCTAAATTCAACCATTTCTTCATGAGTTCTTACACATGCCTCTAGAGGACCTATGTAAATAACAATAATTAGAAGTAGCTAAGAAATTTAAAAATAGACTAATGTAGTCTAATGTTAAATGTTTCTATGGCTAGCTATTTATTTATTTACTATTATTATCAAAGAAGGTCTTTGTGCCTGCTAGAGACAAGAGGCATATTTTGGCCCTTATTTATTATCATATTTTGTTGCTGCTGCTGCTCCTGTTTGTTACAAGCATTCTTTCCTTTATTCACATTATACTCTACCTATGACAGTTCTCAGACCTCTGGATGTAGAACTGACAGTAGAGATATATCAGGGACTGATTTCCTAAAAGAAAATAGAAATAAATCATATTTAGAAACTACTTTGAAAAACTAATTTGTTTCAAAATAAACTTTTTGAAATTTGTTTCAAAGTAAACTAAACATACTCATTGTTCAGTCACTTTAGCACTACTCAGTGAATTGCATATGAAAATAGATTTTTTTTAGTTTTCTTTGGATTAATATGTCAACTTTGAATGTGTAAACATTAAATTAATATCTCTAATGACAGCAATATTGGGCTCCTCAAGATTCATAAACCCCCAAGGAGGTAATGCCTCAAGTATAAACATTGCTAGTTGCATTTATTCACTTGATGACTCTTGATATGTTAAAAAGTAAAACAACAATAACAACAACAACAGCCTTAAAACATTGTTATGGCTTCAGTGTTCTCTAGAGCGTTGACCAGAATTGATATAAGGCCAGGATAACATGAGGCGGTGTTCATTTTTAAAGTTACCTCTATAAAGGAATCTTCTAATTTCTCATTTTTATGTTCCTATTTTTTGGAAATAATTAATATTTTGAGAAATTACAAATTAAAGAATATTTACTCAACTGAAATCAAGGCTTTCTTTAGAAGATTTTCTTTCATAAAGCTTAGGACAAATCTAAGCTCATATTTTGAATATGGATATTCTCTTGGTGATGAAAGTTATACTTAGTAAATGTGGAATGTGTGTTTCATACTTTGTTTCTTAAAAATATGAACTATGCCAGTGAACTTCAAGATGATGAAGTTTAATGGGCTCTGGAGTTTGAACAGATCTTACTGCCTGGATCCAAATATGAACTTGCAACCAGAAGTGTGTGTAGAATCAGCACAGATCCTCAGAGAACCGTGGCTCTGGTGGGGAAAACATGTGTGCCAGTCAGAGGAGCTTCTGGCTGGTGTGATTGAGGAATTGAGAACTTTGGCTTCACTAAGTTAACTGGGTGCTAGACAGGATTCCACTAGGAAACTTGCACTGAGATTAGAGTAGTTTGTAAAGGATGCCAAGAAAAGCACATTTGGTGTTGCTAGGGCAGACTGTGGCATGTAGAGTGAAATCATTAGACATTATACAAGATTCTAAAATATGAGGAATTATCTAATACCAAGTGTTGTCTTTAGTCTTTGGACCCACTTTTTTTGTTTTCTATTTCCTTTTCCTCCTCCGTGTCATGGTCAGAGGTTGATCTACAACTAGGTTCAATATTTGGATTCTCTGGCATTAATGTCATCTGGCTTGGGAATTCCAATTAATTATTTTTGTGAACTAGCTACTATCTTAAAGCAATTCATTTATACTGGCAGAAGGTCAAAGCTAGTTTCAGAGTTGTGAGTGCCTAAAAAAATTGGAAAGTTTTCCCTTCTCATGTCTTGACGATGAAAGCAAGTAGGCTGTACCAAAGGGAATTGTGGGGCTTTTGGCATTATTGGCCCTTGTTTTGTTAAAAAGAAGGAAAAGAATGACTTGGAAAGACATAAACAATTTAGCTCTTACCTGGATGGATCATGTCAAGTTTTTTGCTTTTTTTCCCCATTTCCCTGTATTTCATTTATTTTTTGGACAATGCTTTAATTTCATAAAATGGTTGTGAAAATACTGCAGACAGCTCATTTTACATCCGAGGATCATTATAGTCACCAGGAAATTGGGTTCACAGTGAATAAGCAGCAAGAATCTGGGAAGAGCCTTGGCTGGGTGGCTCAGTTAGTTGGAGAGCCCTCCCCTATGCCAAAAGGTGCAGGTTCAATTCCCAGTCAGGGTGCATACCTAGGTTGTGGTTCGATCCCCATTCAGAGTGGGTATGGGAAGTAACCATAGATGTTTCTCTCTCCCTGCCTCTCTAAAATCAATAAACATGTCCTTAGGTGAGGGGAAAAAAATCTGGGAAGAGGCAATGGGCACAAAGATGTAATGTTAAAAAGAAAAAATATTACGTTAAAATTCATTTTAAATAACACAAGACACCACCCATTCTAACTTTCCAATCAAAATAGTTACAAGATAGTTCAATCTTCAAACATGGTATGAGGATATGAAGGAAGTGCACCATGGAAATTAATATGTTGTTATTTATTTTATGTCTTCAAAAATATAATTACAAAAAATAAAAATTAATATATTTACAATTTAGAATTAAAGTGCATTATTGCCAAATGATGGGTGGGTTATCTTATTTTCAATAGAGTCAGGGAAAGAAGGAAGTCAAACGAATCGACAAAACAATTATTTATTGAATGGAGCTTTGTCGATAGAAATTTAGGAATTAAACAATGCCTATGACCTATGATCTAGAAACAAAGAAAGTTTATTTATTCCTTTTACATTCTTTGATGAACAGCTGTAGACTTTTAGAAAGTCTCAGCATGTCTGGCGGCTGTGAACTTTGCTGTAAAGGGAGATTGTCTACTTTGAGTCAGGTGTTTTACACACACTATGGATTTAATGCCACTGAAGGAAGCACTATAGTCATCTTTTTAGTGAATAAAAACATGAACACAGTGGAGGGGGGGGTAATAACTCCAACAAAGGAATATTAATAATTTGGGGAAATTTGGAGTTTGAACCAAATTATTCCTACCCACAAATCCATATTTTATTTATTTCACTCACAAGCTAGAAATGGAAAGCAATTAAATACATTTTTTAAAAAACCTTACCACTAGAGGAGTTTGAAAAGAAATCAATGAAAAAGTCTACTTCATTCACGCTTCATTCATTCAGAGAGAGTAGGTGGAACAGTGACCTGGCCAAGACCAGAGCAAAGAAACCACAAATGTGCTGTAGCCTTCTCCACATACCCCCACTCTCTAAAAAAGAGCAATGTTTTGTCTTTTTTATGTATGGTCAGTCATGTGTGACCACAAGAGGAGACACAGGAGGGGCTCAGGGAAACAGTTTCTTATACTCATAGGTCCAGGAGACAGGAGGCACAGCACACCAAGCAGGGCCACATGGGAAAGACACCAGGAGGCAGGAGGCAGAAGACAGGTGGGAGGAGAAAGCATTAGGCCAGAGCCTTTCCTGGGATTTCCCTTGGAAAAGGAAAGGCAGGGTGAACAGTTTAGAATGGGCTAGTTTGAATAATTTTAGTGGGCTTTATATAGCTACTAGAGGCCCAGTGCATGAAAATTTGTGCACTCGGGGCGGGGGAAGGAAGTCCCTCAGCCTGGCCTGTGCCCTCTGGCAGCCCGGGAGCCCTGGGGGGATGTCTACCTGCCAGCTTAGGCCGGCTCCCCGGGGGATTGGGCTTAAGCTGCAGTCAGACACCCTTAGCACTGCTGAGGAGATGGGAGAGGCTCCCACCACTGCTGCTGTGCTCCCAGCCTTCAGTCGGGCTTGTGGTTGACCTGAGCTCCCGCTGTGGGAGCGCACTGACCACCAGGGGGCAGCTCCTGCATTGAGCGTCTGCCGCCTGGTGGTCAGTACACATCATAGTGACCAGTCGTTCTGCCATTAGGGTCAATTTGCATATTACCCTTTCATTATATAGGATTATATAGGATAGGAGTGGTCCCCAGCTGCCTGTTACCTGCCTTTGGATGATTAAGATAGAAATATTTTCTCCTGAGCTACTCATATAGATACCAGATAAAGGAGGTGTGGCTCTAGCTTGCTTATTTTGCATTCTTCCCTTCTGTCTCCCAGAGAAGCCTGAGTCTGAGTTAGTTCAGATTTCTGACTTCCTTCATGTAACCCACCTGACTCCAGGAAGTTGAACACTTCACCCTCTGCTCATGGGTTATCCTGAATTGTCTAATGGTAACTCCCATCTCTTATTAGCAATTGAGTTGGATTTTCTATTGCACATATGGCTTCAAAAGTTTGCTATCTGATCCAGGAGCTTTAGCTAAATGAGAAAGGACTTGAGATTACCCCACCCCAATCATGGCTCTGATGTTTATCCAGGGCCACTGTTTAGAAGCCCTAACGTTTCACTTTTGTTTTTGAGAAGGTATCACATTGAAGGTCTTTTTAATTAAAATCTAATTGACATACACTATTTTAAAAAGTAACTATCATTTGTGGATTTGGGATATAGATCAAAGAAGAATATTTACAATTATCTAAAAAGGCATTAAAATATTCTCCTGCTTTTCTAAGCTACATATTGGAGTAAGACCATATTTTTTTCATATTCTTTAACCAGAACAAGACACTGCAATGTACTGCAACAAATTCAATGCAGATGCAAGTATGAGAATCTAGCTGGCTTCTATTAAGCTACATATTAAAGATATTGGCAAAAATGTAAAATAATTCCGACTCATTGTTTTTTAAGAAAAAACCACCCATTTTTATTAAAAATTATTTTTGTAATTGGTCTATTGTTATTTTAAAATAAATTAATGTATACATATATTTTAATTTTCTTAGTTTTAATTTATTGAGCACCTCAGATGTACCAGGAATTACGCTGATTTCTGGACATAATAGTATTGAACAAGAGCAAATCATTGCCTTTATCAAGCTTTCATTCTAGAGGAAGAGATAAACAACTGTATATATTCAATTTTGACAGTTTGAAATATTTATATATTTTATGACAGTCTGTCACTCTTATGATCATAATAATCTCAAAGATGATTCCTGTTCATAAAAAGTGGCTATTAGTTTTGACCTCATTATTTACCTAAGAGCAACAAGAGTATTTATGTATCATACAGGGCCCTTGACTTTGCATCACAGTTCCTGAGACTTACATAGAGTACTGAACAGCTACAAAGGCCAAAAATGAACTTCTGCCTTGATATTTTCATAAAGAACCTTGGATTTTAGTTCTTAAGCGCCTCTATTTTTTTATTCGAAGGCCAGAAAACAAGCCTAATATAGAGAAGTGAGTTCCTATTTCTGGAAGTTTCCTAAGGTTTTGAAGAGTCTTAGCCTTAAGGATAAAGCTGAGACCTTGTAAGCCAGGTATTGGGCCAGTTTTCTTGGGAGAAGTTTGGAGGCACTAGCTCTATAAGTAAAGCCTTTCCCTGAACTTTAAAGGCAGCTTGTCATACCTGATTAGAGTTTCAGTCTCAAAACACCCTAGGCAAAACCTTAGAAAGATATTCTTATTGTACCTATACAAGTATTTCCATAAAAATTAAGGAGACTTACTATAAATTTTTGAATTCTGGAGAGGGAGTTTAGTGAGTTATTTTGTGTCCCCTATAAAGATATCTTGAAGTCCTCATACCTTATTTGGAAATAGGCTCTGTGCAGATGTAATTATGTTAAGAATCTCTAGTTAAGATCATCCTGCATTTAGGGGGGGCCCTAAACCCAATGGCTGTGTCCTTACAAGAGAAAGGAGGGGATTTGAGAAACAGACTCATTGAGGGGAAACCCCTGTGAAGATGGAGGCAGAGACTGAAGTGATTCACCCACAATCCAAGGAATGCCAGCTGCCATCAGGTACTAGGAGAGAGGCATGGGACAGACTCTCTCAGAGCCTTCAGAGGAAAGCAACCCTGCTGACCTGATTTTCAGACTTCTGGCCTTCAGAGCAGTCAGGGAATAAATTCCTGTCACTTTAAGCTACCAAGTTTGTGGGAATTCGTTATGACAACCTTAGGAGAACTAATATAGGTAGTCAGGAAGAACCAAATATTATTTTTAAATGCTGTATTTCAGCTTTAAATAAAAAAGCAGATTTTACTCAATTGTATGCATTAGAGGTGGCTTAAGAAGAAAGGGAGAGGGCTTCTTCATCTGGAAAATAGAAATTTAAAATTATACCAACAATATCTAAGCAAATAATTACAGTAAAAATATCAATTTATTTAATCCTAGGAAATATTAAATTTTTTTTAATTATATGGGTCTTAAGTGTACAATTCTATGATACATCATCTGTATATTGCATTGTGTGCCTACCACCCAAAGTCAAATCTTCTATCGCTATATATTTGATATCATCTGCTTAGGTATTTTAGTATTTTGAAAATGTTAGAGGGGGAAAATGTTTCTTGTCTTCTCTAATTTTGTAGTTGGCAATATTTTGGTATATAAGATCATTTATACCAAGAAGAATAGCCTGGAGGCTGACCTCTTCAAAAAAGTTTGGAATAACCCTCCTGTAATCAGATTATCTCATAATACTAAACAAACCACAATTTCTCCAATTCTTAGTTTTAAGTATTAGTGTGACAAATATCGATAGTTATAATTCACAAAATAATGCTCTGTGGCATCAACAACAATTTTTAATAGTTTTAAATTATGCAGAGACCAACAATTTTGGCAAGAGCAGCTCTTTTGGCAATATCTGCTTTAGGTAAATCTACCCCTTTTCCTTAAAAAGCAAAGCCCATATAATACAGAGTTGTGTTTCTCTGTCACTCTTGCTCCATGTAGTTTCAGTCACCATATTAATAACTTTTACCCAAAGTTATTACTATTTCTAAAGTCATGGGAAGGAATATGTTTCTTAAAATGTAATTTGAGCCCGGCCAGTGTGGCTCAGGGTTGAGCGTTGACCTATGAACCAGGAGGTCACGGTTCAATTGCCAGTCAGGGCACCTTCCTGGGTTTCACCTGGGTTGCAGGCTTGATTCTCATCATTTTGTTTCTCTTTCTCTCGCTCTCCCTTTCTCTATGAAATCAATAAAAATATATTTAAAAATTTTTGAAGTAATTTGAATATATATGGAGGCATCTTTTTTTTAAGTTTGTACACTGTATTTGACTCGAGTAGTCAGGGGAAATGAGATAGTTAAAAATTCTCATACTAGAATCGAAGAAGATGCCTGACAATAGGCCATCTTTCAATAGAATTCACAGAAAATCTGACTACACTGATAGACAAGATAGTAACAGTTAGCTAACAACAGTAAAAATAGCTCAGGGAGATTAGAGGGACTAGACACACAAGAGCATAAATTTTCAAGATTAACAAAGCTTCATTAAAATCACAAGTTATCATATAGAGGAATTCAATATTCACAAAGAGACAGGCTCTCTATTTTATGAATGTAGCCAGAAAAATCTAACAAGAGCACAGGAAGGAGGCCTGTCAGAATCGCAGCCAAAGCAAATAAGCTTCAGTTTGAAAGACTCACATTAGACCCACAGAGCAGCTACACACTCCTGACTATCTTACACCTCCCGAAAGGGATGGGAAAACCTGCACTCATCGAGGAATTCACTTACCATCTAAAGACTGAGGGGAGCTACAAGTGACTTGCTTTGTAAAAAGACAATTTAGCTATGGTGGGCTTTGTTTATTTGTTATTTCCCTCTAAAGAAAAAACAACAACTAGTATCAGTCCTGTTATTGAATCTGTAGTCAGAGTCTGGTAAATGGGGAGAAAGTACATATGAGTATAAAAAGTCAACTTGATTTGAAGAATTTGTGGGAACTCCTCTGTGCAGTCAAAGAAAGTGCTACACACCCATCTTGTGTAGGTCAGTGGTTGAGCATCAACCTATGAACCAGGAGGTCATGGTTTGATTCCTGATCAGGGCACATGCCCTAGTTTTGGGCTCGATACCCAGTAGGGAGAGTGCAGGAGGCAGCCTATCTATGATTCTTTCTCATCATTGATGTTTCTCTCTCTCTTACCCTTCCTCTCTCTGAACCATTGAAAACATTATATATATATTAGAGGCCCAGTGCATAAAATTCGTGTACTTGGGATGGGGTTCCCCAGCCTGGCCTGTGCCCTCTCACAGTGTGGGATCCCTGTGATCAATGCCCCAAAGTTGTAGGCCCCACCCACCCATCCGGGGCTCCTTGATGGATTGCCCCAAAGAGGTAGGCCTGAGCCGGGGATCCCGCCTCTGGGCGGTGCATGCAGCATCGAGTCCCCGCCCACCCGCGTGCGCCCTGCCCACCCACACGTGCCCGATGAGCATGCAGCCTCCTGGTGATGCATTGTTATGGCATGAGGGCGTCATGACCACATAGGCTTTTATTAGTATAGATAGTGCTACACAACTATTAACAAAAGCTGTCCATTATCCATTCACTTGTTGGCTGAGAGAGACGCTACCATCTAGCTTGTGAGAAATGTTGCATGGATGTAAAACTGAGAGCCCTGGCCAGGTAGCCCAGTTGGTTAGAGTATCATCCCAATTTGCCAAGGTTGCAGGTTTGATGCCTAGTCAGGGCACAAACAAGAATCAAGGAATGAAACAATAAATTGATGTTTCTCTCTCATCAAAATAAGTAAATAAACAAATAACACTGATACACTGATATGCCAAGTTTTTAATATTATTTTGAAAAGCATCCAAGAGAATGATTAGAATCAGGATAGCCAATACAGTGGACGAGAGACACTCACATACAAGTCCTCAATGTCATTGATAGGTATTTGGGAACTATTACATAGGTTAATTGAGATAAACAAGAGGTAGGTTCCTACAACACATTTCTGGTCAGAAAAACATCATCAAACTTCTAAAAAAAAAAAGACCCAAACACTTGTAATTTTAAAGATTGAGATAAATAAAAATAAATAAAAAATGTGTATATATATATATATACATATATATATATATACACACATATATTTTAAAAAGATGAATAAAAACAAATAAGATCATTCTTTTCCAACCTGATTATTCCAGTTCAGGGTTGTGGGTGGCCAGAGCCTTTCCTAGCAGCTCAAGATGCAAAGTGGGAGGCCATCCTGGACATGACACCCACTCATCATAGGATGCACCCACACTCAGTCAGACTGGGACAACTGAGACTCACCGGTTCAGCTCCCATGCACATCTCTGGGATGTGGGAGGCAAACTGAGGACCTAGAGAAAACTCACACAGCCATGGGGAGAACGTGCAAACTCCACACAGTGGCCCTGGCAGAAATCAATTTTTTTTACTTATCAAAATTATGACAAAATGACATTAAACAAAACTACAATATTTGTATACTGTTCATGAGTGTGACTCTTTGCACTTTTTCTGGAGGACTATTAACCATGCAATTAAAGCCTTAAAACTGCCAATCATTTAATGCAGTAATTACACTTCCAGAGATTTACCTTAAAGGAAACACTTAGATGTTGTCAATAATAACAAACAGAAACAACCTAAACATGCATCAATCCAGAATTGGTTTAAAAAAGTAGCATCCATGTAATGAAACTCTATTAGTAGTTACAAATAATGATGTGACATCATTTATTTTTCCATGCCCTTAACAAATATTTCAGTGCTCATAATATTCTAGGCACCATTCTATACTATATACTGGGCATACAGAAATAAATCAAGTGGAAAATTTCTTGCCTTTTTGGAACTTACATTCTAACTGGAGATAGAGACAATACAATTGTAAACACATATACATAAGTATATTATGTTAGTACTGAGGAGAATAATAACACAGGGAAATGGGTGATGGATTTATAGTAGGATGGCTGATGAAGGACCCATTGAAAGGGTGAAATTTGCATCAAGACATAAAGTAGGTGAGAGAATAGACTACACAGATATTTGGAGGAATAGGATCCTACACAGAGGGAGCAGCTAATAACAAGTCCCCTGAGAAGAGCAAGGGGTCAGCATGGCAGAAGGGAGTGAGCAAAAGGTGACTCCTAGGGGATAAGATCAGAGAGGAAAATTGGTGCCAGTGAAAGACTTTGGCCATTGGAGGGGATGAAACAGAGAAGTAATGTGATCTGTCTTACATTATAATGAGATTCACTGACAGAGATGTTAAGAATAGATTAGAATGAGCTAAAGGTAGAAGGAAGGAGACCAGTTGTAAGGTTTCTATAATTATGCAGACAAGGGCTTGGACCTGGGTACAGTAGTGGAGGTAGGAAGTGGTAAGGCTGAAGGCTTATTTAGAAAGTGGACAGCATTTTTATCAGATCAGAGGTGGGATATTAATAAAATAATTAAAAGATGACTTCAAGATTTGTTTCTTGAAAAATAGGAAGCACGGAGTTACCATTTACTGAGATAGAAAAAAGGAATAGGTTTGGTGAATAATATCCGTCAGATTCAAACTTGAACTCTGAAGTTTAGAATCTTTAAGTTTGAGATGCCAATGAAATCTTCAAATATAGATGTCAAATAGTTAGTTGTATGTATCAGTCAGGAATTCAGAGGAGAGGGTCAAGCTGGAGATATATATTTGGGAGGTGCCACCCTGTAAATGGATTTAAAGGTATCAGACACTATGTGAGCACCAAGAGAATGGGTATAGAGAGGGGGAGAAGAGGTTTAAACACTGGAGCCTAGTAACACTCTGGTGTTTAGACTGGGATTGAGGAGAAACTCTTCAAGGAGACTAAGAAAGAGCAGCTAGAAGAATAAAACTAGAAGAGGCTCTGGAAGCCAAATCGTCATGTGTTTAAGACAAAGAGAGGGATCTACAGTGCAAGTAAAATGAAGAATAGGGATTGTACATGGAATGAGAAGATAGTAATGATCTTATCATAGTACAGTTTCAGTGGAATGGGTATAAGTCTAATTGAATCTATATTTATAGCTATGTAACATTTTTGAAGTGTGTTTGAGAGAAATATTAGGGTATATATTTGGAAAGTATACTGTGAACTCATTAAACATATATGTTTATATCTGTGTTTTTATATACTGTGTTTGTGTGCATGTTTGACATTAAAATATATATATGGGAAAAGTATGAAATAAAGTCCACTAAGATATTAACATGGACTATTTTTCATCGAGTGATATTTTAAATTCTTCACTTTTTGTGCTTTCTCTGTAGTTTTTTTTTGTAATGAGTATCTTTTACTCTTGCAATCATAAAAAAAGCCTAAGCAATTTCCTTAAATATATAGAAGGAATATATGCCATGAACAATAAGCTAATATGCATTTTGGTAAAAATTTCTGTAAGATAAAGAATAAGCTAAATGGCTTTGGTTCCTCTTAAATTAGGGAATGTTTTGGGAGAAGTTTGGTTGTAAAACACATTTGTATTTAAACACTTGGTATAATATATAAAACTTTCTTTTTATACAGTTAATTATTATTTAGTAAAGAGTATTCTTTTTCTTAAAAATAAAAATCTGATTTTAATTGCTCATAATCTAAAAAACAAGATGTGGCATTTAAAAAAGAATATTTAAGAATATGCATTAGAAAGTTGGAATTTGATTATTTTTCCTTAAAAAATCACTATTCTGTATTTTTTCCTACAGCTCAGTAAGTACTTAATGTAGTAAGACTTATATATTACATATTTTAATAGTAATACTTCACGATCGCCTCAGTTTACCAAATAGATCCTCAAACATAATCATGACACAGGAAGCAGCTGTATCCCATTTCCAAAGGGGAAAAAAAGCACCATACTGAGTTGTTTAAAAGAAGCAATATAGTGCTGCATTTTTTTCTTGTGATTTAGTTTGAAATACTGTGCCTAAAATGCTGAGCTTGAAGTCCCATAAAGCTTGGTATGCTTTGCAAAAAGCACTCCCAGCTTAATTTAGGCCAGGCCTCCTTTTGCTTTGAAGGAACAAAAAAGAAATAGTAACTGTTCCTGGCCTTCTTTTTAGGAATTGACAAAGGTTTTTTCAGTAGTTGTGGTGATGTTCATAGTAAACTAAGCTAATTCTCAGATGAATGAATGAATGAATAAAATCAGAAGAAAACAGTAAGACCCATTTTATCTTAATATAAATGTAAAGTCTTGAATGTAAAGGCTCGAAGTAAAATATATTTTTCTTTCATCTAAGATAGTTTCCTTTCCAAGTTATAGTAGCGTTTGCCATGTACTATTCTATTTGGATCATTTCATCATGCAGTACCACCTGTTTAAAATCTAATATAAATTTGTATGTTTATTCTTCAGTCAATATAATATAAATGGAGCTTCAATTGTACTTTATACTTGTTATTCTTATACTCCTTGTTTTCTCTTAAAAGAATTACTTTTCTTGTAGTCATTCTGAAAATATGCTGTCTTCCAATATCTTTATAATTTGAGCTTAGATCAAATATTAGTGTTAAATAGCCAACTATCTCTTCTCCCAATCTTAGATGTAGAAAAAGTTCAAATTCTAAAAACAATCATAAGGAATGCATATTCTTTCTATAAAGTAATAATGAAAAATATAAAGCGATGAGGTATAGATAAAAAGTGACTAAAGGGGACAGTACAGAATACTTGAAAAATGTTATTATCCTAAAGCAGTGATGGCGAACCTTTTGAGCTCGGCGTGTCAGCATTTTGAAACACCCTAACTTAGCTCTGGTGCCGTGTCACATATAGACATTTTTTGATATTTGCAACCATAGTAAAACAAAGACTTATGTTTTTGATATTGATTTTATATATTTAAATGCCATTTAACAAAGAAAAATCAACCAAAAAAATGGGTTCGCATGTCACCTCTGACATGCGTGTCATAGGTTCGCCATCACTGTCCTAAAGGAACACAGGAAAGGAAGAAAAAAGAACAAAAATAGATAAGACAGATATAAATAAAATAGTACAAAGGTAGACTTAAACGCAATAGTGCCAACAATGACATTAAATGTAAGTGAACAAAACACTCCTATTTGAAGACACAGATTTTCAGAATAAGTTTTCAGAAATATCCAAGTTTATACTGCTTACACTGATAAAATTGAACAAAGTTGGAGGACTTAACTATTGGACTTTATATGATGTTGGCATAATAATAGATAAATAGATTTACATATTAGAATAGAGTTCAGAAATAGGAGTAAATATATAATTTATATCTTTAATTATTTTTGAAAAGATGCTGAATTTATTTAATGAGCAAAAAACTAAGTCTTTTTCAACAAATGGCACAGAAAAACTGGATAATCATATGGAAAAAAATAAACCTTGAACCAAACCTCATACCATACATACATGAGATGAATTATCAGCCTAATATAAAAGCTAAAACTGTAAAGAGCTGGGGAAATAAAAAGAGAAATGTATTTGCAAACTTTTACAGAGAAAGATATTTTTAAAAATAAAAGAGCACTAACTGCAAAAACAAAAACATTGATAAACTAGACTTAATAAAAAATTTTAAGATTTTGCTCAACAAACATATCACAACATGAACAATTAAACCATAGAATGGAAGAAAATATTCACAATTAACATCTTACAAAGAACTTGTCTTACTAATGCACAAAAACTCCTACAGAATAATAATACAAAGGCTAGTGAGCAATTAGAAATGGACAAGAGACTTTAAAAAGATGTGTGAATGACCATCCATATTTTTTATGATCAGAGAGATGCAAATTAATACCATAAGAGGTACTGCTTAACAAACACCCACTAAAATTACCAAACACACACACACACACACACACACACATATACACATGCACACACCACACAAATAATTCCAAATGTTGGACAGGATACTGAACAACTGGAACTCTCATGCATTTATTGCTGATGAGTATTTAAAATGTTACAACTACCTTAGAAAGTATTTGTCATTTTCTTGTAAAGTTAAAAAGAAACCAACCTAATGATCCAGCAATTTCTCTCCAGCATACTTACTCAAGAGAAATAAAACCATGTTCCTACAAAGAAATTGTACAAGAATATTCATAGAAACTGTATTCATAATAGCTTAAATCTAGAAACAATCAGTGTCTACCAAGTGAATGGGTAAACAAATGATATATTTATCCTACTCAGCAAGGAAAGAAAGAAAACTGATGTAAGATGGATCTCAAAGACTTTATATTGAGCAAGATAAACCCAACACAAAAGTATATACACTGTGTTTTATATTTATATTTGCAAATTAATTAATGGAATTCTGTGACAGTAGCATAAATTTAAAAAGAGAAAGGTCTGCTATTGTAAGGGGCAGGAGGGAACTTTTTAGGTTGGTGGAAATGTCTTATGTCTTGACCAACCTAATGTTATATAGGTGTATATGTTTGTCAAGAATCATCAAGTTTTACACCAAAAATATGTCCATCTCCTTGTACATAAATCATACTTTTAAAAAATGGGATCATACTATGAAGCTCCAGTTGCTGGGCCTCACCTTCTGGGTTCAGGGGTAGCAAGCAACACACTATCTTTGTTTTGTCCAGGAATCAGAAAAATAATTGCCCATACTATCTATATATATAATATGCTAAGTGTCTGACAGTCCGACCAGTTGCTATGACACTCACTGACCACCAGGGGGGCAGACGCTCAACAAAGGAGCTGCCGTGACACACACTGGCCATTTACAGAGAAACGGCACCATGGACCTGGTGCCCACAAAGCAACACTTGACTTCCCCCAAGTGGGACACAGGCCCTGCCACCACCCTGGAGCGACACCCCACCAAATCTCAGGCAATGCTGCTGAGACCCCATGGCGCAAAATGTGGCCCACAGCCCAGCCCAGCCCAGAAATAGTCACTGTGGGCACCGAGTAATGACGTCACATAGCGACGCCTGGCTTCTTCTCCCTAGCGACTAGCCTCCTTGCAGTTTCTTCAGCCCAGGAACATGACTTGCTTTATAGCCAGGTGCAAACATTTTACACTTTAACCAAATGTCTGTGAAGCATTTTCATGTGCCTCATTTCATTTGATCCTCACAGAAGTCCTGGAATAGCTAGATAGGAGATTCGGTAGAATCCTTTTTTCTTTTCATTAGCCGGAAAACGGAGATTTAGAAAGTTCAGAAACTTGACCTGACTAAAAAGAAGTAAGAAATGGTGGACCTTGAAAATGACTTCAGGTTTTGTCACTGCACAGAATATAGTCAAACACTGCTGCAGTTAAATAGTTTACCCTTTGTTCTCCCTGCTTGATCTACAATAATACTCTGCTTCATGTTGATATTTATTGCTGTGTTGCTGACAATTACCTGAAAGAGAAGTTGGGGTGCTTCACTGGGCTGGAAAAAGTTTAGCTAAATCAGAAAGTAGGTCTAATTAAGCAAGTATATTCTATATCTATAAAAGGCTAAGTTGACTCGCACATGCACAATACATATAAAGCTCTCGCTGGTGCCAATCGCACATGTGTGTTTCGATCTGTCATTATCGATCGTGAATTTGGTTGACACTTCTATTATAGAAAGGGTGAATAGCGATATTAAAATATTTCTTCTAATTAATTTTCTTTCCATGTGCACAAATTCGTGCACCAGGCCACTAGTACAATAATATTAACCCTTTATAGCAATTCAGCAAATTTTAAGACATTTTAAAATTTTAGAATTTTAAGACAAACATAACTCCCTTTTGCCTTAAAATAAACTCTGGAGAAAAAATTTAGGCTTGTTAGAAGGAGAGCCTTAGATTTCTGACCACCAACAAACCCACTCCAGCTTTACAGAATTGCTTTCTAAGGCACCGATTGATGGTGCCCACTCAACTGATCCTCTGGCTGGACTGTTGGGTTGTAAAGATAAATAACACAAGACTTCTGTCCTCAAGGAGATGGTAGTCTATTCTCACTCTGTCATAGCACCCTCTAAGGTAGCGGTTCTCAACCTGTGGTCATGACCCTTTCACAGGGGTCGCCTAAGACCATGGGAAAACACATATATAATGACATATTGTTTTTGTGATTAATCACTATGCTTTAATTATGTTCAATTTGTAACAATGAAAACACATCCTGCATATCAGATATTTACATTACGATTCATAACAGTAGCAAAATTACAGTTATGAAGTAGCAACGAAAATAATTTTATGGTTGGGGGTCACCACAACATGAGGAACTGTATTAAAGGGTCGCGGCATTAGGAAGGTTGAGAACCACTGCTTTAAGGTATCCATTTTCGAAGCACTGTACAGACATTCAGATGTAAATTCCTTTCCCACATATCTGTTTTGTTAAAATTCAATGAGACATCTTATCAATAATCTATCAAAATCCATTCTTTAGGGGGGAAATCTTTTGGGCTTTAAATATATCACTCATCCAACTCTTCAAACCTTGAATAGTAGTTTTTTATTGCAACAGACCAGCCCACTAAATGTGTGCCTTTATTCCTCAACTGGAAGTGGAGGCCTCAAAACCCCAGAAAGGAAACATTTGTTTTGGCCTTTTCTAGCTGTCCTCATTGAGAATACATGAACAGTTAGGAGAAAGAGGGATCCTGTTAAGTTCCCATAAAACCACCAACCCTCATGCCACAGAACATTTTGTTCCTTTTGTTGGTTTTCATATTCCCTTAAACTTGGAGGTGATGACAGGAACAAGGAAGGCTCATCAGTAAGTGAATGGAAAAGTTACCTTAGAATAATTTGAATCTTAGTTCTACCGTGTAATATTTTTTATCTAATAGTTTCAATTACACTGTGAAAATTAAGCAATTTTAATTGTTTTGAAATGGTGACTTTACCAAGGATATCATTCAGCCATAATATTTAGTTTCCATTAAATCCTCAAATTTAGAAGTATGATGCTTAATTTTGTATTTTAAACTAATAGATTAGAATAAATATACCTACATTAAACTTTTTATCTTATTTGTATACATTAAAATTCATGGTTTTTAATCTGTAAAAGAGTAAAATATGGGTAAATATTTTATATGGCCATTCTGAAAGATTACACGTATTCCAAATTATTGTATAAATAGTGAGATGTGAAGGAACTGAAAGCCTCGCAGTTAACTTCAGTAAATGTAAAGAGTAATTCTTACATGACATTTTAGAGGTAGTTAATACCATATTTTCATATAAAATGTGACTTGTCATTAGTCTGCGAAATAAACAACCACTTCAGACTATAAATCTTATCATAAAAATCACAAAAAAAGAAAATGATATGAAAGAAATACTTAATAAAAGTGATGGGTGTTTGAATGATAACAATCATAAATGATTAATAATTATGTTGAATAACTTGTTAAGTCTTGCAGACAACCTGAATGAGACACTGACCAGAAAGAGACCCAGTTTCCATTCCTAGTTCTGCCACTTATGTGTGACCTCAGATAAGAAGAGAACTTTAGAATGGGATGAGGATCTAAAGGACTCAGTGAAGGGATTATGTCGAATGGCAAAGACCGTAACAGCTGATCTTACACATCTGCTTGGTCACTGGCTCATGGCTTCATGAAGCAGACATTATATTTTCTATACATTATCTGAGATTTATCAGTTTACAGTGATATAAATGGACATGTTCGTTTTTATCTGTGCCCTAGGAACAATTAGCTAATTTGAAGAATCCTAAGCAAGACTATATATCCCAGGGATGGTTAACTACTTACTTATCAGAACCCTACACTGCAGAATGAGGGTCAGGACCAATTCAGTTGTCCTGAATCTTGATCTCCCGCTCAGTGTCAGATGACATGATAATTAGCCTAAGGGAAGTCAGCAGTGAGTTTTCTGTGATGAAATGAGTATTATGTAAGATAACAGACAGATCACTTCTGCGTTTGGTGGAATCTTGGATTAGCTCAATTATTCATAATGGTGTCCTGTGCTTACAGTTATGTCCCCCATTCTGACTAGCAGACTAACAATTCCGCTACTGGAATGTTTTTGCATTTGCCTCATGGGATCCTTTTCTTTAAATTCATTGTAAGGGTGTCCAAAATAAAAAAATAAATTTTGTCAAGTTTTCAGGTTGAATTCCTGATTTGTGTGTATTTGCTAATAAATAGATGTGTGGCCAAATTTGGCCTGAGACTTATTTTATCATAACATACCAAACAGTAGTAAGGAGGCTACAGATATCTACCCAAAAGAATCCAATAAATGTTTTTTCCAGATTTATCGAGAGCTAATTGACATGTAACATAGTGTAAGTTTAACGTATACTATTTAATGAGACTATTTGATGTATGATATATTGTGAAATGATTTCCACAATGAGAGGGACCTAGTAATTCTGAAGGACTAAATCAACATAGGTAAGTTCACAGCAGCAGCCCATTCTGTTTTTATTTTTGTGTTAATGTCTCAGAATGCCATTTATTAATTTGCAAAGAGAATATCAAATTTTAAGTGAACCAGAACCTGTATATTAGCTGATGAACACATTACCCCTACTGATTTTATAACTCCCTTAGGAAATATTTTTTATATAGAGCTGACACCGACTTCTATAAAACTTCCATGCATCTGTGATGTTTTTGCCTTCCGGGCCACACGCATAAACCTCATCACTCTAAAGCAGGAATAGACTTTTAAACATAAACCCAAAGTTAAGATTCAGAACATGACTTAATTTTTCTATTCTGATCGAGACCTCACTTACCAGAAGAATATAAAATTCAGTCTCAATCCATTGGAATGTTTACCCTTACCAATTCATGTGAAAACTCCAGGGTCTTACGTAAGTTAATACAGTTAGGGTGTCCTCAGTCTATATCTATCCCTACTGATTTCCTTATTATTTAAGTCTGGCTGATCACTTGAAGAAGACTAAACCTGTGCAAAGTCGGGACCCTGGGATTCTTATCCATATCTACAGCCCTGGTGCTTAAAGTAGGGCTTTTCTAGTTGTACTAGACTATTTAATCTGACATTCTGCCACTTGCCTGGAAACCATCATCTTGGGAATCCTTGCTGTTGATAGAATTCCTCTTCCAGCTATGGGAGAAACATCCCAAGCTCCCAGAACTTCTGCTTCCTCATCTCCAAGAAATCTCCCCTTATACACAAGCACATACATACCCATTCCCTTCATGCCACAGTGTTTCATCATTTTCTTCCCCATTTGTCCCCACCATCATTTCCCCAGAGGCAATTACTATTCTGATTTTTTAAAATCATAGATTAGTTTTGCTGCTATAAAATTTATATAAATA
This sequence comes from Myotis lucifugus, assembly GCF_000147115.1. Lineage (NCBI taxonomy): Eukaryota > Metazoa > Chordata > Mammalia > Chiroptera > Vespertilionidae > Myotis > Myotis lucifugus. Next base: position 10,936,226 of record NW_005871063.1, on the reverse strand, counting down.
GAACTAGAGGCCCAGTGCATGACATTCATGCACTCAGGGGGGATGGGGAGTCCCTCAACCCGGCCTGCTACCCTTAGCAGTCTGGGAGCCCTAGTGGGGCTATCTGACTGACAGCTTAGGCCCTTTCTGCACAGGGAGTGGGCCTAAGCTGCAGTCGGACATCCTTAGCGCTGCCGTGGAGGTAGGAGAGGCTCCCGCCACCGCTGCTGCACTCTCCAGCCATCAGCCCAGCTTGTGCCTGGGCCACACTCCCCCTGTGGGAGTGCACTAACCACCAGGGGGCAGCTCCTGCATTGAGCGTCTTCCCCCTGGTGGTCAGTGCACATCATAGTTATCGGTCATTTTACCATTTGGTCAATTTGCATATTACCCTTTCATTATATAGGACTAGAGGCCCAGTGCATGAATTCGTGCATGGGTGGGGTCCCTCAAGCCTGGCCTGTGATCAGGACCGATCTGGGCCATGGGAACTTGGCTGACCAGGGGGAGGGGCCACAGGAGGTTGGCCAGCCAGCCAGGGGGAGGGGCCACATGAGGTTGGCTGTGGGAGCACACTGGCCACCAGGGAGCAGCTCCTGCATTGAGTGTCTTCCCCCTGGTGGACAGTGCATGTCATAGTGACCTGTCGTTCAGTTGTTTGGTTTTTCTGTCGCTTAGGTGTTTATGTATATAGATCACACAATAGTACTCTTTTTGTGTGTGTAAGGTACATATTGAGTGTATTCGCTCAAGAAACATGTTTTTATGATTCTTCCATGTTGCTGGTATCAGAATTCATTCCTTTTTATGCTAATACTAGAGGCCCGGTGCATGAAAATTCATGCACTGGAGGGAGGGGTTTCTCAGCTCAGCCTGTCCCCTCTCACAGTCCGGGAGCCCTCAGGGGTGGGAGATGACCTGGCGATCAGGGGAAGGTGATACCCCATCACACCTCTGCTGCTGCCACTGCCGGCAGTGCAAGCCTTGGCCGGCCCTGGTTACCTGAGCCTTGGGTGGCCCTGGGTGGTTGGGCAGCCACCATCCGAGGCTTGCCTGTGGCTCTGGCCGGCCCTGGGTGGCTGGGAGGCTGAGGGGACTGGGGGACTCTGGAGGCAGGTGTGTGGAGCAGCCTTGCCACGTGCCTGCTGCCCTAGCGGGGCTGAGAGGACTGGCTGTGGGTGCTGCCATCTCTGAGGGCGGATAGTCAATTAGTATATTCTCTCCTTATTGGCTGTGGGCGCTGCCATCTTTGAGTGTGGGGCAGTCAATTAGCATATTCCCTCCTTGTTCTCTATGGGTGCCCGCATCTTTGCGATGGTGTGAGGGTCAATTAGCACATTCCCTCTTTATTAGATAGGATATTAGATAGGATAGTAGTGCCCCATTACATAAATATACCAGTTTTAGTCATTCTCCTATTAACACCTTTCATACCGCTCACGAGCTTTCTTGTGTTTTACGCGCCATCTGTTAAGGACCGATCACGAGTTTTCTCGTTTTTCACGCGCCATCTGTTATGGACCTTAGATGTCAACACACTGTCTTGTCCACATCGAATGAAGCGATCTCATTGGTGGAAACCGTGCAGGTCAATCTACGAAAAACTATATAATTGCATGAACCCATAAAGCATTGCAGTTACATTGTATTTTGGTCATTCCAATAGTCTTCGTCTTCAAGTTCCTGGTGCTTTTAAAAATGCCCTCTCTCAGAAAAAGGAAGGAAACCAACGAAACTGATACACTTCCTTTCGTGTTGTTCTATTCTAAGGAAAACGATGAAATGGACAAAAAAAGTAGTGTTGTACCTTATAAACTGTGGACTTTTCAATTCATTTAGAGTGTACAACATCCTCAATCCACAAGCAAAAATGAAGTATAAACAGTTTCTGCTATCGGTGGCGAGAGACTGGATAACGGATGACAATAATGAAGGCTCTCCGGAACCAGAGACAAATCTGTCCAGCCCTTCCCCTGGGGGTGCAAGCACCTCGTAAAGATCCACCCAAACGGTTGTCAGGTGATATGAAGCAGCATGAACCTACGTGTATTCCAGCGAGTGGAAAGAAAACATTTCCTACGAGAGCCTGCAGAGTTTGTGCTGCCCATGGAAAAAGGAGCGAATCTAGATACTTATGTAAGTTTTGTTTGGTCCCTCTTCATAGCGGAAAATGTTTTACGCAGTACCATACGTTAAAAAAATACTAGGAACTTTAATTGTTTAATTGTTTTTGTAAATAAAAATGTTATAATTAGTGAAAAACAACACCTAAAGTGCATTATGATCTGTAGTTATGATGATTTAAATAACGTGCAGTTTGCCCCAAAACGTGCGGCCCCTGGCCTATGTCTTAGAGATTTCTATGCGGTACGAAATGTGTTAAGAACATTTGAGTAGTCTCCAGTTTTTAACGACAATGAAAAGGGTATTTATAAACTTATTTTTCCTTCTTTTCTTGGTTAAATATGCAGTAAGTTCTCACTTAATGTCATTAATAGGTTCTTGGGAACTTAATCTTTAGGCAGAATGATATATAATGAAACTGATTTTACCATACGCTAATTGATATAGACAAGAGTTAAGTTCCTATAGCATATTTTTGATCACACACACAGAAAATCACTGAACTTATAAATAAAGACCCAAAACACTTCTAATATTAAACCTTGAAACAAATGTGAGTCATACATACATTTAAGAAAGATTAATGAAAACAAGTCAGGTCATTATTTTCCAACTCACTTTCAGTTCAGGGTCCAGGGTGGCCAGAGTCCAGCTTGGGGTGCAAGGTGGAACCCATCCTGGACAGGATGCCCTTCCATTGCAGGGAGCAGTCACACACACCCACAGCCACACTCACTCATATTGGGACAATTTCCATGCACCAATTCACAGCACATCTCTGGTATGTGGAAGGAGACCAGAGTCCTGGAGAGATGCCACTCAGACATGGGAAGAATGTACCCCAGTCCTGGCTCCTTCCCCATAAGGCTGCCCTGTCCAAATCCATAAGGACAGTCTAGGCAGGGTATCTGAGCTTTTTCCTTACCCCATATGTAGCTTCCCCAGAGCCACCATGGGTTTGGGGAAGTGCATCCCAGCGCAGTAATCCAGAAGTGGGCTGAGGCACTATGGACAAGGAATTCTAGAATTACAGACACCAGGCAGGTGGACCAGCGGGGGAATTGGACTTCAGGTGGGCACATCTTTTGACTCCCACCCAAATTCTTGCTTTTCGGGAGAAGTGTGGCTGAAGGCAGAGAAACCAATCTCTTGTGAAAATCTGAGGATAGAAGTGTGAGAACAACCATTTTATCTGCAACTGAAGTTTCCCTACTTGTCTGAGTGACGCCAATTTCTTGCTGGGCGCTTTCTGTTGCTGCATTGGCAGGTCCCGAAAGGACCTCTCCTTTTCTCAGCCACCTTAGGCTTTCTGCAATATTTGCTGGAATGAGTGTGACGTTTTCACAGGGGACCAAGAAGGAAGAATAAAACCAACCAATAAACACCAAGCCATGTGAAAACGTCACACTCCAAGCATAGAGATAGATATTGACCTACCTCAGAGAACATGTATAGCTGATACTTAGGAATATATTAGTGAAATAGCTAAACGTAAATAACCAGAGAAAAAGAATGTACAATAACCCCCTCACACATACATGCACATGCATGCACATACCCCTGCCAAAACTATATAAAGTTGGATCATTCAGAAATGCTTCAGAAAACATTTACTAATTGTAGTTAATTTAAATGAACATTGCGTATACTAGTATATGGAAGTCATTGCTTTATGGGTTTCACATGAATTACTTATTTAATCCTATATACTCTTATCATCTCCATTTTATAGACGTGGAAACTGAGGCATAGTGAGGTTAAATAAAAAGATTTCTCAAGTTTCCTTGCTAGGAAGTGGCTAAGGCAGCATTCAAATCCAGACAGTCTGGCTGCAGGGCGCACAGGCCGGGCCAGGAGGCTATGCTGGGTAGGTCTGTGAGTTAGGTGTTTTATGAGGTGTTTTATATAGATTAGCTAATTCAAACTGTGACATAGATATAATTATCTCTGCTTGACAGATGAGAAAACAAGCTGACTAATTTGCCAAAATTATAAAACTAGTAAATGGCTGAGCTGGATTTTACTAACATGCCAAAGTTATATAACTCATCAGTGGCTGAGCTCAGTTTCAGACTCGATTAAATTATATTTGGGACACATAGTATATGAAGGCAACTTATAATATTTTAAAAGAAGTTTATAAAAATAGTTTCTGTGATTTTTTTTTATTTTCAATTTACACATACAGGAATCAAATTCAAGTGTCAGGGGTTTTTTTGTTTGTTTGTTTTTGTTTTGTTTTGTTTTTGCCTGGAGCACCCCATCCTTGAACAATGCCTGATGAATGAGACATGACTGCACCTCACTGCACCTGGGGAAGATGTGTTTTGATTTCCAGTGCTACATCCTAAACCAAACGTGGGGTTTTAAAAGTTGCATTATAATTGGCATTAATTATACGTGATTTTTCTCAAGGAGAAAAGAAGTTTTCCTTCTTAGACATAGAACGCAATATATCCATTAAGTATCAAACATATTATTTCATTTCTGTATAAATCTATGGGCAAGACAAACCTAGTGATTTTATATTTCCCTGTAAATCCAATAAAATCTGAAGAAAGAATTTCTACACCAAATCATTCCATATGCATTCCCGGTACATTCCAGAGCTTGTGGCACATACAAGAAAGTATGGAAAAAATGACAGCCTGAGCTCTCCTACTTAGAAACATTTCATTTTCCTTCGGAGCCCTTAGTGTGAGCATTTTATTGTACATCTGTCACACGTTTTCAAGTTGCCACTGAATTGAGCATGTGCTTCTTGAATGTATGAGGGATTAAACAACTGGATAAGGTTCTTAAGGGAAGCAATGCACGTTCTACCTCTGAACATAGAAATATTTTTACATTTAGGATGAACCAAGACTTAGGCCTGTCCAACATCTTTACCAGACTCCTCAATGCATGAATTTTATAATAGATCTCACTTGAAAAAAATAGTCATTGACTAATTATTCTGGTTAAATTATGCTACACAAGCTTCACAGGAAAATTTATTTTTTACAGACCTTGAAAATACTAGAAGGTCTGAGGAGAGAGTCTATAAGACAAATAGGGAGTCACCAGTACCATTCTAAAAAAAGAAGAGCAAACACAATTATAGGAAACTCTATGGCTCCTTTAAAATAAGGACCTCTGTGGAATAGCACTTTGCATGAGGATGCTATATCAATATGGGTCTAATTTTACTAAGCCTGGTAACATTGTTGTAGTTGTGTGTGAATATTAGTGGGTGTGTTATACTGACTCTAAAACCCTCTTACAACCATGCTATAAAATTTCAATGCATATTGTTGCAAAATTTATCAGTGCAGTTTGTTTAGCTTTGGAACTTGGCCTTCCAAGAATGCTTCAGCAATGAATGAGAGGCCCATGGTGAGAACGGACCCCACACAGCTGCTGGCACAGCCCATACCGAGCAGGAAGTTGCTCCCACTTATTTGGCAGTCCTTCTGGGGCAGGGAGCCACCAGCAACCTGGTGGCCCCAAATCCTTTTCTAAAGGATTGGGTCTCCTTGGAAGGATGGGCGCTCACACCCCCAGTGGTGAGCCTTGGAAATGAACACGTGGAGCAAAAGGAGATGAGAGAGAGGATGGTTTCCTTGCCAGCACCAAGAGTGGATGGAGAAATCCTCTAACTTGCTGGTTTGGAGAAAAGGGCCTTCGAAGTGAAGGCTATTTTCTTTTTTTGTGTGTGCAGTGTTTGAACTCTCCCCTACTTTGATTTGTGATTTATACTTCACTGTGGTTTTTTATTGTTGTTTGTGGTATTTAAAAAAAAAAGAAAAGAAAAGAAAAGCAAATTCAATAGGGAATGAAAAAAAAATTATTATATCCTGCAGACTATAATAAAAATTGTGTAGAAAGTAATTTTTAATTAATTTTAAAAAATTATGGAGAGGACGACAGTATCTTGAGTATCTGCTATGACCTAGAAAACATGCTACTGGTAAGTGTTTAACACATATGATCCCGTTTGGTGCTCACAATTCACCGATAAAATGCATGGTGGGGTAAAAGTAGGTTTGCAGTTGTGAGTACGCAAGCCACAAAGTTATACTTGTATTATTATTTATTAATTATTGTATTATTTTTCCATACGAACAGCTGTAAACCTACTTTTGCCCCCCCTTATATTTATTTTTATCTCTGTTTTGCTGATGTAGAAATGAAGGTATAAATAGGTAAAGAGATATGCCCAGTCATACGCCACAAATGTGATTCGTGGCTCTGCCTTGATACCACGGAGACATTCATTCCCTTTCTTCACACTGGAAAGCAGATTGTGTGTATTTCTCCTCATTATTATTAACTAATTTAGTCACATAACAATATCTTATACCAAACATGAATTTAGATCAGCCGTGGGCAAACTACGGCCCGTGGGCCGGATCCGGCCCGTTTGAAATGAATAAAACTAAAAAAAAAAAGACTGTACCCTTTTATGTAATGATGTTTACTTTGAATTTATATTAGTTCACACAAACACTCCATCCATGCTTTTGTTCCGGCCTTCCGGTCCAGTTTAAGAACCCATTGTGGCCCTCGAGTCAAAAAGTTTGCCCACCCCTGATTTAGATGTTTTCCAGAAAATTCTACTATCAATTACATAATATAGTTTTAATGGGATTTCTGTAAAATGTATGTTTCCAACCTATCTGGTCCCATGGTTAGAAATAAACACTATTACACAGAATTTTAAAAATTAAATCCTGAGACTCTCCAGAGATTTTCAAATCATGCACTGTCCACAGCAGTCACTACCCACATGTGGCTATTTAAATTTAAATTAATGAAAATTAAATAAAATCAGAAACATTCATTCCTTAGTAAGTCTCGCCACATTTCAAGTGTAGGTGTTGGCTACGGTATTGGACAGTACTGATTATAGATTGTAGAGTAATTCCATAATTGTGGGAGGTTCCCTGAGTAGTGATGGTCTATTCCTCACCACGTTTTATTTCAGATGAAGAAGTAGAATGCCGTAGAATTACTGTTTGTATCACAAATGACTGATGGACTTTCTTATCTAGCCCTCTTGTCCCCACATTACAATGTCATAAAATAAGATTTAAAGGATGAAAAAATCCAGTTGACACGTTTTATCCACAGGACTTGCATCTGCAAATTCAACCACCATGGCTCTAAAATATTTTGGGGGGAAATGTTATGTTGTGACATGTACTGTGCCTATGATGGTTGCATCTCTACTGAACACATAGACTTTATTTTTTAATAATCCCTAAACAGTACAGTATATTTAAATTGTATTAGGTATTATAAGTAATTTAGAGATGATTTAAATTATTCAGGAGGATTTGCATAGGTTATATGCAAATATTATGCCACTTTATATAAGGGACTTGAGCATCTGTAGGTTTTGGTATCCTCAAAGGACCCTGGAATCAATCTCCACAGATACTGAGGGATGACTATAGTAAACAGTCAATTATAGGAAGAATTGCAGAAAATGTATTTCTTGTTTATGACATGCCAAACTGAGGAGAAAGGACACTTCTTGCTTCAGGATCTTATTGTAAAGAAACCCATTAAGGGTGAAATGTAATAGCGGTTAATGACAGCTCAAGAGCAGAAGGGACATTGTGATTAGGAGGATGGGATTGATGGGACAAGCAGTAGATGGTGAAGCAGTCAGACTGATCTGGATTTGAAACCTTGCTCTTTTTTTCCCGCTATTTTTTTGAACTTAAGTAAGTTCCAGAAACTTTTTCCTTATCTGAAAAAAAATGGAAATAGTTATAGTACCTACTTCAGAGGCTGATTGGAAGATTAGAATAAATGAAACTGCTCCGGTATTGAATGATACAGGTTCTATGTATCTTGTACAGTAACTACACAACAAATACTACCTACTTAGATAAATGGATATGCACACACATGTACACATAAACATATGTGATAGGTGTTACATATATGAAGTGAGTATATGTGTGTATATACACATAAATATGCTATCTTTTACATATATACACATATGCTAGCTCTCCATATATGTGCTATGTATGTTATATATGTACATAGACATATATACACATATATAGAAAGTGTGTATAAAATTCATGGCACAGTGTCTTCAAATTAATATTTTAATAACTTAGCAGCAGTTTGGATACATTGTTAAAGGGAAGGGAGGAAAAATCAAGGTTAGGTGATGTGCAAAAAAATGTACCATAGCAAAATCAAAAAGAACAGCTATTTTGGGGTAGGATACAAGGAAAGGTAATGAACTTGAGGTTCATTTTGGAAGATGTTAAATTTGAATTACAAATGGGAACTCAGGAAGAAAATTTAGGTGGTCAGATGTGAAAGATTTATAATGTATAATGTAATCAGGGGGAAAATAATACCTAATTTCAAAATAACTGTAATAAACTGACAAGATTTTAATATATGAATATATATATGAATATATTTCTATTAAAGGAATATTAAGAAAAAGAAACATTTAAATGAAATGGGAAGATACTGTATTTACAGTCATTTATTCCACTACTTACATTAGTTAAATATAATTGAATATATGCTATAAAATAAAATTGCATTAATTCAATTATGTTTTCACCTATGATGAGTTACTGCTTTTTAAAAGTGGGCACATGTATCAGATGTCAATTCATACTAATTGGAATAGTATTAATTTATTAATGTTGAACTAAAAAACTAAAAATCATGGTCAGACACAGATGTATGACTAATTAGTGTTGATCACCTATTACATGCCAGATTCTCGGCTGTATTTGCTTCTTCCTCAGACTATTCCTATCGGGTCAGTGCTTTCCCCCTAATCTACAGATGAAACAAAATATTTCCTTTGAGAATACATAGCTAGTGAAGATGCAGTTTGATCTGAACCAAAATTCTATGATTTTTACAGCACTTAGATGTATGGATTAGTTACCAGAAATGATTCCCCCCCCCCTCAGTGGTCATCAAAAGTAAACATTTTTATTGGTCAGAATTGCCTCAAGAGCATTCTGTGGCTAAAGATTTTCTATTCTTTGGGGGTTCCGATGTCACAGAGGAAGTTGTAATAAAAGTTCTCACGGTAAGACACTTAATTTTACTTCAGCTACTGTCTCCTCCCACTGTCTATAAAAAGTTTATGTACCACAGACTGTAAAGAATACAACTGAAGACAGAGACGCACAGGATAGGGCTGAGGTAATCCGTGCTCTGCAAACACTCTCCCTCGTCTCCATTTGTAGAAAAGCACAATGAGACTTTGCAGACATCTGTTTTTGAGGTTATGAGAACTGAAACATCTACAGACTCCAAATAGCTTTGAAAACTTTAACACAGTCTTCCATATTGGAAACTAGCACCAGTTAAAATCCATTATCTTAAAGAAACTTATTCTTTCATATTTTATTTGTATAATTATTATAATATCCATTAGTTTAGCACCGAGTATATTTACTCTCCCTGTGAACATTTTTTAGAATTAAAATAACATTGTCAGTTGAAGTAGATTGCTTATTTATTGTCCCTTCATATTTTTAGCTTTGACAAAACCCCAAAGGTCTTTGGATGGTATAGAATCCTGCAACAGAAGGTGCGTGTGGGGGAGGCGGGGGTGGGGGTCGCGAGAGGGGGAAGGGTTGTTAGAAAATTGGCTTCTGAAGTTCCTGGCTGCTCCATGAATGGGCCACACATTGGCTAGTGGGCAGCACAGGCAAGTGATTACTTAGAAAAAGCACCAGAGCAGGTGACTGGAAGGTGACCCCAACAAGAACCTAATTTGTTCCTGCTTGATGATCACACAAAAGTCTATCCTTTTTTTCCCTACCAGTGAAATTTCACCTAAATTCTTGGAAACCCATTCCAGTGCACACAAAAAAAAGAAAGAAAGAAAAGATTATAACAATAAAAAACAAATATAAGCTTTTAAAATACTGAAAGAAAATAGAATATAAAAGGCACTTTTAAATGTCCCTTATGGTGGTTTATCCTACAGAGAAATAGCAAACCTATTTAAAGGGCAAATCCAGTGAAAGTGGGAGTGTGTATTCCTTCAGTAACAGTCACCCTTTGGGAAAACAAACATTTCTCTTTGCACCATGATCAAAATTAGATTCATTTTATATTTGTTATTTATTACACTAGAAAAGCCTTTGAATTGGTAAATGCTAGAGACAGGCTTGCTCCTAACATGTGCAAAGCCTGAGGCCCCCCTAGTGCATGCCTGAATACTTAAAAGTTATAAATCAGGCTGTAGACAGGGCCCTACTGGTTCTCACTAGAGCCCTTGAAGCCTGAAGTTAAAGAGGTACTGCCCTCCCTGGGCTGCGCTGCGCCGGTAAACCCAGCAGCCACCGGGATCTGCTGGCACAGGCAAGGCAGAGGCTGATCCGGCTGGCAGAAGGCTGGCGCAGTCATTGGAATTGCGGAGCCCAGAATGGGGCCACCTTGGTCAAGCTCCTCGGAACCAGGGCAGACAGGGTGTCTTCCCACGGCCTTACCTTTCCAACTCAGGGTTTCTGGGCAGTTCCAATCACTTTCCAAGAGGACATGCCCCAGCAGGGGGAGGGATGGAATTCAGTTATTTGGAGAATCCAGTCTGATGGAACACCTAGTTGGGGGTCATTTGAAGCAGCTACATCAACAGAAGCAGCTCCCTTTTCCTGGCTTCCAGGGTGGAGATTGGGGTTTCTCCCCTCCTCTGCTTCCCCTCTAACCCCCTAAACACACACACTGGTTTGTCTCAGTCTTGAATCCTTTGTGTATGTTGCGGGGCTGGGGAGGTTTGGTTCCAAACATTCTTCCTAAGTAATGGTTTGTTCATCCAGTCGGTTACTGAACTTTCAAGACCTTCCCTGAAAGGTCGAAAAGAAGTGAAAAGTTTTTGTATTTTGGTGTTTCCAATAAGCCATGGTTCCCCTAACATTGTATGGGGCCCAGCTCTGGGCCTTCGAAAGCAGGACTGACTTGGAAGATATTCATCTTGTCCACATGTTTACGGTCAGCTTCACTGCCTTTCTCCAGGGCCTAGCAATTTGACTACATCTGCAGGAGAAACTTTCTTCACCTGACTGCCATTTCATTAGGACTGTATTGTTTCTTATGATGCCGTATTTGGTATCAAACCTTTCAAATATTAAATGGTAGAGTATCTCATTACCTTCTTCTGGTTAGAAAGAGTTTCAGTAAGAACAGAATTTGGCACTGAGAACACCCCTTCCGGTGGAGAGTCACCTCTCTTTATCCCTCTGGTCCCCTGGGAAAGGTCAGTCAGGGTCTTACCTGGGATCTGGCCCCCCAAATGGGGAATGTGAGGCAGGGTTGGACAGTTTGAGTATTTCATGCCCCAGCAGCACAATTAGTGGGGGACAAACCAGGCTAATCAGAGTCCAGAAGTTCTGAGAGAGAGATTGGGAAGAGTGTGCTCTCTCCATGCTCACCAGCTTGTGGAACTGGGGCTGTCAGTGATCATCTTGCTGCCTCCTGGGAAGGAGCCTCCGAAACTGAAGCCAAACAGAAACAAGGAGACTTGAGTGATAAGGGACCTGAGGATCCTGGTTAGACCTTTGAATCCAGCTGTGCCCCCTTGAAGAGGCCCGTAAAACCCTTGATTTGTTTTAAACTAGTTTGAATTGGGTTTGTGTCACTTGCAACGAAAAGCAAATTGAATAATAGAATTTAATTCTGTAAGGGACAATTCCATCTGATCCCAGGCAAATCCTCCCAGATGCCCCACAGGCACACCATTTTAAAAGCTAGCCTTGCCTCAGCTTCCCCCTCTACGGCAGATCTACTTCTTTCTAGTATGTTCCATTTCCATAAGTACTGACACACTTTCTCCTGAACATTCTTGAATCCGTCTTCTCCTCTGTTCTTCTGTTGCTGCTTATTCCATAATCTCATCCTACCCCCCCCCCAAATTGTTACAATAACCGTTTTCTAACTGGTTTTCACTACCTCCAGCTTTTCTCACTTCGAAACTGTTTCTTACATTGTTGCCAGAGTGAGATTTCTGAAGTGTGCGTTTAAACATTTGACCCTCCCCCATCCCTCAGTGGCTTCAATGGCTCATCAATGCCCAGAAGACAAAGTTCAAATACCAGAGCATGCATTGGTTAGCTCCTGTATAATTGGCCTCAGCCTGAATGTTTCTAATCGGGCTTCTGTCACTGCCCCACAAATAAGCTGTGGTCCATCCCTAATAAGGTGACTCCAGTTCCTTGCACACTCATTTGCTGACACAGGCTTCTCCTTTACCTGGAATGGCCTTTCCAACATTTGTCCACAGCAGAAAACTGCTGTGGCTTTTCTAGATTTAGTCAAGCCCTGCTTCCTTCTAGTAGATTTGGTCTTTCCAGCTTCTATGTAATCATGAAACTCCAAGTCCTTTTACTTCATAAGCGTAGCATTTTATTTGTATCCATTATTCCCAAGTTCTCTTAGAGGTTCAATGAAATGTGATCATAGAAGAATAAGAGTGAGTAGAAATGTGTCCTAAAACTGTGCTGTGAAGAGGCAATGGTTATAACCCATTGTTCTGGAAGCCAAGGCAAATGTAGATACCTTGATTCTGTACTACTTGGTTGGCTCAACATTTCCATGGATTATACAAGTGTGGTCCCATAATATAAGCCCAAAATATGCACTGGTATGTGCTGAAATCATAGGAGACACTCTGTTGTGTATGACCTGCCTGTTTTAATATAGCTTTTTTCTCAGAGCCCAACTTGTAGCTCTGTTGTCTCTAAATTGGGGTTTTCCTATGTTTTCCACAGCTTCTTGCCTTGGATGTTTCCTCAAGGTCTCTGGCTTGGCTTCCCACTGCGCACTCTCCCCACCTCAGGTTGCTTTGTAGAGCGTATCTATTGTAGCCAGCACACTGGAGCCCACCCCTCACACATACTTCCCACTCTTGGGCATATGGACACTTGTTAATACTGACCAGAGCCTCCTTTTAAGTTCGGTTAGCAGGAAATATGGATGTTGGCATCATCAGAACAAGATTTAAAGACCCTGCAGTAATCATGAAATCCAACTAGATTTTTTTTTTGCAGTTACTTAGCACTCCTTCCTTTGTCTTGCCTTTTTAGCCTCTAAATGGAAGGAAACAAAAGTTCCTGTTTATTTCTCTAAAGTGCCTGCCTGCAACACTGATTTGTTCATTTGGAACAAGAGACGAGTTGAAGCCAGGGATAGTGTGACTCATTCATTTGAAATAATTATTTCAGTCCATCTCAGCAGCCAAGCTGGCTGAGGCTTTTCAGGGCAACAGTGCCTAGGTATAGGTGAACTCCTGGATCACGTGATGCCAAATGCTGGCTTTCTAGAGTCATGGGTGTGCTGCAAAACCCTCAATGCCCAAGCGAGACTCCCCAAATACATTCTGTGCTGCATTCTGGTAAATACATCAAGGTAATAATTACTTCCACATTTCCTCTTTTAAATACACATTTTTACTCAGGGCCACAGTTTGCCCTTACACACACCCAATGCATTTCAGATTTCTGTGTAATTTAAAGAAAAAGTGTTGCTGAGGTGAGCCAAATTTCTATATGAGTTCTTTGTGTAAGTGATTTCAGAGCTACAAAGGCTATGTCCCCATGCTTATATACAGTTTGTTTCCCCAAAATGGCTTTCTGCCATCAATTGGAATACCTTTCTTACAGCGCCCTAGATCCCAATATGAAAAAAAGTTTACTTATTTTTTTATTATTTTTTAAAGAAAGACTTCTTATATATGTTTTAAAGACAGAAGGACTGGTTTACATTTTCAATACCCTCAATGTGGATATAGTAAAAGAGGTGATATGCTGGGGTAGGGTGTGTGTGGGGGGGTGGACATAGTGAATTGTAATGCCAGTGAAAAGAATGGTCTTGTTTTCTTGCTTTGGGAGCAAGGGAAAGCATATATGATTTTTTACTCTCTGGAAACTGAGGATAAAAAGTATTACAATATCTCTTTATAAGACAGAGCAAATATAATAAAGCATTTCTTAATAAAGCAAAGTACATTTATACTATTTATGAATAGAATCAGCTTCTGTTACACGTATTTCATTTTCTTCCTTGTAAAATGCACATAGACATTTAGTTTCATAATACTTTGAAATATTTTTACAGTTATCAATTAGGTTGTTATTTATACTACTCTGTTCAGTATTGATAATGCCATATTAGAATGCCATTGTTCATCTCCATAGATTTTGGTTTCATTAATATTTGGGAATGGCTTTAATATTTCTTTGTTCACAGGTCATCCACATAGAATTTGTTTTCTTAGTTTCAACTGCTTCTAATTGTATTTGATTCAGGAATATTTGAGGTTTGATTTTGGGGTAGGTTCTCTCTGTGCATTGTTTTCACATTATCCTAAAACAGCTGACAGTTTATGGATGTATTGGGAAGTCACTAGATTTTACTGTGTTTCTTACTATCGTCCATGCTTTCTATTAAAATACTTATTTAAAATAGCACAACATTTTGCCTTTGGTTTTGGGAACATTAAACTTAAGTGCATCCTGCCAATCAAATATGTGTCTGTTCAGAGACAATCAAAAAGAAAAGCAATTGAAAACTCAAGTGCAGTGCAATGTTGTTATGTTTTATTGAAAAGAGTATTTAAAAAGCCAGATATTGTGGTGCCAGATACGCTACTTTAATGGTTAACTCCTTGGCATCCTGTCAAAAGGTAGAACTTGTATCTGGAACAGCCTGGCGGGATAAAAATGTCAGCGCTTTGATTTTACTACATCTGTAGCCTCAGACTACAGAAAACTGTCTGAGTTTTACCTGGTTAACCCTGCAAATGGTCATGCTTTTAGCATCATCCATGGAAGGTCTGTGGAGAAAGTGGCCCAGGGCTGCAGAAAATATCATTTTAATGGTGTCCTTAGATTGCTTGAATAAGCTTCACATTAAAAATTACTTTTGAATACTTTAATATGAGTTAAATTCCAACCTAAATGTAGTTGGTCTAGTCTCCAAATGAGAAGTCTAGAACTCAGTAGAATCTCATGGAAATACCTTTATTATCTTTACTTAAAGCTTTTGGATGAGTGAATGAGGTCTCAGTAAGTATATGTTATTTTATTTATTTATTTTTTAGAGCATTCTTTCTCTGATCACATTTATTTCTCTCTATTGTAAAGAATATGTTCACATCTGGCTTCCTGCTAGGCAGAGGGCGTCTGGAGGGCAGGGACAATATCTTTACATCGTTAGTTTCAGAAGTGATACAACTGGGTAAACCTAAGAACTCAAATGCCTCATCTGCAAAATGGGCCAATGCCACATAGAAATAGGCACAAGTCCCAACATAAGTGAAATACGTGTGCCTGGTATTCAGTGGGTGCCAGCTCCCTTTCCGTTCTCCACAAATTACTCAAACTTATAAATTCCTTTGTAATTTGCCTTAGTGATCCTCCAAACAACAATTTAGAAGTTGTACCTAGAAAATGAGGAGAAAGAGAAGAGGGAGTACAAATGCTGAACACTTAAAATTTATGTCTCTGAGACACACCCTGGTGCCTCACACATCCAGTTGTTAGTTCCGTAGTTCTTCTTTGGAAGAAAGAATAATCAAATGGTTAAAAGCTTTGGCTCTGGAATCATATCAAAAGTGTTCAAATACCAAGTTTTACACTTGATAGTGCTTTGCACTTGGGAAAATTGTCCTCTCTGAGCCTTAATTTCCCTTGGAAAATTTGAATAAACTTTAACCTGCATTATAGGATAGTTTGAAGGATTGAATGAGGTTAATGCAAATAAGGGGTCTATTTTAGACCCAGGCACATGGTAAAATATGTGAAATCATTCCCCAAGTGTTAGAGAAGTGGTTGAAGGTAGGGAGGGGGGACAAGTGCAGTGATTAATAGCTTACTAAAACCATTTGCAATTTCCTGACAACAGAGAAGGGGCTGATAAAATTTAATGTGGATTTATTTTTATCTTCTTATATCTCTCAGCAAGTCAGTAGCATCAGTTGTCAGCTCTGGTGAACTCACAAGTGAAGCAGGAATTGTGAGCTGCCCAAAGAGAGTGGCAAGCTAGAGAATGGTGAATATCTGTCCACCCAGGGACTTCTTATACTGTTAATACTGGCAGGTTGAATGACCAGGCAGAGGAGCACTTGGCTTACAGTGCCCCAAGTGAGACCGTATAGGACAAAACAGTTGCTCTTTATCACAATTAATGACTGAAAAAATGGAAATGGGGAAAATGTGAGTAGTTCATGCGAATTCACAAAGTTGTTAAGAAGACAAGTCTTGCCTATCTTTTCTAGAAAAGGAAAATACAGTATCTGTGATCCCTTGCTCAGGGTTTTAGAGGAATTGGAAAGGAAATGTACTGAGCTGTTTCCTTCAGGAAAGAGTGCATATCATTTAGAGGGATGATGCAAGGATAATAAAAAATTGACTGACAGTGTAGAAAAAACATCCATACTGTTTTCTCAATCAGTTGACATAACTATCACACTTGTATGTGTATTGAAGATTAAGAGGGAACCTAGTGTCTTCCCCTGGTTCAAAAAGACAGGTCTGCTGGGCAGCGTGCCTCAGTGGTTGAGCATCAACTTATGAACTAAGAGATCATGGTTCGATTCCGGGTCAGGGCACATGCCTGAGTTGCAGGCTAGGTCCCAGTGGGGGGCATGCAGGAAGCAGCCGATCAATGATGTTCTTTCATCATTGATGTTTCTATCTCTCTCTCCCTCTCCCTTCCTCTCTGAAATAAATGAAAATATATTTTTTAAAAAAGGAAGGTCTGTACGCACAGCCTGGCCTGTAATCTACCCTTTCTGTGTCAATCTTCACTTCCCCACCCACATTTTAAGTTCTTGAGGCACAAGAGCCATTTCTGATGCTTCTACTAAGAAGAGTTAATGTCGAATGACACTGGTTTTAAAGAGAAGTTGTTCTTCACCTGCAGAAGTGCTGCTACTCAGTGTCCTCAACACACACATTCCAGAGTTAGTGGGTGGTGGTGCTGAGTCACACGCACCATCACCTGAGCCCCATCTTGATCAGAAGCAAACATTTGCAGGACAGCTGGCTGGAATCCTGGTTACAGGCAGGATGCGCAGAACACTAGTTTTGTTTTTATATATGACTAGAGGCCCAATGCACGAAATTCGTGCAAGAGTAGGCCTTCCTTACCCCGGCTGCCAGCACCGGCTTCCCTCCGGCACCCGGGCCCCGGGCCCTGGGCTTCCCTCCATCTGCTGGTACCCGGGACCCAGGCTTCCCTCACAAAGGAAGGCCCCACCAACCCACCACAGCCTGCCTGTCGGTGGCCTGGGCCTCCCTCTGTGGGGTGATCATGGGGCAATGGCCGGGTCCCCGACCAATCATATCGCACCTGGCCTGGCTGGCCTGGTGCCAGTGGGTGTCATAGCATGGTTCCAGATGGTCGTCCAGATGGTCGTCCCACTGTTCGGCTATAGGATACTAAAGGGGTACATGTCACAACTCTAGCATCATTAACACTGTATTGCTAGTTGGAACGTAAAATGATACAGTCATTCTTGAAATTAGTTTGCCCATTTTTTTGAAAAAGTTTATTTCATATATCTATATATCTATATATCTATATATATATATATATATATATATGTATGTATACCCTCTGTATGCTATACTGCCACTAAGCTGCATGCCGATATGCATATTTGAACTGATTAATGGGACCCAATTCACTGTGGCATACTAGAATCATTTTAAACTCACTTACATTGAGAAACAAAATCAGAATTTCTGTGTATTGTGTGCTAAGAGGTAGGGGTACCAGCATGCCAAAATGTACATACTAGTAGGTTGAAACCAACTGATAGGATATAGAAGTCCTTAACAGAAAGGCTTGTGACCTCAAGCTGAATGAAGTCTGTTAACCAGAAAGAGGGAAAGCAGTTATATTTTTCTTCTTTCTAGTCTTATCTTCAGTTATGGAATCCCTTTGCGACTTACTATTGTAAGATCTAGATCATGATGAAGTGTTATAGAAATCATGGAAATTTAGGCCTGATACGATCACAGCTGGGAAGATTATGAGTGTGAGCCTATTAAAGAAATGAATGATATAAAACAATAAAATTTTGTAACACACACACACATACACACACACACCTTTGCTCAAGCTCAAACATCCACACATGCAAACACACTGGTCCCCCCCAAAATGTGAACACATGGACACCCCCTTTGGAACACATGCTGTGTCACACTCTGGACTCTGGGTTGAGTTTTTAGTTGATTAAACACATGAAACTGAAACTATCCAAATAAACTCTTTTGGCAGTTATTGAAAGTCTTTTGAAGTAAGCCAGAATGCCTCTACAGTCAATGTTTCCATACTGAATCAGTCCCTGTCACAGTGATATTATGTTTATTTTTTATGTTGGAATGTAGATTTCTTCTTTCATTGCACCAGCTCTGCAAAGATAAAAATAAAGGTACTAAAGCAACATTCTGTGGGTTTGAAGACCTCCTCCCTGGTGAAAGCTTATGCTCTAGTTCTTTCTGCAATCTCTAACAGGATTGGGTTGTTATTTTGTAGCAGTAATTTCAGATTTCTTCTATCCCTTCAAAAGGCTAAAATATTTTCTTGTCTCTAGGAACCAGTAAAACTTCTTAATACTTGCTGATTCCCTCATTCCTTTTGTTTTCAGGGCCATGTGGTCTGTTTGAGCTTGTCATCTGTGACAGGAACTGACTGGGAGGGATCCAGGCCGAAAATGCTAAAGGTAATTTTTAATATTTCCCCCAAAGCTTACATTTCTTTTTTCATTGTCCTTTACTGCTCAGAAGCAAAATGTTTTTATATATCAAATTTAGAACTCGGGTACAAGATACACCAACATTAAATATGTCCAAAAATTAGCATGTAACTTTCTACACTCCCATAAAGCCACTCCTTCTTTTGAAAATCCCTGCCCTTTTTTAATGGCATGAAATTAAATCTTTTTAATTTGAAACTGTAAACTGAAGATTCACCCTCACATCCCCACTCACTAAATTCAGTTATTCCTTCCATGCTGTCTATTCTACCTTCAAAACAGCTCTTATTTGTCATATCTCTGTTCTCCCCCACTGTGGAGGTCTCAGGGTAAGATCTCATTCAATGTGACCTATTCATCTCCCTACCACTAACCTCTGCTTCCTAAAGCCCTAACTCTATTGCCAAAAGTCCTATTTCTAAGATAGAAATCTGATCTTATCTTTAAGAACTTTGTGGATAGGAAGAAAGAGGAACAAATGCTTTTCTCTTAGGATTGTCAGCTCCTTTATATCCTGGCCGCAGTCCAACATCTCAGACTTGGTCCAGCCTCTCTTTTAGGGACACTGACCTTCTTACCATTATCGAAACATGCCTTGTTGTGGTCTTGTTGTTGTCATCCTCAGAGACGACATCCCCCTACCTCTTACTCCATTCCATTCCTGGCCTACTCTAGCAAACTCCAGTCATCTCATGTCACATTCCCTATGACATTTTCACACCTCCCTCCAAGAACCCTGTGTTCATATGCTATTATAATGTAAATCGTGCTATGGGTAATGCTGTGAGTTGAATGGAGCTCTCCTCACCCCCCGCATAAGATACATTCACACCCTAACAACTTGGACCTCTGAATGTGACCTCATTTAGAATAAGGCTTTTTGCAGATGTAATTAAGTATCCTAAAACAAGATCATCCTGGATTATACCTGTGGGCTTTAAATCCAATACAAATGTCCTTACAAGACATGAAGGAGAGACACATAGGAGAAAAGGTGACTATGGGAAAATGGAGTCAGAGATTGGGTTGATGTGAGCCAAGACGGTTCACCAGACGCTGGAAAGAGTCTCCCCGCTAGGGAGCAGGATCCTGTCAGCACTTTGATTTCAGACTTTTGGACTCCAGAACTATGAGAAAAGAAATTTCTGTTGTTTATAGCCACCAAGTTTTTGGTAATTTATTATGGCAAACCTAGGAAACTAATAAGGATAGTTATTTATATACCTGCCTCAAACTAGACTTTAAAATCTGGGAGGGAAAAGATCATAGATGTTTTCCTTCCATGCTGTCTATTAGCTAATTTTAATGCTAAAAAATTAATAGACTTGGTATTTTTTTAATAGTTTTAGGTTTAAAGAAAAACTGACAAGTACAGAGTATTCTCACATATCCCCTCAATGATGATCCAACATTGATACATGATTATTGACTGAAGTCCATAATTTACGTTAGGGTTTGCTCATTGTGATGTACATTCTATGAGTTTTGACATATGTTAATGACAGGTATCCATCATCATGAAAAATAATTTCACTGTCCTAAAAAGCTTTGGTGATCCACCTATTCATCATCCCTTCCTCCTACTAAACTCTGGTAACCAATGCTATTTTTGTCTCCATCTGCCTTCTGTAGATTGTCATATAGTAGGAATCACACAATATGTAGCCTTTTCAGATAGACTCCTGTTCCTTAGGAATATCTATTTGAGATTCCTTCATGGCTTAATAACACATTTCTTCTTATTGCTGAATAATATTCCATTGTGTGGGTGTAAGAAATAGTAGATGTTTATTTCACCTTTGTAACCTTTGCAGAGTGGGTTTGTGTACTGAATTATATATGGTTTGATGTATTTTCATAAAAACAGATATTCCAAAATTCTGATTTTTTTCAAAGTACGTTTGATTATATTTACAAAAATGCTGGGAAATAATGCTAAAATAAATCCTATATAATAAAAGCCTAATATGTAAATTGTTGGACCAGGGGGCAGTACAGATCATGGTGGGCGTCAGTGACACGGCGCTGGCAGTGGGCAGCAGTGGAGGCGCTGCTGGCTCTGATGGACCCTGACGAGAGCGGGAGTGGGCCCAGGGCAGGATGGTGGAGCAGGTGATCAGGTGGCACCAGGAAAAGGTGGGCACAAGCGGGGCCTGATCGCCTGGCCAGTCACCCCACAGACAGCCACCAGTGGCAGTGGTGGGTGGCGGGGCAGCCGCCCAGCTCCCAAGCACTGAGGGAGCCTGTGTGTGTGGGGGGGGCAGCCCCTATCTATTGTCCCGCAGGCGGGATGGTGGAGCAGGTGAGAGGGTGGTGCCAGGCCATGGCGGGGTGCCAGGCAGGGCTGCAAGGCTTTGAGGCTGGGGGCGTGAGCTGGAACCTGATCTCTGCAGGCCACCCCGAGGGACCCCACCCGTACATGAATTCACCCACTGGGCCTCTAGTATTTTAATAAAATGAGTCTATTAACAACAGATAGTACATAGTCAAATAGAAATATTTTGGGTGTCATTTAAGTTCCAAAAAGCCAAATAGAGAAATTGTTTTACTATTAAAAATAGTTTCAAGAAAGAATGTTTGAATAGTCTCATAAAGTTGTCAGCATGTAATATGTTTTGGGGTTCAATTTATTTGTGGTGACTTCAGGGAAGACATAGGAAACACAATCTCATGCAATTTCACAGTAAATAATTTATGTTCAACCAAATTATTGATACAATGCAAATAGGAAGGATTTTCCTTCCCCCACATTTAAAGCTGTCCTTAAACTACAAGTTCATGCTACCATCTGGCAATTGACAGAGCAGATTAATCATTTCCTTTTTGAATAATGAAAAAGTTCCCTTCAAAATGTCCCAAAAATATTGGACAGGCAAACACCCCTAATATTTTGTTTATAATTTCAAATGGTTTTCAGTTATGAAATCCTACAATATAAACTTGCTTTGATCAAGCTAATATTACTTAGCTTTACTTGTTATTAATAAATGTCTTGTACTTTCTTATATAAGAAAAGTAATTTAAGAAAAAAGCAAATAGGAAAAATCCCAGTGCCTGCTTTTCAGAAAATACAGATTGCTTAAACATAGCGCCTTGGTTCCCCATGAAGCTCCAGCCAGCCTCCTCCCACCTTTAGCCATGGTCTTTTGGTTTTGCAGTCTTCTCTTACTCCACTGTTTATGATAAACATTTCTGGCACATTTATCATCTTTGGTAAAGTAAATTGTTAAACTCAGTTGCTGCCAGGTTGCTGGTGAACAGAGAAATGAGCTGAAATCTGTGTTTTGGAATAACCTTTTATTATTTGGTTGATACTTCTCTGCCTTGAGCAATCTTGTTTTGATTTTGCTTTTTTTTAAGCTTTGAGTTTTGCTACATACTTTGACATTTGACTAATAGAAAAATGTTTGCTTCTTTTCTTAGTCATTTTATGTCAAGTGATTCATTTCTTTTCTGCATTTTTTTTGTAACCTCAGGCATTCTCAGTAGTGCCTTGTATTCATCACGCAGCTGTTAAAGAATCCCCACCATAATCCTAGCATGTGCATTTTGACAGTGTTATGAAACGTGCCTATTTTATAATATTTAATTAAATGCTTTAATGTATTTGTAGTACATATCAACATCTCTGGCTATACAAAATACTATCTGAGTACAATGACTTTTAATGACTTTCATTATAAGTAGTCTTTGCCTATTTTTATGTCTGCTATAATAAATTTCCTGGTGACCCATTCTGCCTTCCCAGTCATTTATGCAGTATTTATTTACTTATTTATTCAATAAACATTTGTTTGCCACTGCTTATTTGTCATACAATAGGTTAAACATTGGAACTATCCTATATAATAAAAGTCTAATATGCAAATTGAACGAACAGCAGAACGACCGGTTGCTATGATGCGCACTGACTATCAGGGGGCAGATGCTCAATGCAGGAGCTGCCCCTGGTAGTCAGTGTGCTCCCTGTGGGAGCGCCACTCAGCCAGAAGCCCTGAGCCAGGCTCATAGCTGGCAAACGCAGTGGCCTCTCCCGCCTCTGTGACAGCACTAAGGATGTCCTACTGCCGGCTTTAGGATGTCCAACTGCCAGCTTAGGCCCGTTCCCTAAGCCAGCAGTTGGACATCCCCCTAAGGCTTCCGGACTGCAAGAGGGTGCAGGCTGGGCTGAGGGAACCCCCCTAAGTGCACAAATTTCATGCACCAGGCCTTTAGTAAGATACATAAGACAGGATCACTTCATTCAGGTAGCTCACACATTCTGAGACACATCTCTGTTCAAAAGGAAGACAGACTGGTGTTAAAGACAAGAAAAATGGGAATAATAACATCTTTCTCTGGAATAAGCATAACTAAAAATACAAAACTGTAATATAGACAAGTTTGGAAAGAAAAGAAACTTTCTGAAACATTTTAGATTGGGAGCAAGCATTTGGATTTAAACACACAGCTTTCTAGAACCCACGCAAGTTGAATGACAAGGGTTTTCAGTGTCATTCTTGTAACAGTCTGCAGCAAGTGCCACAAGTATTCTTAGAGTCTGGAACTCACCAAGTTGAGGTGCAGGGGTTTGGGTGGTGAGAGACAGGGGGAATTAAGGAACACAAAGGGAAGGTGAAGCTGCTATATTGAATATTTAGAAGTTGAGTACTCTAGTCGACTTGACAATATCTTTCATGTCTCTTACTTGATATCTTTTATGTTCTCACCCTATACCCTCTTCATATTTGAGCTCGTTCTTTCCTTTGTTTTTAAGTACTAGTATAGTCTATAACTCCTAAACCTATTTTTCTGGCCTCATATTATCATTGGAGTTCCATACCCATATATTCAACCACCTTGATATCACCATTAGGCATCTCACAGGTTCTGACTCAACTGCAACTTCTTTCAGATCTTCAATCTCCTCCCAGAATTCTGTTTTCATTTGTCTTTCTTGACACTTACCTCTCTTTAAATGTTCATAACTAATCCACTATTAAGTCCTGTTCATTTTGACTCTGGCATAAATTTTGTTTTCTTTTTCACTGGTATTCATTTTCACAGTCACTATGAGGCTTCTCTGGTTCTATTCTCGCTCTTTCCCAAGTCATTCTTAATATTGTCCCCCATAGAGACCTTTTTTAAAAGAGGCATTACTTTGACTTCTTAAACTTCTTGCCCCTTGAGTCTTCAAAGACTTCACATTATGTTACACTCAGATTCAAAATTCTTAACAGGACCTTTAAGGGTCTTGAGCCACCCTCTTCAGTTCTCACTCTACTTCACAGTGGACTTCAAGTCCTTAAGAAGTCTTGCCCTGCCCTGACCGGTTTGGCTCAGAGCATAAAGTGTCAGCCTGGGGACTGAAAGGTCCTAGGTTCGATTCCAGTCAAGGGCATGTACCTTGGTTGCGGGCACATCCCGAGTAGGAGATGTGGAGGAGGCAGCTAATAAATGTTTCTCTCACATCGATGTTTCTAACTCCCTACCCCTCTCCCTTCCTCTCTGTAAAAAATCAATAAAATATATTATTTTTAAAAAAAGAAGTCTTGCCCTGCCCCCAAAACTTCACACATGGTTACCCTTCTGCCTCAAAGGCTCTTCTCCCATCACTTGCCTTTACATGATATTAATCTATATTTCTTCACAAAACAAAAAGTCTTACTTTGATCCTGCAATAAATACTGCATGCTTCACCCAGATCCCTTTTTTCAGAAGTGACATAAACTACTTGGAGTATCAGCTACCAACTGCTTAGAGTTGCATCTTTCTCTGGAAATGGTCACCTACAGAAGGCTACACCCCACATTTTCAACCTGTGTTTATTCCTTTTCTTCTCCCCCACTGTCACATAAATATTTCATTCACCCAGCAACACAAACCAGAAACTTATGAATAATACTTGAATCTTTCTCACCTTTCCTGTCTCCAGTTCACCACACAACTGTGAGATAGAGCTTTCTGAAATTGCGCCCAGTTAGGTATTAAATTTTATCAGGGAAGGTGCCATGCTAGGCATATAATAGATATTAATTAAATGATTTTATATGTATAAAAATAGAAGTTTTACATTCTACAATAAGCTCCCGACACTACCTAATATTTTACTACATTAAACTCTGAGATAATTGCAAAGATAAACACAGT
This sequence comes from Myotis lucifugus, assembly GCF_000147115.1. Classification (NCBI taxonomy): domain Eukaryota; kingdom Metazoa; phylum Chordata; class Mammalia; order Chiroptera; family Vespertilionidae; genus Myotis; species Myotis lucifugus. Next base: position 10,911,244 of record NW_005871063.1, on the reverse strand, counting down.
TCAAAAAATTTCAGTAAATATAAGCTATGAGTATGTGGTAGAAAGAAAGTACTCTGATACACATAAAATGAAAAGGCATAGTAAGAGACTACCCCAGGAGATTCAAGAACTTCATGTAAAGGTTTGAAAAACAAAAATTTTCCAAAATATTTAAAAATAATATGAAAAGTTATGCCATAAGTTGATTGTGCCTATGGCATAGGAGAAAGTAAGTTTTTTGAAATAGAGCTCAACCAAAGGATGAGTTTCAAGCTCTTATTTAAACCTTCTGGCAGAGACTGAAAACTCAGCAACTTGACTTATCAAAGGCTGCAATCAATATACGAGGCTTAAGAAAGATCGGAATGAGCAAGTTGCTCCAGACTTGGAAGGTTATTAGAGTTTGATAGAGTCAGAGCCAGCCACACCATATGGTTGCTGAAAAATTCACTCATCACGAAGAGCCATAAAATTGCAGTATATTTCTAGAGGCATAAAACGCCTATCTATTAAGGATTACAAAATAACCACTCACAGAGAATTTGCCAGGAAGGAAAGTAAAGCAAGATTAGTAATCTTCTAAAACGCTCATGGTGTTTGTGCTGTGCACAACTACACCGCTGACAGGGATGTACGTCCTGGGGGTGGGGGGGGGGGGGGGGAGACAGAGAGAGAGAGAGAGAGAGAGAGAGAGAGAGAGACAGAGAGAGACAGGAACTCTTTAGGAATTGTCTTTAGAAATTATTAACTCAATACTCACCCACTCTATGCCCCTCCAATGGCGTTTTCACCCAGACCCAGAACCTGTCCTGAATCAATGACTGCCATGTATTTTCTTCTGTTCCACAAACTTTTTAAAATACTATGTGTTAAATGAAACCACACATTAAGATATCAAAACATATAAATTTTTAAATCAAAATAAGTCTGACTCTGAGACACTAGTTAGAAATGTGATCTCTCTTACTGCAGATCCCCAGGTCCCAAGGATTGTATATAATCCAGAACATTTGAAGGGGGCCTCCTGGTTTGTTGGATTTAATTTTCCATTTGTCAACATGCATTGGTCAAGTGGGAATGGCCTCTTAAGGGTGCAAGAAACCAGTGGTCCCTCGCCAGGCTTGGAAGAGGGCATCTTGCTCAAATTTGCATTTCAGTGCCCATGATCTTGTTTTACCATCTGAGATCCTGCCACCACCTCCAAAGTAGTGAGAATCATGGATTGTAACTGATCAGAATGCAACTACTTTTGTTTCCTGCAGCCCCTTTAAATCATTTTCCATGGGAGAATTCTCCCTCATTCTTGGATGAAAACTTAAACATGCCCCTTGATTTTCTCCTCATTCTTCATGTAATGGGTCACTTCATCACAAACACTGTCTTGTTTCAGTTATTAGCATGTCCAGGACAAGATTTTAATTAGAACTCTCCACTTGCTTAAATATAAATCTCTTCTCTATCTTAGATCAGCTTTAGTCTGGAGCCTGCAAAAGGCGCCAGGAGACTGGGAGTTTAAAAAACTCACTATCCAAATATCCAATGCATATGAAAGCTCTGACAACATTTTCAATGAGTGATAAATCTTTAGTACTATTGAAACATTCCTCAGACATAACACATGCGTTCAAAAGGAAATTTAAAAAGTTTTATTGAGGGTGAATATATAACAAAACCAATATTCACAATACCAACTTATCCAGCAGATACTCTTACAGGTGAGAGCTGGAATCATTCATCTTGAAGAATTTTTTCCTCCTTTCTCTAATATCTGATATCAAGTGATTGCATCTGAGCCTTATTTGTGTAAAGAAGTATAAATAATGCAATTAAGCATCACAACAGAGGAAAAGGAGCCTGCTTACCACTGATATTAATAATAAGGACCATTCTGAAACACTTGACAGGGGTCCCAGAGCTGAAGATTGATACTGCATCTTAACAGGAATTTGAAATTAAGCCAAGTATTGGTACATGGGAGTATATAAAAATGACTATGCTATTAATTATTGGAGACTTCAGATAAAATCAAGTTGAAAACTGGAAAGCATAAAAACTTGAGAGAAAAAACTCAGTTATAGATGAGGTATTGCATTGCTGTCTTATCCATCAGTTGTTATAAGAAAAAGAAAAATTTCAACTGTCAAATGAACAACAATGGAACTTACTCCCATCAAATATGATTAGTATTCATCTAGTTCAACTCAAAATTCTTTGTCTAATGCCTCATTGTTTTAGGTTGTCATAGGATTTCCATATGTACGTATAGATATGTAAGAATACACATATGCATGCATATATATTAAAGAGAGTGCATTAATGGTAAGGAGGTAATCCTGTTGATAAATCAAGATTGGAAATATGGAGGAAGAGTGGTTCATTGTAAATATTGTAGAACATATTTTATTTTCTGATCACAGGAAATGTTAGTAAGGGGGGAAGATAGTGTTCCTATTTTCTACAGAAATTGGAATGTGTTTGAGGTGTGTTAAATGACACATTTTAGAATGTATTGTGATAAAAAAATAAATGACTTAAGATGTGGAATTAACATGAGGAACAAACATGATACTAATTCACATTTAAAAAATGACAGGTCTTCTGCCCATTTTTTAATCGAATTATTTATTTTTTTGGTGTTGAGTTGTATGAGTTCTTCAGACATGGAAAAAACCAAGTGTCCCTCAATAACTGACTGGATGAGGAATATTTGGCACATATATACAATGGAATATGACTCAGCCATTAAAAATACATTTGGGACAACATGGGTGGATCTTGAGAATATCATGCTAAGCAAAATAACTCAGACAGAAAATGTTAAGAACCATATGATTTCATGCATATGTGGGATATAAACTGAAAGCAACAAATGAACAAATAAGAAAAACAAACAAACAAAAATTCAGACACAGACAATAGTACAGTGATTACCAGAGGGAAGGGGGGTGGAGAGCTAGAAAAGGGTAAAGAGGGTCAAATATATGGTAACAGGAGAAGATTAGACTTTGTGTGGTAAACACACAATACAATATACAGATTATCATCGAATTGTACACTTGAAACCTATGTTATTTTTTTTAACCAATATTGCCCCAATAAATTTAGTTATTAAAAAAGATAGAAAGAGCTGTGAATTTCTCTGGAGAATATAGTATTCAATTGGACATGTAAGCTGAGGAACATGAGTACTATCTTCACATGTTTGAAAACCATCTGGAATAGAAGATAAATGTTTCTCTAGGTGCCAGAGGAAAATGAGGAAAAGGTAGAGAGAAATCATGTTTGGATCAAAGATAAAATGTCTCAGAAGTAAGTTCTCTGCCATCTGAAGTGATTTGATAAGAGATGTTAATCATGTCTAGGCTAAAATTTCACTTGGCTCATTTTTCCGGTTCATGAATCCGGGTCCATCTCCTATTACCAGTTAGACTCATATGGAACATATTCAAAGAGGTTAAAAAGGCAAATGTTTCAGGATACCTGTTAGATCCCTATACCAAGTAGGGGCCCCATATTGACTCCTACTGTTGAGACTTGGGCTGAGTAGAGAAGATAATCCAGAATCACAAAATACTTTGTGTCTTAGACATTTGAAAATGGATAGCTTCCTCCACTGGTCTCTAAATCAGTTCTGCAGAATTCTGTATTTCTTTGTTTAATTAATCCATATTCTCTTTTTTGGTGTTTTCAATCATGAAACTATTCTTTATGGATTTCATAAGTTTAAAATGTATGTGATACATTGACAAATCCACACAAAAAAGTACTTTGACTTTTCAACATCTGTACTATTGCGATTTATGACCTCTTTTTATTTGGTTTTCTGTCTTAGATTTTTTGAAGCAGTAGGTGGAAGGATAGGAATCAGTTCTTTGAACTATATTGTATATAAATATCGGAACTGAAGTACAATAATGGGTCTGTTGTGCATCACACAGTAGAATCAGTAAGATAAATAATGTAACTGTATAAAAATATCTTATTATTCATATTATAAACACCTTTGATTTTACCTAAACACAGCCAAGTACACAGTAGCTATATTACCTTGGATTTTTGCATATACACTTGTATGGGTGTTATTTTCTAATCATGAAATAGAGGTTAGAGTTAGTTCATCCTTAAATTCAGAATATTATTCTATACATATGGAGCTACAACATTTTTTCCCATATGGTATCATATTTATTTCCACAAAAGAAAAGTGATGACAGAAATTTTTTTAAAGAAAGGTTCCAAAAATATGTATTAAAACAACAGTAGATTTCCCATTAAGCAAAGAATTCAGTACCTCATTTTTCAGCCAGTTGAAGGAGTGCCGAGAATGTACTGGCTTTGGAAAAGATACTTCTTTCCAGCCAAAACTCTTCAGAGAAGTTCAATAAGAATAATTTCCATTCAGGAATTCCATCTTTCATATGCCAGGTGTCAGGACTGTCAAATCTTTGGACTGTTTAGTCTTATCAAACCTAATAAAACAATCGTACATAACCACTAGGAAACATTTTGTTGCTCTTTTCCTCACAGCATCACTTTTAAGTTCAACTCAGTTTACTAAAAATCAGTTTTGCATTCTTGAACATCTTGTTTAAATTTCTAAAGAAGATTTTTCTTGAAAGTACGTCAATATTAAGAGTTATTCAAATATACACATAAAACAAGAGTGATATTCAAGTGCTTATATTTTGAATGTAAACCACGAGACATAAAGTTTAAATGGTGTTTTCTTCTAGGGGAAAAATCATTGGTAGATACCTTTTAGCCTTATGAAACTGACAGTTCATAATGAGTCAGATGATGGTGGTTGGGTGTTGCTTTGTTCCAAGCATTTGAAATTCAGTGCAGAAAGGGGGTATGCAGATGGCCTCCTCGCACAGTGATTCAGTTTTGTGATATAATGGCTTCCCATGTAGAGCTTTTACTTGAAGATATCCTTGTTTTTCTTATTTCTGTAGCTTGTAGTTTTACAAAATAAATGGGATGGCATTAATTTCTCAAATCAAATATTTTAAGTGTCATCCACAATTGTTATTATTTAAACCAATTCCTTAGCCTAGTAACATTTAATTGAAGTCTCTTTTATTTTTTTGCATTTCTTTTTTTCCCCTTTTACTGAATTTATTGGGGTGACACTGGTTAACAAAATTATACAGGTTTCAGGTGCACAGTTCTACAACACATCATTTGTACACTGGATTGTGTGTTCACCACCCCAAGTCAAGTCTCCATCCATCACCATTCCATCCACCTCTCCACCCCCTCACCCTCTCAATCACCACACTGTTGTGCCCATGAGTGTCTTTTCCTTTTTTGCTCTATCCTGCCACCCCCACCCCCAGGCTGCTACCCTGACAGCCATCAGCCTGTTCTCTATGTAATTAAAGTCTCTTTTAATTTTCTCCATTAATGTATTAGTGAATAGAAAGAATTTATTTTCAGAGAGGGCTAATGTGATTGTTATGTTTTGCTCTAGTACAAGATAAAACATGACACAGATTGCATTTTTATAATGTACTTTAGGTTAAATTTCCCTTGGTTTAGGATGACATATAAAAAGGAGATAAGTATATTGTGTAACTATATTGTGCCAGACTATGGGCTAGGTACTTTTAGGCGAATTGTCTCATCTAACAGTCTTAATTGTTCTTGAGGTCCTGCCTTTAGTTAAGAGGACGATTAAGCCATGGCTTGTTTTCAAATTGCTGGGTCCATTAGATCTTCTCTGATCATAAATTATAGTTCTAAATTCAAGGATTTTGTCTTAAGTTTAAGACAAAAGGTCAAGAGGTCAAGAGGTCCTTGACCTCTACACCAGTTGGATAGCTGTATGGTTTAATCTGCCCTAAGTCCTCCTCTCGAATACTGACCTGAAACTTCAGTTCCTCCAAAAATGTTTGATCACATTTGCTTTAACCATGTTTCTCCAGAGACTAGAGTCAGTACTGATATTTGCTGCTGGGTCCTGATATTGCATTGCTGACCTTCATGCCATGCAGTCATCAACCTGCTGTAGCCTCTATGATAATAACCATACTTTGGAATTACAACTAGTAACTAGTGGAATAAAAATATTCATAACCCTGTATATTCTCACAGCAGTGCAATGCATTTGAACACCAGCTAGCATATTTCCCACACTAAAAAAAAGTTGAAAACTGCTGATTTTAGGAATTATTAAAATAATGTGGAAGTAGAGTTTGTTATTTTGTTCCCTGAATGTGTAAAATCCTGAGAGCCAGAGAGCCCCTTTTATCACTGTTCTCCTTGCAACCAAAATGGGACCTGGCCCAGATGTCTCTGTTTATGTTGAATAGGCAGTTCTAGTTGCTACATTCAAGTCTTTTCCAGTCCGTTTCCAGAGCTTGACTCTAGGGTCTGATAGCTTCCTTTTAGAACTTTAGCAGCACTTTAAAAAATGTTTAAGTGAGACTAGCAGTTGCAGAAGTTGATGGCAGAACAAACAAATAAATTGAGTTAAGCCCTAGCCAATTTGGCTCAGTGGATAGAGCATCGGCCTGTGGACTGGAGGGTCCCTGGTTGGATTCTGGTCAAGGGCACATGCCTGGATTGCGGGCTCGATACCCATTAGAGGGAGTGCTGGAGGCAACTGATCAATGATTCAATGATTCTCTCTCATCATTGATGTTTCTATCTCTCTCTCTCTGTTCTTCTCTGAAATCAATAAAAATATATTTTAAAAAAATCAATGGAAAAATATTCTCGGGTGAGGATTAACAAAAAACAAACAAACAAAAAAAGAAATTGAGGTGAAGGGAAAAGTCAAAAGATATGCCTCTTCTTATCTCTTAAAAGCATCATATATATAGAATAAATCAAGGTGACTTAGAACCACATTTGACAAAAAAAAAGTTTAGCTAAAAAATAGATAGTTTAGAGGAAAAGTATATAACCTGAACCATATTCTTCGAGATTATTTAATATACTTATAGTTTTTCTCATATCAGTTCCCATGTAAGTTGATGTTTGTTCCTATGCCTGACACTGCCAGTTCAGGCACTAAATCTAAAATGTTCTCCCCCAAAGTCAAGGAAATAAGGACAACGCAATTCAGATTACCTTGATTCTTTTCTAATCACTATTTAAATAAAATTTATACATTTATAAATTTATATAGAATCACAAATTCGGTATATCCACTTTTCTCAGTAGTAAATGTCTAACCAAAAACAAAGCCTTATTACTAATTATGAAGTAATATATGGAGTGAATATTAACCAAATGGGAAGGTTATTATCTGTTCTGTTAAGCAAGTGAAATTTGAATTATCAATGAGAACAAATCATTTTAAGTCATGCAGGAGAAAATAATTTATTGGGCAAGAGAAATCTTGTGTATTTTTTAGACTTCCTTTAGTCCATTTTGATAATGGACAGTATATACTCCTAACCGCCAAATAAAATGATCATGTAGGAAGTGCAACAAGAAATATTTTTGGAATATGCAAAAATTTCATAATTTAATATATGCAAGGTTCATAAAAGAATGTTTAAAATCTCCAGCTTTTCCCTGAATAATTTTAGTTGAAGTTTCCATAGAGATTGAAAGTGACTATGTGAGAGATTGTGTGAAGCATAGTCTGAAATAGGTGTCAGTTAATGTGATTTCTGAGTCTACATTTATTTTACTCTTCTCTTTTATATTTTCTTTCAAACTTTGACCTCATGTACCGAGGTAGTTTTCCCTATTTCCTGACACTGCCAAATACAAAACTCTCTCACTCATTACTTCTAGTCGGGATTATAATTTCTTGTCATGAGAAGGTGTGCTGTGAAATTTAATCAATTGCCACTCAACAGAACATCTTTCTAATCCCTGGTGATGGTCAGAGGTCAAGGTGACATATAATACTATCATAAGTATCACAGCAAAACACAAAAGATGAATATTTATATTCAAATGCATATACTATGACTGCCAATGTCTTTGAATATGCATGACCACACAGTTGTTCGTAGTTAGGAGAAAATCAAGTATTCTGTCTCTTTTGGCTAACATATCTCCAGAAGATTATTTTTCATGTGTAATTTTAAAAACCTTTATGATTTAAAAATATGCTCTTTATGTAAATAGAAATTTAATTCACTAGAACTCACAGTAGTGATTAGAAAATATTGTCAGCAAGTTGAAAACTACTTGCTATTTTGTAAACGGTTCACAAAAAGGTAGAAGTTAGGTAATCTTTTCAAAATTTGTGTTAGATTATTTTGAAATTATTTCCTCTTTATTTCTAAATCTCTAATGCTATCTCTATAAAATTATGTTTAAATATTCAGAAACATTTCACAAATAAATTATATGTATGTATATATTATATAAATATATATGTGTTGAGGTATACATATATACACACATACTTTGGTGAATATTTATTTGTGTATTTATCTGTTTTGCTTTGACTTTTGATTCAGAAAGTATTGAATAAGATTCTATGTTTTGACTAAGAGTGTAAGTAGTTTATTTGTTAAAATCTAATGAAATACTTTTCAGTTTCTGCATGGATGGTCTCCTTAATGCTAATGCTTTTTTTTTTTTTAGCTAGCTTCTCTTCTATAAATTATCATTCCAGATGGCATTTCATTATTTCAAAATTAATGCCCCACACCTTCTTTTAGGAAAAAGATTGTATTTAATAGGAAGTCTGGGCAGTGTTTATCTACAAGAGGTAGAGAGGGTGTAGCTTGAAGAACAATATTAAGCTTTGCAATTGAATTGTTCTGTGAATTACTTCCTAAAAACTGATGTAAGCAAATAACTCTTCCAAGTCTCTAGGAACTGCTTTACAACAGGAAGTTCCTCAGAAATTCTCTGTAAATATTTGTATCTCTTCACTCAGGAAGTGAAGATCAGAAGTGATTATTATTTCTCTTGCCTGAAAAAGACAACAACCATCATAGTTGTAGGTCATCCAACACACACCCTAGCCATGGGTGTGTATAGTACTTATATTTAGAAATGCTAATATGCTCTTGAAAAGAAACATCTCTCTCTCTCTTATCCCTACAATAAACATTTAAATGAATTAAATATAAAAGTCCCTAGGTGTAGGAAAAGACCTTTATTTATTTATTATGTTCATCTCAGTGTGTAGCTCAGAATCTGATACAGATCTTGATACATACAGGGTGTCTCCAAAAACTGTATACACATTTTAACAGCTGATGATTCAATTTTGAAAATGAAGTATATTTTAATATACTGGCCTTTATAATTATTCAAAGGGTAAATAGACATTTTTAGGGACACCCTATATTTACCCAATGAATGAATGAAAACTGTTCATGGTCTGAGCTGCTGAATAGCATTCTCTGAGTAAACTAAAGGACCCTGGCTCTCTCCTGGCTCATTCCATTGTCTCCATAGCTAAGACCTCCAGGACTTCTCAATATCAGTGTACCCTTTCAGGTGATAGGGCTTAAGAATTGCTTATGCTGTGTCTGGGAAACACCAAATATTATGGAGGTAAAAGCTATGTAAAAAATTGAGAGGAAAAAAAAATCACAGGAAATAGAGCTAGGCAAGATTCCTTTTGTTCTAGCCTAGATCATCCACTAGCCTATGTTAAGTGAAAGAAATAGGCTAGATGCCCAGATCTCTTTCAGGTTCTATATTCTATCATTCTATGAACATTTCGCCTGCAATACACACTAAGTTTGCTTATATTCATGGTTGTTCTTGCATTAACAATAAACAAATCTAGAGGAGATACTTTAGGAACTCCCTAAAGTCCCTCGGGATGAAAAACCTTGAGGGTGTAAGCATCTTCACTAGGTCTGCTTATTTCTTTCCATGTAGAGGAACATTTATTTCAAATTAGTTTAATACTCTCTTTGTGACTTCATCGGTTGAGATTCTGCAGGACATGCTTTTTTAAAGTCCTATAATGTCATTTTTAAGGAATACATTTTTGAGTCATGGTAATTAAAAATTATGGTTCACCAAGAATTAGTTCCCATTTTTTTCCTTTCATTTGGACTTTTCAACTAGCATCAACTCTGCCCAGACTCACAAATCCATGCTATCCTTTCTCTTCTAATGTTTCAGGTATCAAAAACATTGATCTAAATGTTTCCATAAACTTTGTTTTTAGTAAAAATAGGGATAACAGGGTTTTAAAATTTTTTTAAAATATATTTTATTGATTTTTTACAGAGAGGAAGGGAGAGGGACAGAGAGCTAGGAAACATCAATCAGCTGCCTCCTGCACACTCCCCACTGGGGATGTGCCCGCAACCAAGGTACATGCCCTTGACCGGAATCGAACCTGGGACCCTTGAGTCTGCAGGCCAACGCTCTATCCACTGAGCCAAACCAGTCAGGGCTGGGTTTTTAATTTTTAAAATCTATAAATGCTACATACTAGTTTTATGATTACAGTAATTTATATGAGGACATACTATTAAAGAATTCTGAGTACTTCACTCATTTATCACATTTCTTATACTGAGGAAAGATAAGCCATTGCTTCTCACAGCCCCTTGGTGATAACGCTGAAGCAATCCAAGTCTCTCTCGCTTTCCTTCAGGTTCTTCCACTGAGTTCCACCATGCGAGGGGCCTTTGTAGTGAGCACCAATTGTTTGTACCAGCCCAGCATCCACTCCCCCTTCTTCTGATTTTGCTTAAGAGGCCAGGCCTCTCCAGTCTGAACCATGTGGTTAGACAGTGTCTGACATTGCTCCTGGATAAACCGGGCAAACTATTGATTCAGACAACATGGATGAATCTTAACTTTGCTTAGTGAAAGTAGCCAGATCCCAAAAGCCAGTATTGTATGATTTCATTTATATGTTAATGAAAAGGCAAAACCTATAGTAAAAAACAAGTCCATTTTTTTGCCAGGAGTTGGAGAATGGGAGTCACGGATATTATAAAAGTCGAGTGTGGGGGGGAATATTGAGTGATAGAATTGTTCTTTATGGAATTGTTGTGGTGAACAAATGACTCTGCATTTGTCAAGACCCGTAGAATCGCACATAATAAAACGGTACATTTTACTAAGTGTAAATTAAAAAAAATAAATCAGCCAGCATGTGGGGATTGGGGGAGTAAGGAAAGAAGGTAATCCATATAAATCACTTAATCATTTACATTAAAGAAATTGGGGACAAAAGAAGCTGAAACAATGTTCTAGAAATTTCTCTCAGGGGTATGGGTTAGAATTCTAAAACAAACTATCCCATTTGTATACAAGGGCTGAACAAATAAGTAAGTGGATTGTAAATAATATGAGCCAGGTCTCAAGCTAACAGAGAGAACGTTTTTAATAAGGAAAGTTTTGGAAAGTTAGAATCCTGTGGTGCTGTATTGATGTGGATGGCATCCATATTGACTCATTATTTAAAACATATATACATACTGGTAAATAGAAAAACAGCTATGGATGTGTGTGAGGCTGGCATGAATTTGTATACATACATGTATTTCTTTATCCACTGACATCTATTAGCAAATTAGCACATTTCATGCCCAGATAACTGGTTTCTAAATGCCACTCCAATAAAAGGAACCAGGGATCCTGGGAAAATGCTTGTTTCCCGTGTTGAGGCAGGAAAATACATGATAAGCTAGAGCATTAAGTAGTGCCAGAAATAAGGGAATGGGAAAAAGAAAGACAATAAAGATGTGGGCATATTGAAAGGGCACGGAAGCTAACCTGAAGGATCTCCCAATGGACAAATTTTGAATAGCTTGGACAGCAAAATTAGTTACTGTGGTATTTGAAATGAAAACTCCCACGTAAAAATCTAATATAAATAACTTAATATATAAATAACTGGGGGAAATTGATGACTTTTTTACAGAATAATTTTAATTAAAAAGTTTAAAAGTACTGACAGAAAATAGAAAACCACCATTAGAACATCACAGTAAAAAATTGCCACAGGCAAGATCCCCCAAATGAATGCTAAAATGAGTGGGTAAAATTTTAAGCTGAAACATGATATTTGCATAATATTTCTCCATAGTATTTAGTAATTACAACAGGGGAAAAACAAGCAAACAAAAAAAATAACAAGTTAGAGTGGAAAATCTTTACAGATATCACTAGCTAAATGATTAAAGTCATATATATCAACTTCATGCGCCCCCGATATAATGTACTGAGAGGTGCACACCACTCCTGTGATAGTCTTCTCATTAATAGCCTCAGTCTAATCTAATCATGAGAAAACAGTAGGCAAACCCATGTTGAGGGACCTTCATTCTTCATACGTATCAGGGTTGTAAAAGACAAGACTGAGGAATGTCACCGATTGGAGGAGACTACATGACAAATTCAATGTGGAATCCTGGATTAGGTCTGGAACAGAAAAAGGACATTAATGAAAGAAATAGTAACATTTGAATAAGGCCTGTACTTAAGTTAATTTCTTAGTTGTGGATATGTGTTTTGCAGTTACATAAAATTTTAACATAGAAGGAAGCAGCATGAAGGGTAAATGGAAGTCTCTATACTATTTTTGCAATTATTTTATAAGTATAAAATTATCTCAATATTAAAAAATCAAACTTCTTGATTAACTTATAGTAGGTTATCAATGAATTTCATTCCATGCTGCCAATTTGAGAATTTTATTTTTAGGACATTTCCTAATTTTCCCCTATGTGTTTTCCAGGATTATAGAAAAAAATAAAACTATTTCAAAACATCAAGGATGTGAGTTTTTAAAAATTACTTAAGACTGACTAAGCTGTGTATCAAACAGGCAATAAAGACTTAGCGGCTTAAAAGCTAGTTTACTTCTATACCCAAAAGAGTATACTCTGGGGTTTCCAGGGTATCAGGCAGCTTTGATCCAAAAAGTGATACAGAGACGTAGGTTTCATTTATATTTTCTCCACCATCCTCTAAGGCAGTAATGGCGCACCTCTGACACACGAACTCATTTTTTTTGGTTGATTTTTCTTTGTTAAATGGCATTTAAATATATAAAATAAATATCAACAATATAAATCTTTGTTTTACTATGGTTGCAAATATCAAAAAATTTCTATATGTGACACGGCACCAGAGTTAAGTTAGGGTTTTTCAAAATGCTGACACCCCGAGCTCAAAAGGTTCGCCATCACTGCTCTAAGGTGTCCTCCTCATATATTATCACCATGCCCAATTTAGAATTAGTTGGCAGTAGAAATAAAAACTCAGGAAGCGCTGCCTGGTCTTAAGAAATTGTCCTGAAAGAGGCACATGTCACTTTCACTCACATAAACTGAGACATCTGGCCACATCTAACTGTAAAAGAGTCTGGGAACAGTTCCAACAACAATTCTATTGCTATGGAAGAAGAGAAGAGCTTGGTGGTGGGCCACCAATCTCTAATATAAGAATAAAAAGAATTTGTAGGAGATTCTCAGTTTAACAATTATTTACAGTATTCAAGAACTTCATACATAGAAAACAATCTCTAAGAAACATAAATAATGTCATACATATTAATGATAATAGTTGACATTTGAACAGTAGGTTACACTTTACAAATGGTTTTCCTGTGAAACATTACATTTAATGCTGTGAAAAAAATTAATCCTAATTTACATAGGAGTAAATTAAAGCAGAGATATATTACATGTTTAATAGCTGTGCAGGGATACAATTCTAGATTTTCTGACCCAACATGGGCATTTTCCTTATAGATGGTTTATGAATATCCTCAGATTAATTGTCAAGAATGGTTTGAAAGTCAAAAATTAAAATCTCTTGCCAATATCATTAAAATCACATTGTTAGAAAATTGTATACTCTGTTTTCAGGGAATTAGTTTAAGAATGAGTCAATCTCTCCTTCTGAACATGACTCAACCGTATTTGTTCAGATTGTAATGACTGAATGTTTCATTTAGACCAAAGAACCACCAATTTCAGGCCCTGGTTAAAAGCCAGACCTCGAAGTCTTCTATTATTCCAAGAGCACATTTCCAAATATTTTATTTCCTTAATTTGTCTCATGTGCTAGTTTTGTCCCAGGCAGGTCTCATTCAACTCCAAGTTCAAACAAGAGCCTTTAGTCTCACAATCTCTCATCTCTCCCCCAATTTGTCTTGGCTGATTGCCTCCCACTGAGGCCACACTATTTCTCTCACTTGCACAGTTGAGGCCATATGTCACTGCTGTTTGCAAGGGAGTACTTGAAAGGGTAGGTTCATTTGCAGGGATCATGGTTAAAGGACAGAACCCAGAAGGAGGAACTTTGCAGTTCATAACATTCCCTTACTGTGGAGGAATAAAATAAACATCAGCTCTATAGGTCACAAGATCCTAAGTATTTTGGTCCTTCCTTCCTACTCACTTATAATTGGTGTCAACAAGGTAATGAGGCTGCCAAGATGCTAATCTGGTTTCTCATCAATAGGAGTTGGCGTGTCTGAACATACATGTATGTTCTTGCTCTAGGATAGTCAAAGGATATCAGAAATTTTAGGCTGAAATCATGATTTCATACCTCGAGAGGAATACTTATGCCTGTAGAACCATAAGAGAGGTGAAGGGACTCAAAGATATATCAAAGGAATAACTACAATTGAAAAATAAGAGAAACTGTAGTATAAAAAATTGTCTCCAAATATCTCAAGGGCAGCCTGAAGCAGTCTTCAGTCAGGCATCAATTTCAGTTACCTAATAGGGAGAGCCAGACATTGGTAATTATTAGGAACCAAATATTAGTTCAATATGATGCAAATAGGTGTAAACATAAGAGGTGTCTGAAAAAGAATGGGTATCTCTGCAGTGAGCCGGTGTCCCATCTCTTAGAAGGTTAAGAGAATAAATGCTGAGCCTCACTGCCTGACTCTGCAAACTTGGGCACTGTCTTTTAGTTTTCTTGCAATATAAGTGGACTAATATACCACCTGTCTTATACAGTATAGGTCTGTAGTAATTAGTTCATACACAAAGCACTGAGATTAATTTTTAGCCCATACTAAATGCTCAATAAAGGTTTGTAAATATTGTTTAAAAGCCAAATGAAGAAAACTCTGGTGTAAATGGGAACAAAAAGCAATACAAAGAATTGAAGCATTACATTGAGGATTATAAGAGATCTGTAAATTCACTTTAAAACTTTCTATGACTTGTTTTCCATATTATCTTTAATGAATTGCAAAATATTAGAGTGCAGAGAATGTTCTAAGAGTTTGAAGCCGAGGTACATGGAATAATGCACCATTTTACAACCAATGTACCATGGCTTATCAGTGGGCTGTGAATGGGTTACAGCTATGGTTGCAGAAGATAACACATATTTTTTTTAATCCCCACCCAAGTTTATGCTTTCATTGAGAGAGAGAGAAACATCAGTGTGTGAGAGAAACATTGATTGGCTGCCTCTGTTGAGCACCGATGAATGGAACCCACCCAGTTATTGCCCTGACCTGGAATCAAACTGCCACCTGGGTATGCGCCATGCCTGGGAATCAAACCACATCTTTTGGTGTACAGGGCTACACTCCAACAAACTGAGCCATTCAGCCAGGGCAAGAAGATAAAATTTAAATCAATTTTATAGCCATTTAAAATTTGTATCAGTGGAAATGATTGCAGGTAGCCTTTTCAAGCATCAAATTTATACAATAATTATGTTCATTTAGAAAGTTTAAGTTACTCATTAAAACATAAGTTACTTTTGAAAACATAAATTTAGATTTTTTACCTTCATGTTTCTTGTTACTGGTAAATACAATGTAGAAAATATAATAATGTTTCTCATCAAGCCTCATATAGACCCCCCCATACCCCTTAAAATCACTTCCACATAGCATCAATATGCTGATAAAAGATAATGATTTTCTGCGTGGGTCATGACATGAAAATTTGTAAGTACTAGATTTTAAGCTCTTTTGATAATTATTTTAAATTTTACTTATTTTTTTAAATCCTTTACTAAATCACAATATATAAATTGCCATAAAGCCAAGTTAATCTGATTGAAACATTTGGCTACATTTTTTTTCCTAAGGGACATAGTTTTAAAATTATATAAAACCCACATTGCAGTTATTTTTCATGATGTGGCATATGATCTCCTATTGGAAAGAGTTGACCCAATGGGTGAAAAATATCCAAAATGCAGGGTTACTTTTTCTGTTCTTAATTAAAACCATATGATGGTCAACGCCACACAAATATACACTGAGTGGCCAGATTATTATGACCACCTGACATTTGTAGGCAAATTAGCTATAATTTCGCACTGAAGTTGCTAGAGGGCCAGACTATTATAAATAGGGAAGCAGGTTGTTTACCACGACAGTAGAAGTGATTTTTTTCTGAAGATATGGGTAAACAATGCGATTTAACAGCCTTTGAACATGGGAAATATATATATATATATATATATATATATATATATATATACACACACATACACACACACACACACACACACACACACACACACACACACTGAGTGGCCAGATTATTATGACCACCCCATCAGTATTTCATTGGGCCACCTTTTGCCTTCAATACTGTGGCGATTCTTCTTGGCATTGACTCCACGAGATGTTGAAAGGTGATGTGAGGAATCTGACACCATGCCTGATGAATAGCACTGTCCAGTTCTGTGAGATTTGATGATGGTGGAACCAGCTGCCTGATGGCTCTTTTAACTTCGTCCCACAAATGCTCAATTGGATTGAGATCTGGTGATTGTGGGTTGCCACCTAAGCAAGGTAAAGTCTCCCTCATGTTCTTGAAACCACTCCTGCACAATACGAGCACCGTGGCATGGCGCATTGTCTTGTTGGAAGAAGCCATCTCCATTGGGATATGCCATCAACATGATAGGATGAACTTGATCAGCAACAATACTTAGGTATGTTGTGCTAGTCAGACGTTGTTCCACATGAATTAAAGGGCCCAAATCATACCAGGAAAATATGCCCCAAACCATAACACTGCCCCCACCAGCTTGAAGGGTTGTACTCATGCATGTGGGGTGCATGTTTTTATGCTGTTTCCGCCAAATTCTCACTCTGCCATCTGCATGATGCAACTGGAAACATGATTCATCAGACCACATGACTTTTTTCCAATGCTCGACTGTCCAATCCTTGTGTTCCTGTTCGAACTGGAGACTTTTTATCTTGGTAACTGCAGATAGCAAAGGTGTTCGAACAGGTCTTTGGCTTCCTTATCCCATATGATGCAGTGTACGGCTAATTTGCCTACAAACGTCAGGTGGTCATAATAATCTGGCCACTCAGTGTGTGTATGTGTATATATATATATATATATATATATATCCATCCATCCCATGTTCAAAGGCTGTTAAATCGTGTTGTTTACCCATATCTTCAGAAAAAAAATCACTTCTACTGTCGTGGTAAACAACCTGCTTCCCTATTTATAACGGTCTGGCCCTCTAGCAACTTCAGCGCGAAATTATAGCTAATTTGCCTACAAACGTCAGGTGGTCATAATCTGGCCACACAGTGTATATTTACATAATTGAGGATCACTAAATATAAAAGTTATAAGCAATCTTAATGCATCCTAGTATTTATTGTGTGTATTTTTTTTTTCTACTATGAAGTCTAGCTCCCAGACAGTATTTAGCAGTGTTGCGAAGCTGCTGTTGTGTGGTATGCATATACAGTGTTGGAAATTTGGCCTTGCTCAGGAAGGCAAGGCATCATTTGCATTACTCAAGTGTTCATCATTTTTTTCAATTGTTTTTATTGCTTTTGAATATATGTTATATATATATATATATATTATTGATTTCAGAGAGGAAGGGAGAGGGAGAGACAGAAACGTCAATGATGAGAGAGAATCGTTGATGGGCTGCCTCCTACACTCCCCACACTGGGGATTGAACCTGCAACCTGGGCATATGCCCTGACCGGAATCAAACTGTGACTTCCTGTTTCATAGGTCGATGCTCACCCACTGAGCCACACCGGCTGGGCTGCTCTTATTGCATTTTAATAAATTCTATTTTTAAATCAACTTGAACAAATTTTCCTTAGACTGTCACATTTTATTTTTATCATAGTTGCTCCTCGTTCTCCCATTAATGCAAAGTATAAGTGGGATGTTTAAGTGGACTTTGTGCACCTAAATGTATGATGATCACAATGATTTGGAAGCCACTATAGTATAGTGAAAGAACACTGAAACTTGAGTTAAATATTTGACTCTTGAAAGTTAAATGACTTTAGACAATTTATGTGGGTCCTATTGGGTCTATTTTGCCAACAGTAAAAAGAGAGTAATAATATTCCTAATATAATGTTAGAAGCAAAGAGAATGGAAGAATTTATATACTGTAGAAACTTAGCAATGTGAGTTGTATCTATGTGAAAGTTTTTAATGATCAATTTAGTCTTAATATTGTAATCCTGGGTTTACGATATTGTAAAAAAGGAATACTAACCAGAAGCCATAGTAAACAATCGCCCATAAAAGTAAATGACATGAAAAAGGCTCTCCTTGAATCATTTTCTCCCAGAACTGACAATTGGTTAGCTGTGATGCAGGCATTTATTTATAAGTACATTCAGGCAAAAGTACTAGTATAATGACTAGACAGCTGCAAAATGGTTGACAAAGCTTATTTTATTTAATCATTTTTAACAGTCATTTAGGGTTTATTGCTGAATTTATTCAATTAACTTGCATAAATCTGTTAAGATAAATGTAAAAAAAAATGTAATGGCCCTAGCTGGTTTGGCTAAGTGGATAGAGTATAGGCCTGCAGACTGAAGGGTCCCAGGTTCAATTCCAGTGAAGGTCACATGCCCAGGTTGCAGGCTCAATCCCCAGTAGGGGGCGTGCAGGAGGCAGCCAATCAATGATCCTCTCTCATCATTGACGTTTCTATCTCTCTCTCCCTCTCCCTTCCTCTCTGAAATCAATAAAAAAATATATTTTTTTAAAAATGTAATGGAACCAGACAAGCCCCCCCAAAAGTGAATAACCCCTAGCCCGTTTGGCTGAGAGTGCATCAGCTTGCGGACTGAAGGGTCCCAGGTTTGATTCCAGTCAGGGCATGTACCTCAGGTGCAATCTCGATGTCCAGCCGTGGTTGGAAGCAACCAAGCAATGTGTCTCTCTCACATTGATGTTTCTCTTCTCTGTCTCTCCCCCTCCCTTCCACTCTCAAAAAAAGAAAAAAGAAAAAAATCAATGTGAAAATATCTTTGGGTGAGGATTTTGTTTAAAAAGTGAGTTCAAGGGCAAATGCAGGTAAATTGCAAAAAAGGCATGCAGCGTATCTCACATTTTGATTGGCAGAATTCTATAATACTCAATATGAAACCCCAAGGATGATCAAAAATGAAAAGCACTAAAAGGCATTGGTGGATGTAAATTTAGAGACAAATGTACATTGAATGTAATTGTGAAACTGAAGAAATAGAAGTAAAGCCACAGCATAGGCATGGTTATGTTAATATTGTGAGAAAGCTGGAAGGGCTCACAGCTGCCTTAGAAGTCCATGGTCAAAAGTCAGCACTCTTATTGGTCGCAGTCCTCATGGTGCTTCTGTAACAATAGTGAAGACTTGGGGCTATTGGGTTAAACATGGAAGCAGTATAGATAAAATCTGGTCTTCTCTAGCAAATTTTTAGGTTCCATACCTCATGCAAACATACCTGTCATCCCTCCCAAATGAAGTAACAAGGAGGAAAAGCAACATCACGTGACTGGCAGCTTCAAATATGCCAAGGACCGTTTGTTATTCTTTCTTATCAGGACTGTTTCCTCTGGTGGCACTAGTAGTCACATGGGCAGATCTCTGAGGAAGAACATGTAGCTGAGGGAAATTTTCCATGTACTACATAGAGGGGCCTGGCATTCTATTATTAAGACAATTGAAAAAAAGAGAAATGTTTTTAATCTTTAAATCTTATGCCCATTAACTTCAGATGGCCTAGTTCCAAGAAACAGTAAGGCCCTTCACGTGTGTTTTTTTTCTAAGTGGAGAATAGTCTGGAGTTATGTGTACAATAAGGTTGCACAAGGCACAGAAGAATATAGGATTACCCATTAGAGAAAAATAACTTTGATTTTACTTTTTATATTTATTAGAGATACTGTTTGGAAACAGCAAAAGCATCACAAAGTGTTCAAATAAGTAAATAAAATCCATTATGACCAAAGCATCCTAAAGAACATAGATCACATTTAGATGGACCTGATTTAACTGCAAAATTTTCAAAAGACTCAGAAATTGATGTCCACAGGTACCTCTGTAGGTAGGGGTGATGGCTGAGGAAGGAAGGTTTGAATGCGAGCTATTTGAGAAACAGTTGTGTGCTTAAGATCTCCTCTCCCACTCTTTACCCTGAGTAACTGCCTCACCCTCACCCTGTTGAGAACTTGAAAGAGAGGATCTCTGGACTGGGGGACACAAGGAAAAGTTGAAGGCAGAAGCACTATAACAACAACAACAACAAAACCCCAGGGAGATCACGGAACATCTGCAAACTGCATGATGAAACTTCCTCCTCAAATCCACGCGCATTTTACCAGAGTACTCCAGACAGGACTTACCTTCTGGGCACAGGTTTAGATAGTTTGTAAGTGGGAAATCTGGTCACCTCAAGAGATGAAGTGTGACGGGACTGACATTAAGGGAGCCCCAGCAAATGGCCCGGTCAAGTAATCGCACTGTGAATCTCAAGATCAGTAGTTTCCATCACATGCACAGAGAGCTTATAATCAATCAGCTTTCAGGCCCTTCACTCTCAAAAACAATGAAAAATCCAGGATTACCGGGCATTTTAGGAAAGCCTCTAATGTGAGCTCACAAACTGAAACAAGCAGAAAATAAAACAATTTGGAGGAAAAGAAAACTGTGAAAAGGGAAGGGAAAAAGAACATACCAATGATCTAAGGGGGTACTGAATGTGAGGTTCAAGTTTATAAAGAATATCTTATTCATAGGAATGCAAATTATATTCACAATGACATCTAGTTTTAATCAGTTTAGTGAAGGTTAAAAACAATAGTTATTAATTCTATAAAAGCTGTAAAATAGTATTTTCATTGCCAAAATCTTATAGGAAAAGAATAAAACATAAAAGCTTTGATATAGTTTTGCCCAAATAACCCAATTCTAGAAATTGATCATAAGTAAATAATTATACATGCACAAAACGATATATAAGGACAGTTAAAATCTGGAAGTATTCATAATAGAGAAAGTGGGAAACATTTCATATGTGCATCAAAAAGTGAATGGTGTACATATAAGTTGATTCATTTATGTAAGAAATTGCTTTCATCATTAGAAGTCATATGTAATAAGATTTAAAGATTTGGGAAAATTTTTCAATATGATGTTAATTAAAAATCACTTATGTGTTGCAATCTCGATTTTGAAAAATAATGGAGATATATATATACACACACACACACACACACACTAAGGAATAAAAGAGATTGAAAAATATTTCAAATTTTTTTATATTTGAGTAGTGATGGGGATATGTGTAAAATTTATTTTTTTATACTTTTTATTCATGTTCTACTAATGTTTAAATTCAGAAATAGTAAATATTTTAAATAGGGAGTCAAGATCCTCTTCAGTGGAATTGGCAAGTGACAAATATGGAATAAATGATTCTCCAAGGCATTTGATTGCTATTATAGACTTAGTCTTCCTACTGGCAGAAGAAGCCCAAAGTAACCAATAAAACTTGTTCACACAACTGTGCTGACAATGATATTAATGCCTAGAACAACACAGCAGTTAACTAAGGGAAAACCATGCTGGGTTCAACTCCATGACAACCGAGAACCAGAAAGGGGTAAAAGCAAATGGAAAAAGATGAAATTGACAGGGAAAGCAAATGCTAACTTCAAGCTCCCAGCTTGGGTGGGCAGTTTGGGTGGGAAACTAACCTCTCCAGAGCTTGGGTTCACCGACCGCAAGTGGAACAAGGCAGAGCAGGCCAGATTGAAGCAATGAGCTATAAAACTGTTCTGCCCTGCAAGTACCACCCTGAAACATAATTAACCACCTGAACAAAGGAAAACAGTGCCCAGGGTTTCTCCATTCAGGAAGCAAATGTGAAGAGCAGGAACTGGAGCCATTTGCCAACACTTTGGGAAGATCAGAGGCCAAGAAAATAGCACAATATCCAAAATACAAATCTGGTCAGCTTCTCTAAGACTTTCTAACTCAACTATTTCGAATTGGCAGTATATTTCTAAGAATCTGGGTATATTAGTACTATTCTAAAACCATGAGAGTTTATGAGTTATTTTTACGTGGTAACAGACTTTGTTACTTATATGAACTATTCCTCACATTGGAAATAGAGTCAGTCCACTAAGATTGGGAAATATTTCTGTTACTATATATATATATAATATTAGAGGCCCTGTGCATGGATTCATGCACCAGTGGGGTTCCTCAGCCTGGCCTGTGCCCTCTCTCAATCCAGGATCCCTCGAGGGATGTCAGATCCCCGAATCTGACATCCCCTGAGGGGTTCCAGATTGCGAGAGCACGCAGGCCACGCCGAGGGACTCCACCAGTGCACATGTCCATGCACCGGGCCTCTAATATGCATATAAGATCTTTAGTTAATCTCTTCCTGCCCTCCCTCCTCCCCCCTTCCCTCTGAGATTCATCAGTCTGTCCCCTGTTTTCATGTCTGTGGTTTCTGCTCCTGCATTGAGTGTCTGCCCCTGGTGGTCAATGTATATCATAGCTACCGGCTGGTTGGCCAGTCACTTAGGCTTTTAAATATATATATATATAGATATGCCTCAATTCCATTTTTTCATTAATTCATTTGAGTATTCAACCATTCAGCCACTGTTCAATATTTACAAAGCATTTGTTATGACTAGAATATCTAGAATATCTAGTCCTAACAAAGAGTATCTAAAGACATAAAAGTCACATGCATTTTTCTTTAAATCTATTGGAGGGATTAAACTATTAATATATAAATGCAATAAAAGAGCTTTTCTTAGGATAACTAGGCTATGTTGTAATAGTTTCTAAAAATTGATATATAAGTCATAAAAGTCTAAGAGGGTAAAAAATTCTCTAGAGCAAAGCTCCACCAAAAGGTGACTCAGGTTGCTTTCAAAACATGGCCCCCAAATTTGCGGCCAAAGGATAAAAAAAATTGAAGAGGCATACTGGCTCTGAACTACTATAGATCAGAAGTAATGTTTCCTTTTATAAATCCATTCGTCAGAACACTGTAACTGTCTTTTAGTTAGCTTCTCTGAGACAAAGACCCTAAGCCAAGGATTTATGTAGGAAGTAATGCCAGGAGAAATCAGTAATGGATGAGAGAAACAAGATAAGAAAGTCAAGCATGAGTGCAATTTCAGTCATTAGTGAGCTGCTGTGCATTGGATTTGGTGAGATAAAAAAGAGCTGTAAAAATCCTGGGCATTTGAACATCTTGAAGATGAGGCAGCACCAGTGCCCACAGCAAGTGTCTGGAGGACAAGGGGCCAGTCATTAATATCAAAGTATGTCAGAGCTGAGGCCTGGCACACAGACTAGTTAAAGCGATCTGAGGGAATGGACAAGGCAACAACAGTATCCATTCCAGGTTGTGACAGAACTCAAGGGAACCTAGAAAATATTGGCTTCTTGTGTACTTATGAAGAAGAAATTTTGTAATAAGCACATGGGTTGAACCTGTCATAAAATTCCAGGATGTGTCATATAAGTAGAGAAGGATACTACAATAACTTGGTTATAATGAGATTGATGATTGATGGTTGGCTCTTCCAAACACTAACATTGATGTTTATTGATCAAAGAATAAATGAAGATATATGTGTGTGTGCATGTGTATGTGTTTCATATGTCAGCTAGGAATAAACTGTACTGTTATCTCTAGTAAAAGAATATGTACAAAAATTCAGATATTGACAGTAGTTTATTTTATTTTTGTTTAGCTCTTACAAATGATTTTTGATTTTTTCAGTTTTTTTCAGCTTTAATATGCCATAATGGACAAATTTAAAAATGTACATTTTTAAGATTATAATGTAATGAGTTATTATACCTATACATTGTAAAATGATCACCACAATCAAGTATATTATCACATTCTATGTGTTAAGAGCACATGTCTATGCTCTTAATAAATTTCAAGTATACAACACAGTATTAACTACAATCACCATGTTGAATATTAGATATCCCAAACTTACTCATTTTATAACAATATCTTTACCCTTTCACCAACTCTCCCCACTTTCCCCATCCCTCGGCCCCTGGCAACCACTTTTCTACTTTCTTGTTCCATATGTTCAACTTTTTTAGAATCCATATATTAGTGAGATCATACAGAATATTTCTGTCTACCTTATTTAATTTGTATAGTGTCCTCCAGTTTCATCCAAGTTGTTGTAAATGGCAGAATTTCCTTATGTTTTCTGGCTGAATAATGTTCCACTGTATGTATGTACCACATCTTCTTTATCCATTCATCTCTCAATGGAAACATAAGTTGTTGTCATACCTTGGCTATTGTGAATAATGCTGCAATGAACAATAGGGTTGATAGAGGGGGCTTATAGTTCTTCAAGATATTGATTACATTTCTTTTAGATATTTATTCAGAAGTGAAATTGCTGGAAGTTCATATGGTAATTTAAAAAAAATTTTTTTGAGGAATCTCCATATTGTGTTCCATAGTATCTGTATCATTTACATTTTCACCAACAGTGTAAAGGAGTTCCCTTTTCTCCACACCCTTGCCAACACTTATCTCTTGTCTATATATATATATATATATATATATATATATATATATATATATATGGCTAATATGCAAAGTGCCCCCTCGGGAGTTCGACCAGGAGAATGGGAGTTTGATCACTTTCTATGCCATACGCTGACCATCAGGGGTCAGCACGGAACAGGGCGGGCGACCAGCTGTGGAGGCAGGGCGCTGAGGGACCAAGGGAAGGAGGAGGCGGGGAGGCGGGGTACCTGATTGGCCCTGATCGCTGGCCAGGCCTAGGAACCCTACCCATGCACGAATTTCGTACACCAGACCTCTAATCTTTTTAATAGCCATCCTAATATGTGTGAGGTAATAGTGTGGTTTTGTTATGCAATTCCATAATGATTAGTGCTGTTAAGTATCTTTTCTTGTACATGTTGGCCATTTGTAAATCTTTTTTGGAAAACAAGTCAATTCAGGTCCTTTGCCCAATTTTGAAATTCATGTTATTTGTTTTATTGGTTTTATTTGTTACTGAGTTGTATGAGTTCCGTATATGTTTTGGATATTAACCCCTTATCAGATATGTGAATGAAGATATTTTCTCTCATTCCATAGGTTGCCCTTTCATTTTGCTTGCTTCCTATGCTGGAGTGAAACTTTTTAGTTTGATGTTGTCCAACTCGTTTATTTTTGTATTTGTTGCCTGTGCTTTGGTGTAATATCAAAACAATCATGGCCGAGACCAGTGTCAACAGGTTTTCCTCTATATTTTCTTTTAGGAGTTTTACAATCTCAGGTCTTAACATTTGCATTTTTAATACATTTTGTGTTATTTCTTGTTTATGCTCTAAGACAGTGATGGCGAACCTATGACACGCGTGTCAGAGGTGACACGCGAACTCATTTTTTTGGTTGATTTTTCTTTGTTAAATGGCATTTAAATATATAAAATAAATATCAAAAATATACTTCTTTGTTTTACTATGGTTGCAAATATCAAAAAATTTCTATATGTGACACGGCACCAGAGTTAAGTTAGGGTTTTTCAAAATGCTGACACACCGAGCTCAAAAGGTTCGCTATCACTGCTCTAAGATATGGGTCTGATTTCATTCTCTCACATGTGTATGTTGAGTTTTCCAAGCAATACTTAACTGAAGGGACTCTTCTTTCCCCACTGTGTGTTCTTGGTGTCCATGGCAAGGAGTAGTGGGCTGCATATGCATAGGTTTATTTCTGGGCTCTCTTCTGTTCCATTGGTCTGTGTGTCTGTTTTTATGCAAGTACCACAGGACTGCCTTAGGTTCTGAAACTGGATTGATGTTAGCAGTCCTACCTCCAGAGTCATGGATGTCTCCCTTCTGGACAGGCAGGACCACTCTCAGATCATGGCTGAGAAGGGTGGGAGCAGGGTTACAGGGCTGCTTCCTGGTCCCTGGGTGGACATGACTGCTTCTAGACCAAAGTAAAGAGGGCATGGAGTCAGGTCACAGGATCACACCAAGCACCAATGTCAGCAGGTCTATGACTTAAGGCAAACAGGTGGGTGTGGCTCCAGATGGGCCCCTTGGTGGATGGTACTAGTGGCCAGACCCAAGCCAAATGTGACTGTAGCCAAGTTGGCGCTATTTCTAGGGCTGTAGTCAGGACTATGGTTGCTGAGTCAGCCCCTAGGTATGAGCTTGCCTTCTCAAATTGGCCTTCCTCAGTCTAGGGTATAACTGGAGTTTCACGGTGTGCTACCTGGATCCCAAAGTTCCCACAAAGGCACTCTGCCTGTGGATGGCTGCCTAACTATTGTTGCTAAGAGAGGATAGGAGAAGCTACTTGCTTGCTGATATTACCTCATTTCACCAAACCCTGAAACCAAGTCTGGATAAATTATTGCTACTTAAAGAGTATTTCCAGAGACATCCATAAGCATTATAACTCAGTCAATGCTTGTGGTTAAATAATAATTAACAATCGCCTGTTAAGCTCCCATAGCATTCTAGACTCTGAAATCCATTGAAATATATAAAACTCTCAGTTACTTTTATGGTGATTTTGGAATAATGGTCTTTGTGCTAGGATCTCTCATCCCTAATTACTTCTTTATCTGGAAAAAAAAGCATCATGCACATTGAAATGCTTGCAAAGTTTACACATGGAGACTGCACATTTCTCTGTACATGTGCTACACTGTTTGTCCATAAGTCTGGGGATTTCCTTTACTTGGCATGAATTATAGGAGCGGTCCCTAACACCCAGACTGTGTGAGTTATTCCAGCTTATGGTGGTGTTGGAGAGAAAAGCGCATAAACCAGAGGATGTCATTAGACCAGTGACAATGGAGGAGAAAATATCCAGCGCTGACAGCCCCGCTCACTTGCAAGCTGACTGGTGTCAACATGCAGGGCAGCACAGACAGAATGGCTTAGGAAAGGGTTTGCTGCATCTGGTGAGAAAGGAAGTATAACAGCAAAAAGAGAACAAAATATTTTATGTCTGTGTTTGCTCCACCTAGAAAAAGCAGACACAATGAATCTACAGTATGTACAGAGAAGGAACTAACCACATGGATTAATACAGTCTTTGTGTCTCAGCTGTAAAACAGGTTCTGGGCTTGTAGTTAAAGTGGCTGCACAGATGGGGCCTTTTCCCCTTTCTTTGCAATATTCCATATTCTAATTATGACTTGCACTGCTCCTGGCACGAAAGCAAGGCCACTGATGTGGCCCCAGGAGTAGGCATGATAAAAAGCCAGGCCCATGAACTCATGTGACTGCTCTTTTCCACTTCCCTTCTCCTCCCTCAGCTAATTCAGTCTGGTTTTTGGACAGCATTTGGAATTCTTCAAGCTGTCTCTGGGTGCTTTTCACTCACTAAAAGAAGGAAGATCAGATCTTCAGAAGTAACTCTATAGTTACTGGCAGGATAGGAAGCACAGGCTGATTAACTGTGGTACCAAAACCCCACAAGCATATAAAGTGCTAATAATTAATTATAGTAAAAAGGACCTTGTAAGGGCTAATGGAATTGTCCACTATTTTATATAAAATTTAAGTGAAAAATCTACATCATGGATGACAGGTTTCCCCACTCCATGTGGTACTTCATTTTAGCCCTAAATGTTAGGCTATCTATTTTATCCATAGAGGAATAACACCATAAGATTAATGAGTATCACTAAATAAAATATTCTAGATTATCTTATTCTGTTTTTGTTGTTGCTAGTGGAGCCTTGTAAGTTTTGGTCTATATAAATTGGTGTTTAGTTATTATTGAAAGATGCATTGAATTTTACCTTTACCAGTCAAACTCTTACCAATTAATGATTCTAATGTAAAACTACGTAGCTGTAAATATAGGAAAGAATCCTACAAAGTTTGGACTTATGTTTTAGGTCTTTGAATATACTAATAGAATTCTTAGATAAAGAGTCCTTCTACTTTACTGTAATATTTTTTAAACATTTAAAACAGTTTTTTTTCTATTTTTCTCTCTTATAGTCATTTTTTACCTGAAAGCTCAGTAGTGACTTTGGCTATTTGGCAATCAGAAGCATTATTATATTTATTTATTCATTCATTCATTTAGTTAGTCATTCAACAAATATTTACTGACTAACTAGAAGTACAGTAGTGAACACTACAGAAAGAAGCCCATTCTCTACCAACAGGAGATAGGTAACATACTTTTTTAATAATAGTACGATACATAGTGAGATAGATATTGATAGAGAAAAATAAAGGAAGTAAGAGGAATAGGGAATGGAATTTTAAATACGGGAGTCAGTAAATGCTTCACTGAGAAGGCTCTTTATACTTCAATAGATAGAAATCGAGCCATGTGCATTTATAGTAGAAAAATTACTCTGTAGAGAAAATAAATGGAAAAGCTTTGGAGGCAGATATGCATGGAGCGTGAGAAGAAGAACAATGTGGCCACTATGACCTGCATGGAACAGTCAGCAAAGATGAGCACAGAGGTATAACCAGGGCCAGATATGTAAACCGATGTAGGGACTTTGGCTTTTATTCTGAGTGAGATGAGAGGTCATTGGAAGGTTTATGTAGAAGAGTGGCTTGTTTGAATGTATGATTTGTAAGTCAGGTATATTGATAATAAACAATTGAAGTGACAAAGGCCGAAATGGGGACACTAGCTAGAAGGTTATTATAATTTTTCATTTAAGAAGTGATTACTTGTTCTAAATTGATGAAGTGAATGGAGTTCTTAATGTTTGGATCATAGATGTGTTTTAAAGGTAGAGTGAGCAGTATTTGGTGATAGATTGAAAGCAGGCTATGAGAGAATGAGAGAGATTGACTCCAGAGATTTGGGCTTGGGCAAATGGAAGTCTGGAGTTGTCAGTTACTGATACAGAGAAGCCTTGCTCAGAAGCATATTTGAAAGGAAGGGTAAGAGTGTGACTTTGGACTTGCTAAATTCGAGAAGCCAATTAAATAACTAAGTGAAGAGATCTTGAGTTGAGGGGAGTCAAGGATGGAGATGTTTTTCTGGGAGTTTTCAATGGAGAAATGATTTGTGAAATGATGAAAAAGATGAGACTGGAAAATTGTGAGTATAAGGAGAGGAGAGTCTGAGGACTGAGCTCTGGGGCACTCCAGTGATCCATGGTAAAAGAGATTAAGAGAAATCCTCAAAATATGCCTAGAAAGAGCTACCAATGAGAAAGAAAACCTAAAGGGTGTACAGTGGGGCCTTGACTTACGAGTTTAATTTGTTCCGTGACGGAGCTCGTAACTCAAATTACTCGTATGTCAAATCAATTTTCACCATTACAATGAATTGAAATGCTGGGATGATGTTGTGGCGTTCACTGTGATGTTCGCTGCGCCAACTAGCGGTGGGGTATCTGAAGCTGGCTCGTAACCCGAATTTTAGCTCGCAACTCAAAGCAAAAAATCGGCCGAGAGACAGCTCATATCTCGAAAAACTCGTTAGTCGGGACACTCGTAAGTCAAGGCCCCACTGTAGTATCCTTTTTTTTTAAATCCTCACCTGAGGATATTTTTCCATTGATTTTTTTAGAGAGAGTGGAAAGGAGAAGAACAGACAGAGAAAAGAACATCGGTGTGAAAGACACACATCAATTGGTTGCCTCCCGCATGCACCCCAACGGTGGGGGGGGGAGCCTGCAAATGTGATATGTGCCCTTGACTGGAATTGAACCCAGGACCCTTCAGTCCACAGGCTGATGCTCTTCCACTAAGCCAAACCAGCTAGGGCAAGAGAGTAAAAAAAAAAAATTAAAAAAAAATATATATATATATATCCCCACAAGAGGAAATCTTCAAGCTGGAGAGAGTTATCTAGCTGTGTCATATCTGATACTGGGTCAAGTGAGAAGGTGAACCAGACTGACTTAGATTTAGCAATATAGAGATCATTGGTGATTCAATAAGAGAAGTACCATTAGAGTGGTGAATTCAGAAGCTTAATTGAAAAAAGTTTAAGAAAGAACTGTAGGAGAAGAATTAGGGACTGTTAATTTAAACAACAATTTAAAAGTTTTATATGTTAAAAAATGGGAAATTTAGTGGTAGCTGACTGGGGATAGGGTCAATAAAATTCTTTTGTTCAGATGGGAGAAATAAGGGCATGTTTGTACGTTGATATAAATAATCTAGTAAAAAGTGGAAGAAAATTATAGAGGAGGATGAGCAATGTCTAGAAGTAGGAGATAAAGCAAGCAGTCTTCTGGCAAGTGGAGAAATTGACTTTAGCTAAAAAAAAACCCTTCAGTCACTCACTATCAAAGGAACAGATGCCAAGTAGGTGGTTAGTTATTATGGAAGGAGCTTGTGGAAGCTTTCTTCTGTTGTTTCTGTTTTCTCTGGAAGCAAGGTCATCAGCTGGGAGTTAAAATTTAAGAGGAAGTATTAGAAGTTTGAGGAGAGAAGAAAAAGTATGAAATATTTTTCAGGAAGAGTGGGAGAATGAATGGACTAGGGAAATGTAATATGATTGCCAGGCAGCATTAAGAGCCCACTTGAGATTAGAGACCATAAATTTAAAAGAAGACAATCACTATGACTGTGTTTTTCTGTAGCCATATTCAGCTGTATGGGAGCAGATGTGGAGGACACAGAGAAGTGGACTTAACCATGAATTAACCATAGATGAAAGTCTGTAAGACAGACACAATGCAAGGAGAAAGAGTAATTTTAATGATCGGTTATGGAATGTAAGATAAATAAGAAAGAAAATTCCTAAGGGGTGTAATGAAAATGTGGTATAATCAATTTATTTTGGTTCCAGTGGGATTTAAATACTCACTAACTGGAAAGACAAAAGGTAATGATCATGGAGACAGAATCCTGATACTGAAACTTTCTAGTTGTTAGCAAAAGAAACCATATGATGTAACCTTAGTATCGATTGTTTTATGTAGATGGAAGGTGATCATTTTAGAGAGGAAGTCAAGGCACTGAGAAGCTAGAATGACGAAACATCTACATGGATTTTGAAGTCACCAAGAATAAGACAGGAGTAGTTTAAGGGAGAGTGGGGGAGAGTGACCTGGAAGTCAGTAAATGAGTGCAACAAGAAAGGGTAATATGAGCTCTCACAGCATGAGCTTTAAAGGTGAAAGGATTGATGAGAGAAGGAAAAAGGATTGCCCAGAAGCGGCAGCAAGGGAGAGGAGCATCTGTTCCATGTCCAGGCCAGGGCAAGGACAGTATGAAAGGTGAATGAGCCACTAATATGAGGGCTCTGGGGAACCAGTGTCCTCAATGAAGACTCCATTTCAGCTACAAGACGCATTCTCCACCTTGGCTACTCAACTCATAAATAGGTTAGAGAGATGATAGATGCATGGTAGAAGATAGGTAGATTTGAGATAAATATTTTTCAGTATCACTATTTCAGGTTTTCCCTCAAAATTCTCATCAAAGTCCTGCCATATGATTAAAACAAGTAATTTTTTAGTCAGTTAAGTTACATGACTGACATTTACTTACATTCTCTATTGTGTGTGAGAAGTGTCCACAGTCATGCACATGATCAGTTTACATTATCCCAGAAGAATTAATCACCATAATTAGGCAGAAAATTATCTCACTTAAACATTCTTTTAGTATTAAGTGGGAATTCTCTTACAATAATAAAAAGTAGTCTTTCTTTTCATGTTACATTGAAGGTATGGAATTGAGGGTGTCACTGGGTACAATTCTGAGACAGCTGCTGATACAAGTGCAGATAGGCCATGCAGCCATGTAGGACTAATTGGCCATGCTGCATCGATCTACAGACACTAACTATACCCGAGAAGCCCCAGAAATGTGATTACTCTATCATACTTGTGAAAAATGTTGTGTTCATTTCTTTCCTACAAGGTGTAATGGTATACAGTTCATTGAGAATTAAACAACAAATGGTTATAAAGAACATGTTTAAATTCTGATAATAAAAAATGAAAGAGTCAATTAAAAACTGTCTTTAAAGAGGAATATTTTATCTTTTCTATTATTCATCTATTCCTTCAGACAACACATTTTGAATGTCTAATACACAGGAGGCACTCTGTTGATTAATGGGTACACAGCGGTGAATAGAACTCTTAACTTCCTATAATTTACAATCTTATTCACTCTTATAAAGAATATTTTTTATTCCCCACCCCAAAAGGAAGATATATGTATTGCCCTTATAAATATAGGGGGCAGGAATTAACTTTCATTTGGATATTTGCTCCTAAATTTATTTCCTGACATCCATTTTGCACATTGAAAATACAGTCTTATAAAACTTGGCATGAGAAATCACAAAATAAAAAAAAACTAGATTCTTAGTAAATCTCATGATTTTAATAATCTCAAAGGTCAAACATAAATGTTTTTGTCACCCCTAAGAAGTGGACAAGGCAGTTAAAATAAATTCAAATATCTTAGTTTTGTTTAAGAAAACTGAACACACATGAGATTAAATATAAACAAGAGAGACCCAAGAGTTAAAAACAAAAGAGAAATACATTTGGCCATAATTCCTCTGAGAGGAGTTGCTAAGACAAAATGGAGTGGTGTTGCAGAAAGAAATGAAAATCCCCAAGGTGACCCAGTGAAGGAAGAAGAGGTTCTCTTAAAGTATAAATGGGCCTTTGTTGAATTTTAACAAGCCCTCCAAGGACAGATTGTGGAGATGTCTGAAGTTCTTCATTTAATGTGAAAATGCTTTACACTTTTCCTTAAGCAAAGAAATCACCCCATTGGCTAGGAGCCAGAGCTTGCACATTTTTGGAGGCACCACAGGAAAAGAGAAAAGAAGAAAGAAGGCAAGCACTTCCCATCCCCCCTAGGGGAAGACTGTGCTCCACTTCCCAGCGTTCTCATCAGGGGCAGCTCAGGAGCCTGATTAATGTGTCCTTCCCTGCTCCTGGCTTGGCTGCCCCCACTGCTGCTCCACAGTCTCAGTTTTCACCCCAGATCTGGAAGTGCCTCCTCAGTGAAGAAAGCCCTGAGAAGATGTGGAGGGAATAAAAGGGAAATGCAGATATTAGTGCTACCTGGCCAGCAGGAAATTTGAACTGTATCAACTGAGATGGCCCAAAGAACTGTTGAAATGTAAGATAAAGTTCCGAACAGGATTACTGTGTCATGATTTTGGGGGAGGGGATATGGGACAACGTTTGAGTTAAAAGTTCATGAGTCAATGTGGCACACCATCACTTTTTCACTGCACCCTACTCTGGACTGGGACTTCTTGTAGTCACAGCTGCACTGAGACATTATAGGTAACCCCTGAAAAGGACTTTCTGTGTCATTTGGGTGGCTGAGCTGGGATAGCTTATTTGTGGGTTATGATTTATTTAAGTATGTGAATATGGTGTTCACAGACACATGTAATAAGAATATCTACATTTGAATGCTATCTGCTAAACACAGTTAGGGCTTTATAAATATAAAATAAATAAATCTTCACAACAACGCTACATGGCACAAAAACTGAAGCACAGGGATATACATGATTCGCTCCTGATCCCGCAGCTGGGAGATGGTGGTCCTGGCTCCAGACTGTGCTCTCCAGCACTCAGCCATCTGCATCTCCTTTCCAAAGGAAACCCTGGTATGAGCACTAGTTACTCTTTTCAAAGGTACACAGATGTCCCTTTCAAGAGAAACAAACATTTTATAAGTGTAGGAAAGAAAAGGCGAGTTAAGAAGGTGACGCAGAACAGTCTTTAAGCATTAGGTCTGAGTTTGGCTCTCCTCTTCTGCGTATTTCCAAGTGGTGTGACCCTGGATGTGTTGCAGTATTGTTAAGATTCAGTTTTTTCATCTATAAAATGGGAGTAATTATAATAGGTTTGCTACAAAGATTGAATGAGATGATGCATAGTAGGTAGCAATAATTGGGATCCAAAAATATATATAATAAATGGTAGCAATTAATTTAATGTTTTCACATACATTGCCTCCAAACAATCTAATAGGGAATCCTCTCCCCCCTCCCCCCTTCCCCATGCAATGAATCTAAAATTCCCATTTATTTTACTGTCAGAATATATATATTAGAAAATAGTTTTCTATAGATCAAGGATTTGAAAATGGCAGGGTTATTTTCAGTTACAAGAAAGAAATAGGAAAATTAATTTTAGCACACTCAATTCTAGCAACGAGCTGACAACATGATGCACATAATTAAACTTAAGAAACTGAGAAGTAGTTACCGGAGACAAATCAGAACGAGTAATGCCTGCTTCTTAGTTAGCTTCCAAAACTGGCCCTCAGTCTTAGATTTCTTCTGTGCTCTTTAGTTTCTAGTCACCGTGTCCCTGGAGCAGCCGTTGCCTGTAGCTCAGTATTGTGGCTTCTAGCACCAAAGGAAGCTTTATGACCAGATCACCCTAAGTCACTGTTTCAAGCTGCCAAAGACTTTGTGGTTAAGAAGAATGGTAGGAGACTTCTATAATTTAAGACCAGGGTTTGTTTTTCTTTTTTCCACTGGAGTGATTCAATGTGCATTGTGTGTGCACATGTGTTCCAGTACAGATGGAGACTCAAATGACTATCAGACCCTTTGGTGTGAGTTCAAATTTCCTGAAGGTGTTGGAATGTCTGTAAAACATCAGATGCCCTTCTGCTTGAGGGTGGTTTTTTTTTTTAAATAAATGCATTTTAATTCTCTGATGATTTGGCATCTCGCTTCATTTAGGGAAAGACTTGACAGTGTCTTTGAAAAATTGTTTGTAAAAAATAGTTTTTGAGATCTGATTTGTCTATAACCAAAGAGCAGTCATTGTGTTTGTTCCCTCCCCCACAAAAAATCTAAAATCTTTATTCTTGTTCCAATGCTATTACTCATATTTTACAGGATTATTGGTGAGCCACTGTCATCGCTCTTACAATGCATTTTTCCTACTTAAGCTTTAGAAAGTTTTCTCAGAGAAACTTGGGCAATATTATCAACAGAAGTGCTTGGGTTTTATTTGTAAACCCTTTGATAATTTCCAAGTAGCTAGATTTGACTTCTTCATTTTGCATTTGTCAAAGAGAGGGAAGAAAACTCCACCCCCAATGTTGTGCTTTAAATAGTGGATTCTGAAGTCAAGGCTTCTAACTTTGTTTGTTTTTAGGTAATGTCTGAGAATCAAATCTTTTAGTAAACCCCTGTATGTTTTTCTCAATCAAAACAAACAAACAAACAAACAAACAAAAAACCCAAAATATCCATCAGTTAAACCATCACCAGTAATCAACCCTGCAGATAGGACAGAATGTGTAGCTGCTTATATAATGTGCTTCCTAGTGCGTGTATGAGCTCTATTTGCCCAGTTATTCCCCAGCATAGGATCTCTTGCTTCCTTTCCCATAACACATTCTACCATTAGAGTTACTCCTACGGATTCCAGACCAAAGATTAAAGCAATTCCATCTGTAACACATGATGCTATATAGGCAAGCTCATGCTGTGGTAGCGAACGACCACCAAGTCAGTCATTTAAAATAATAAAAGTTTTACCTTTTTCCTTGCTTGTGTGACCTGACCATCACGGCAATAGAGGGGTTCTGTTCATCATAGTCATCAGGGGACTCTTCTCATCATTGTTCTAGAAGAAAAGAGGTCTTGCAGTCGCAGTTAGGTACTCAGATCCCCAGAGTGACACATATCACTTCTCACAACTCATTGACCGGCACCAGCCACATGGCCCCCACAACCACAGATGGGCCAGCAAGTGCATCCAATATGTGCCTGAAGGGCTGGCAGCCTGCAGGCAGTTGGTGAGAGCACTAATGAGTACCAACAGTTACCTCAGAGGAGAAGTTCTGAATTTGAAAATAGCGTTTACTTTCTTGTGGATGAGTAGTGGGGAGGCAAAAAAAGACCCATTGGATGGAGAGGCGTCGCAGGATGGAAGCCTGAGGGAGAGGGCCCTGTGTGAAAGCAAAGAGCAGCTGTTTAGTCCTCTCCTTTGCTCTCTTACAATCTGTCTTCCCTGGCCTTCTTTTCTAGTCCAAGTCCTGGAACCTTTCTTACTAACAGGGGTGGGAGGGCTGTGATGGTTCCCCTTTTTTGCCTTCTTTGAGCTAATAGTCCCAAAGAGGAAATCACTCCTATTCTGTATCAGTTCTAAGAGGTCTATTTCAACTTCTCCAGAAACGGTGATCACATTTTGTTTACTAACCTGCAACACATAAAACTCAAAAGAGTTTTTAATTGCTGTATCAATAAACTATCATTATAGATATCCACATCTAGATTATGGGCCTGGATAGAATTTTGAGAAATGGAATTATTAGGAAAAAAAATCTCAAAAGTAAAGTGTGGCTTTAGGTAAGAATTTTATGTGTGGTTCTTTCATTTCTTTTTTTTTTTAACATTATATGTGTTTATACTTCCACTAACTTTCCAAACGTGTTAATTCAAATAGGTCTCCTAAGCATTCCCTCCCGTTGATAGCACTTGGCTGGATAGACAAATGAGCAGTCTCCACAGAGCATTTGCTAAAGCCTCCTTCCTCAAGGGGAGATTATTACAAACTTAACTTTGTGTTAATTCCCACCTGAGGAGGGATGACCTCTGTTGGTTTTTGGCAAGTTCATTTAATTGCTATAAAAAATAGTTTGCTCTTATTTGCATAATATAGGACTATAGCAACACTATTTGCACTGTGTTATTAACCTGTTTTGCAGTAAATGGTGTTTATTTATGGTCTTGTACATGTGGTATCTATTAAATAACATCTCCAAGAATGGAAGCTTAGCTTGCTTACTTGTTAAATGGAAACCGAAATGCCAAAAATAATTTGGGGGAAAGTGAGAGTAAACGGCAGACTTGGACAGTCATGAGGCTTACTGAAGTTATCAAAAATGCAAATTACTTAGTCATAAATAAATATAATGATAGTTTTTCAGGCTTGACTGGGACCATTTATGGCAAGATTTCAACATCACTTCACACAATCTGACACATTCACATTTTCTCATTGCAGTTAAAACTTTAATTATAATGTAATATAAATTTTATTAATCATTTAGTAATGCTATAAAGTAATTGAAAGAGGCAGTGAATGATTTATAAACCAAGGGCATTTATTTCATGAGGCTGTCTTAAGTTTAAGATGAAAAAAATTGATAAAATATTTTTATATGAGGCAAAAACACCATCTTCATGGCTTTGATATTGTTGTTGACTGTATGGCTTACATTTTCAGCTGACTTTCAAAATGATTTGAGATAGCCTAGCATACACATAATGCAACACATAATCATTAAAAATGTTTGTAAATGTAAATGATCAGGATTCATTTGGGACAGCAGAATCACAAATACTTCGGCCTAAAACTGGTATTTTACCAAGTGTTTTATGCTCAGGAAGAGAACTGCTATGGCTGGCATCTCATGAGACTTTAGATTTAATACCAGATACATTTACCTATTCTTCTCCAAGACCATGCTGCTAAGAACTTGCGCCAGAATGTCTTATGGGAAATCATTCTTCATAATTCAACTGCATCATTTATAGTGTGAAAGAATGATAGGAACTGACATACATAAAAAAAAGGTTGGTACCCCTGGCAAGTAAATACTGTAGAGCTGTGCCACCACTCAGGCCTTCAAGTAGCAGAGTATAGTAGCATGAATTCCAAGTCTGAAATAAATTTGGAAAAGTGTAGTATGCTAGTATATATCAATTGGTAGAAGAAAGAATGGGGGAAAAACCTACATATTTGGATCTTTAAGTCTCCAACTTAACCATTTTCATTGATAAATCATAAAAAATCATTATAGAAGAAATATTACATTTCCATTTTTATTTAGTAAGAATAAGTTCAAAACTGACTTTCCACTTGGCAAGGGGATAGAAGACTCAGCCTTAGCTTTTAGGGGACTCCCCCTACACAGAGTAGTACCAGTTTTCCAGTGTTAAGAAATGGAAAATCTCTGGTCACATGTCCAAAGTTGACACTGGTTGCCGCCGCGAGGCTTGTATCTTGTTGCTCTCCAGAGCCCTGATGCTCCTTCCTAGGCATCTTTGAAAAAACTGAGAATCTGAGAGCCTACTGCTCAGTAAAGTTCCAGAAGCTTGTATGACGTATTGATCTCTGTCCCTTGCTTGTGTCACAGAAAAAAAAGCCATATTTATCTGCTTCTCAAAGGCACACCTCTATCCAGCTCAGAACAGAACCACAAACTGTTCCTCCACTGATTTTAGGAGGAGAATACATCATCCACCTTATATTTTCTATCCTGCGAAAATCTCCAAGAAAATGAATAGCAATGATCAGCTACCTGGATGGAATGAAGGGACAAGGGATTTTATAGGGAGCAAAATGCTATTTAATAAAGAGACAAAATATTGCTACAAAAATGAGGAGGAAATGATGAAAAGTTTGATAGACATTTTTAAATATCCATACTCCCTGAAGCAAAATGTGCAAAATACTCTGTCTTGTCTCTTCAGTGCAACTCGTTATTAAAAGTCGTAAAGCAAATGATATGATTTTTTCCAGCCATTTTAGTTTCGTTTCCTTTGAACTCAAACTAAAATGGACTTTATCCAACCTCCCTCCAATCCAATAATTTCTCCTCTCTCTTGTCTGCATTGGCATTTGCATTGGCAAAGTAAGTCCTGAGAAGTGGTACATGTTCTGTGCATTGACTCGCACTGTTTCTGAACTATGTGTTGATGCCAGCTAGATTCTGTCATTGGCATTTTCCTTCACCAGTTACATGGTGATGCTTTGCTCCCTTTGGCCTCCATTACCAGGTCCTATTGATTTTACTCTGACCACGACTTTCTTCTTATTGACATGTATGGTGCTTTGGTTACCTCCCAGCACTTTATCCAGAGCTTTCTCTTGAGGACACTTCCTGCCTACATGCAGCTTTCCCCTCGTTTCATCCTGTACAGCATTGCACGAGTCTTCTGTCTCAGCTGAATGTGTGCCTGCCCAACAGTGTTCATTCTTTTCCTGTTATCAATAATAGCATTAATGATGTTATTCAGTGTGGCATTTACCATCTATCAAGTATAGACCCCACATACTTCACTAACCTTATTTTTCTTACATCTCTTTTAAAAAAGAAAAAGTCAATCAATATAGTCAACTCCTTACGGTGCCCGCTATGTGACCTTTAGATCCCCTTCTCTCTGTTTTTAAGGCAAATACTTCTCTAGGATGTGGTATTGCTCTCTTCTATATCTGAGGAAATACCCAGTATTCTCAGCCCAGTTAAAGGCCAGCCTTCTCCAAAAATGTGTTTCCCAACCTTAAAGTGATGGTGACTTCCCTTGTCTGAAAACTCCCAGATTTGCTTTCCTGTAACCATTCATTATTTCTGGTCATATACTTGCTTTAGGCTTCTTGTTGCTGCTCTTCTGGTGATTTTAAATCATTCATATTGCTAATGAAGTTTTACCTGTGTCTATAGACCTCGAGCATTGAGTGGGAGGCTATGGTTCTCTGTGGGCCCACACAGAAATCTGCACAGGCTATGAAGCTGTTTCATCCTGACTTTGAGATGTCTGAAATGAATGTACAGCCAGAACTCAGTCTGGTGACTATGGTGGAGTTTAGAAAGGAAAATGTTTCCAATATAAATTAACAGAATAAATTGGGTGTCTCAACATAGTCATTTGATTCCTTTATAATTTTTACATTTTACATTATATTTACAAATATGCTCCATATACTAGTATGTGTGTGTACATGTAAATGTGTATTTATTTACATATATGTCACTTCTATTAGAAATAAAGGGCCAAGTACACCTTCTGATTTTGATGGAGCTGGAGAAAGGAATCCCACATTTCTCTGGAGCAGAGAAAAAGGACATTTAACTAGTGTGAAGGATGGCTTTCATCCAAGGGGAAGGGAAAAACTTCCTCCAGCCACCAAAATCCATGCTAATCTAAAAAAGTATTTTGTCTGCATTTAAAAGTGGATAATATTTGAATTAGTCATTTCTCAAAGCATTAAAACTCAAAACGTATTTCTGCTCTCCAGAATGGCGCCATTGCACATTTCTGCTCCAGAATAATTCGTGTGGATGTATCTGGCAGCCAAACATGAAAGTGTGGGTGCTGAGCGGCTGGCAGCTGGCCCAGTGTTTAACCCTGCTGTTTTAGAATGCCATAAAATAAGCACAATTTAATCTTTCCAAATCATTTGGTCAGTGGCTGTGATTTCCGCAGAAAATAACTTCAAAGAAGACAGCCACCTTTGTTGATGCTTTGTTTAAGCAGCCTTGA
Organism: Myotis lucifugus; assembly: GCF_000147115.1. NCBI lineage: Eukaryota > Metazoa > Chordata > Mammalia > Chiroptera > Vespertilionidae > Myotis > Myotis lucifugus. The sequence goes on along the minus strand of NW_005871063.1, from coordinate 10,870,887 downwards.
GTACCAGTTAAGAATAGAAAACAAAAACCTCAAAGCCTGGAATACATTCTTAGGACTGTATATGGGCGGTGTAGACTGGCCTATTAAATTTCCCTGGTAGTAAGGATGTGCTCAGATTGATATACTTAAGAAATAATATCGTCAGATAAATATTCATCACAGGTGGATAGGTACTGCTTGTTAAAATCAACAAAGCAGAGAATTTGCCATTAGATGCAGAGAACAGATTGGTTGTTGCCAGAAGTGGGAGTGGGGTATTGGCGAAATGAGGGAAGGGGGTCAAAAGGTGCAAACTCCCAGTTATAAAATAAATAAGTCATGGCAATGTAGTGTACAGCCTGGCGACTGTAGTGAAGGGTGTTTACTGCATATTTGAAAGTCGCTAAAAGAGTAAATCTTAAAAGTTCTCATCAAAAGAAAAAAATATTTAACTATGTATTTGTGACAGTGTTGACAACTTATCGTGATCATTTCATATTGCCTTGAGACGTACAAATATTGAATCATTATGTTGTATATCTGAACCTAATATAATGTATGTCAATTATAATTTTATATTTTTAAAAAGCAGAGACTTTCCTAGGAGGAACACAAACTAGTGTATAAAATAGCAGTATTTATTTGTGACTTAGAAAGAAACAACAACACTTCTTTAAGATACTCTGTACGATAACCTCATTTCGTTTTTGACATGGATCTGAAATAAAGATTACATCATTTTATCTCATGGTTACTTAGAAATTTGTAACAAACAACTGTTTTTTAAGCTGTCATTTGGAGAATATTACATGATTTATTTCAATAATTTTGTCCATCACATAAGAAGACAAACTCTATGGAAAGTAACTGGTATCTCCAGAATAGGAAAAAGTTTACCTCTTCATTTAGTGTTTTTCTCAATTATGTCCCGCAGTTGTATTAGCAATACCTGCTACTTTGTCATTGATAGAAATCATGGATATTTTCATATAGTTATTAATATATCTTGAATGATTGTTTCTATACATCATTATTTTAATATTGTGAGTTATTAGACCTGACTGTTAGCTTTTGATTTTTAATAATTTAATTAAAAGTGTATATGTTACAACATCAAAAATAAATGAGTTTTATTACACATTTTAAATAATATTTACATACAGAGTATCCCAGAAATGTATACACACTTTGAATAATTATAAAGGCAGTGCTTATTAAAATACATTTCATTTTCAAAATGTAATATAATTTACAAAATTTATATACATTTCTTGAGACACCATATGTAATTGATTTCCTTTATAGTCCTATGTATTTTGTTATGTATTTACAAATATTTTTCTGAGAGGCAATCCATAGCTTCTACAGAATTCCACAGAGGTTTAGTTAAAGGCAGAAACATGTTCAGGATCCCACCGAAGCCATGCTTCTCTCATGTGCACTCCTTTTTAAAAAAATCTTTATTGTTGAAAGTATTACATGGGTCCTTCCCCTACCCCCCCATTAACCTCTTCCAGCCCGTTCCTGTCTCCTTCCCCCCATGGCCCTCACCTCCCCATTGTCTGTGTCCTAGGGTTATACTAGTACATATGTGCATTCAAGTTCATTGGTTGATCTCTTCCCACCCACCTTCCCTGCCTTCCCTCTGAGGTTCAACAGTCCCAGAGACATAGAAACATGAACAGGCTGTTGAGCCTCATGTGTGCTCCTTGATGACGTTCTGTCTTCAGCACGAAGGGCAACTCTTCAGAGGCCTCCCTGACCAACGTCTGCATAGCAGCCTCCTGGGCGCTTTGACCACAACATCCTGTTTGCTTTTCATCATAGCATTTATACATGCTTTCTAGTTTCTTGTTCACATGGCTGTTTGTTGGCTTAGGCTATCATACTTGATCTGGTTGACATTTTCTTCTGAAATGTTCCATTCTAATAACTCAGGCTTATCCCTCTGGATTTCCCTCAGTGAATAAATTTCCTTTACATGGTAATTTTTCTTAGTTTTGGTCCACTAACACTTCTTACTTCTATAATTCATTGTCTTCTATCTGCACAATTTCACCTACTCCTTTTAGTCCAGCCATCATCAAAAGTGTATTATCCTACCCAAGAGAATATACAGATCTACAGTCCTTTATTTGTCATCCCAAAATCCATAAAGCTCTTTTTATTTTCTACAAAGCTCGTTGGCAGAAAACCACCTGAATTTGTTGTTGTTTAACAAAATATCCTTTATTTATCTCTTGTCTTGTGACTATTTATACATTTCACCAACAAATACATGGATCCTGATAAGGTCACTAGTCATATATTACTTTTTTAAATCTGGAAAACTGAAATTGGGAAGAGATCAATAAATTGCATGCCTGTTTCTAGCCCAGATCTAGAGATAGATGTAAGTGTCTTCTGAGCATTTCCCAACTCATCACAACAGCTTGCTCTTCTATTTAGCAGCTTCATCTCCACTCAGTCCCCTAAGGACATCCAGTACTTTGGCCACATCAGACCAGGTTCCTGTATGCATCTTCCTGCTGCTCACTAATGCCACTGCAGAGCAGGCCCTCCTGTGCAGTTCCTGGAATCCTAAGATCTCTGAGAACTCTTCCTTAGCCTAACAATGCAGAATTTGTGAATGTCATTTGAGAACACTTCTGGTTGAGTAATTATTGCTGAAAACCCTTACCACATGAATTACAAAAATGTTTACAGTATTACAGTATTTCTCTTGCTCCTTCATGAGGAGCTCCATGAGTGTCATATGCCCACAACCCAACACATTGCCTGGCTCTATTCTCACCAAGTACTTATTAGATAAACTCACCATCTTTCCCACGATGGCTCCTCCTGGTGCTTTCTCCATTGCTACTAATTGCACTAACAGGTATCTAGTTACTCAAGCAGAATTTCTTTGTTCTCCCTCTCATCTGTCTTTAATATTCATATCCAACCGAAATATTCACCTTTTAAAAATATTCTCCAAGCAGAGCTAATTTCTCCCGATTTTTTCTATATTCTATACTTATGACATGTACATTATGCATTCTCTAAAGAGAAGCACCATGACTTATATTTATGTAGTCAAAACACACAATTTAGTGATACGTTTCAGTCAATAAATATTTATTCACTTAGATTCTAATGCTAATGCCCCCAAATAGAATATTAATATGAAATAAATAAGTTACAATATAATCAAATAATTGCAATCATAATTCAGTAAGTTAGTGGTTTAGGCCACAATTTAAAGACATGGGAAGCAATAATGACATATTATTAAGTAAAAATATTCAAATCATAAACAATTCTTAAAAGACCGAATCTGTGACACAAATTATTTTGTCACAAATGTTAACATATATTATACTTAAGTAGCTATATAACCAATTATTTGCATTTTTTCTTTGTACTTTCATATATTTTACAAAGTAATATTCATTATAGAAAAGTATTTTAATAAAATAAAGTATTTAAGAGAAGTGTTTAAGAACAATATTGCAAAGAAGTTTTAGATAAAGATTATTACATTATTAAATATTACCATTTTCAAACTACTAAATCTAAACTCATTGTTTATCCATAGCATTAGCAAAGTATAGTTAATGTTATAAGATTTTATAAGAATAAAGCTATTAAAATTACTTGTTTCAGGTAATTAAACTAATGCCTCTATATTTCTACTTCAAAGTTCAAATCTAGGGAAAAAAATATGTAGTCGTGTAGCTGAACAACAAAGTATACACCTAACATTAGATTTATTTACAAAAGGTGAGAATGGAATTGCTAGACAACTAGGTATAGTGGATAAAAATAAAGGCATTAAATTTTTAATTCAAATAATTTTAAGGGACCTTTGAAATAAAGCCTAAGGGAAAATGAAGGAAAGATTTAATGAAACAAACGTTTTAAATATTAGAAAATATTAAAACAACAGAATTAAACATAACAAATATACTGTTTCTTTTGGGTAGGAACACAATAAAATGGATTAAACATTAATTAATCAAAAAACAGAGAGAAGGAATTAAGAACATTCACAAACATAGAGGAAATGTTTAAGTGCTAATGTACAAAATTCAATGTAACAGAAAAACTGTTACCTAAACATTAATAAGTAATTTGACAATACTGATAAAAATTACAGTTGTATATATTCTTTGAGTTCCTAATTTCCATTCTAGATAATCTGTTCTTCACAAATACACAAGTAGTGAAGATTTCTGTATAAAGTTAATATGGAGTAATTTTTGTAATAGGGAAAACCTGAAAATAGCCTAACCACTGCACAGAGATAATAGTAGTAGAGAGATGAGTGAGATTGATGTGTGAATGGCAGGAACAGAAAAATGGGAGAGCCCAGAGAGAATAATAAATATTGCCTTTTAATTTTATTATAGTTATGTATTGCTAGAAATATATTATATTAGCATGTACTATTTGTTTTATTTTTAAAAGGAAAAAAGAGAATTTGTGATAATACTCATGTTTGCACTGGAGTATAACACATGTGTCTTCTGACAATTCTGTTGGCAATGTAAGTTGTTATGGTTTTTGTTAAGCATTTGATAGCATCAGTAAATTGAATAATGTGCATACACATTGAGCCAATAGTGATAGTTTTAAAAATTACACAATAGCTATTTAAGCCCAAGTATGCAAAATTCTTTATGAGAGAATTCTCATTGAAGAGTTATTTCTAACAGTTAAGTTTGGAAATAATCTAAATATCTTATCAATAAGGAATTGGTTAAACAAATGGTGATCTATTTATAAAAGGAACACAGTGCAATGCTTAAAATAATGGAGCACATCTCTATGTATTGGCAGACAAAGTGGTCCAATAATTATTAATAAAAAGTACGAAATTGCAGGACAGGACCTAAAATTCTATCCAGTATTTGTGAATTAATAATGTTATTATTTACCTAATAATACAAACTATTCGTGTATATACCATTGATGTATACATGTGAAAATCAGAAATAATATGCATGAATCTGTTAGCATATAACCTTCTGTTCTTGGTTTTGGAGGAAAGTGGAATATTATAAATAGAATTTTCTTACATTCCCAAACATTGTGTTGAAGGAAAAGCAGCATCCTGGGTTTCTCAAAGGCAGGTCTATGCTTAAGTCAGATGGTATGGTGACTTCCAGCATAACTATACTCATCTCTTTACACAAGAAAAATTTCTTTTAAATAACTAAATGTGGTATTGCTCAAGGAAATTCATAGCAAGGCATGGGACATGGCAGTGCTGATAAAGGCTTGGAATATAGCAGTGCTAATATACATATGTTTTATATATTAACTAGAGGCCTGGTGCATGAAATCTGTGCATGGATGGGGGGTGGTCCCTTAGCCCAGCCTGCACCCTCTCACAATCCGGGACCTCTCCGGAGATGTCCTAACTACTCGCCTGCCTGCCTGCCTGATCACCCCTAACCACTCGCCCGCCTGCCTGATCTCCCCTAACCACCTCTGCCTCGGCCCCCGCTGCCACAACTTCGTCTGGAAGGACATCCAGAATGATGTCCTGAAGGTCGTTATTCTGTCCAGTCTAATTAGCATATTACACTTTTATTATTATAGATGTACATATATAACCTTTGTTATATTTTAAGGTTGAAATTAAGGAGATCCTCTACATTTCTGCTGGAATATTGATAAATGCTTTTTTAATTGTGTAGTGAGAAGAGAGACACATTGAACTCCCCAAGGACATTTGTTTTAAAAAGTTCAAATGATTTTACCCAGCTGGCATGGCTTGGTGATTGAGCATCAGCCTATGAATCAGGAGGTCATGGTTTGATTCCTGTTCGGGGTGCATGCCCGAGTTGCAGGCTCAGCATATTGGGGCAGGTGGGAGGCAGCTGATTAATGGTTCTCTCTCTTCATTGCTGTTTCTCTCTCTCTCTCTCTCTCTCTCTCTCTCTCTCTATCTCTATCTCTCTCTCTGTCTCTTTTTCTCTCTCTCTCTCTCCCTCCCTCCCTCTCTGAAATCAATAAAATATATATATTTTTAAAAAGCTCAAATAATTTCTTGCTTCTGTCAGAAGAGGAGAAGGAGAAAGAGGAATAGGAAGAACATGATGGAAGGAAATGAGAATGGAGCCAATTGACTTAGTTTTGGAAATAAAAGTTTATACCACATGCCCATGAGAGACTTTAATGTCTTTTAACTAAAGTAGGGCTCCATGGTAAAATTTTGAATAATATGCTTCCCATTCCACAGGCTCCAAACCTAATTACTATATAAAAACATCTTATGATAATTTTTAAATTACTTAGTAATGTTTCATTTCAATTATTTTCAAGTACCACAAGAGAAAGACTAACCTACTAGGCCTTTAAATGTAAAGCTCAGATCTGTGCCAGGATAAGAGGGGATTTTTCTTGACCTCGAGTACCATAAGATGGCCAGTGATATAGGAAATCACGACATGGGCAAACTGTGGCCATTGTATTGTACTGGAGAAAATGTTGTTCCTGATGAAAAGAAATTGAATTTTCAAATAGTAATTCTTTTAGGAAGTTGTATTATTGTGTGACACACAAATCTATATTTAGAGATTCATGGACTATGTGACTACATACTTTTGGCTAACTGGAAACCATCTACATCAATTATCATGAGGCCATAGAAAAAGTATACAATGATAGTTCAAAATAAAATGTTTCTTATTAGATACAACTGTGTATTACATGTTTAAAGAAGTTATTTTGGTTATTTAGAGTCAAAGGCTTTTTTCATTGCAGTTTGAACTACAATTGGTAGGTGGCACTGACAGGGTGTGATTCCTTGTCTCAAATGGAAAGCATTCTTCCACTCTTTCTCAGAATTTCAAAGCCAATTCCATATTTGCAGAATCTGCTGGAAGGATATTCTTGGGTATTAAACATATTGAGAATTGATTTTCCAAGTAATTTTCACAAATGGCATTGCATTTGTGACATACTTTTGGTGAGTTGTTGCTCCAGATAATTATGATATCTAAATCTAGTGTACCAGACCAATTTCCATTTCTCCAACACTTAGGTTTATTTTTCAGTTTTTCCTTACTTTAAGTTGGTTTTTGTTTTTGTATTTTCTTGCCACATGCAGGTCCCAGTGATGATCTACTGGTGTGGGAAATAGAGGTTCTTTAGGGTAAACTGCCTTTCTTGTCTATAGCTGTGACTGTATCCAGTTCCAGTGCAATTTTTGCATTCCAGAACTTCTAAACTTTTAAAATCATGCAGGGCTAAATAATTAATAATAAATTATGTGGTGCAGCATTTTTTCTATCACCTTTCAGCCACAAAACTCATTAAGACTATCTTGTTCACATCTTCAAGAGGTTAATGAATAGTTTTAAAATATAACAGAATCCTGAAGTTTGTAGGAAAAGCAAATAATTCAGAGGGAATAAAAGAAGAGGAACAAAACAAGGAAATATATCTTTCAGGTTTAATTTCCTTAGTGGTAAGAGTCAGCCATTTATATGGTTCAGTCAACACAAGTTCAAAACATCTGACCACTGGAAAAATAGGGATTTTCCACATGTACATATTTTGGGCCATTCCCTAACAACAATAACAACAATAATAAAACACTTCTTAGAAGTTTGTTTCTACATCTGATATTTGAAATTAAAATGTAACTATCTGAAGGAATTATACTATGTTGGTTTATTTTCTACATTTAGTATATAGGTTTTGAAATAATGTACATCAAAATAATTGTCAAAATGTGTTTGCTTAAAGGATTACAAAATTAATAGGCGCATCTATCAGCTAAGGATGTCCATTTACTGATAATTAGATGCTGAAAAATTTAAAGACCATCTAAAATGTGTCATTTCAGATTATTGCTTCATACTAAAAACAGATAAGGAATATTCATCAAAATAATATTTGTATCTTCTCTTTTCTCTATCAAGATCACATTGTATACAATACTGGCCATGTTGTTTACTCAAGAAGCATTCTAAATTTGAGACACTAAAATCTATAACATTTTAACCATTTTTATATTTAAAAAGAAAAATTTAACATCTTGACTTTTTAAATTTTAAATTCAATTCTGGGAGATCTGTAAGTATTTATTCCTTGTCAAAAATGTGAAAATAGAGAAGATGGCAACTAAATATGTCATTGGAATATTTTCTTTGCCTCTGTATATTACTTTAGTTTCAACTCTTACCCAAATACCTAAAATGCATTTTATCATGTAGAAGTGTGATTCAGTTAAATGCCGTCATTAGCATCTGCCGTGCTGAAAGAAATGCTATGCAGTGTGAAATGGTGGTTCATATTCACTGCTGAGAAATATATGAAAGTTAAAATTCCCTTAGGGAGGCAAGAATTTGGGAACCCAAATATATATCCTTATGACATCAGGACGTAAGTGTGGGAAAGAATGAGACAGTAGTCAGACAGTCTATGCTTCTGTGTTTACAGATCTTTTTATTTGGTTTTTAAATCGAGTCAATGGCTTTTAGTCACCCATTAGGTTTTTTACTTTTTTTCTTTTTCGTATTATGATAGTGTTTATTTGGAAAAAAATATCTATATGCACATTTATGTATTAATTGAATATAAATGTATATTTACATATGTATTTAGAATATACTTGGAATTCTAGAATACCAGAGGTCTAAATTATTTCACGATTATTTGAAAATTTGTCATCATGGCAATGGCAGTCATAAATCAGGAATTCTGAGAATGTCCTAGCTATATCAGCCCCCAGACCACAAGCCTGAATGAGTGTTTCTCTACCAATAATAAGCACTTTATTATTGCAAGATTGGCTGTGTTTAATGTATTTTGTCTTTTTAAAAGAAACACTATTTAAAACAATAGGTAGTTCATTGATGGAAAGGCAAACTAGAAATATGTCTCTGAATAAATAAATCATACAGGAAAATGCAGTTGTTTATAAACTGGCTCTCAAAGTAGCTATTATTTTCAAGAAAAGAACCTTGCAATATATGAACATAATTAAGATTGGATTATAACCAGACTATTACTTTGCAACTCATATGTTATATACCTCCAACTTTGATGATAATTTTGTAGTTAGAGGTTGTGAAAAAGAAAAGCCTTTGTCTTGACAGGTGCGTCTCAATGGTTAGAGCATCAGGCCTCCACCAAAGGATCACAAGTTGAATTCCCGCTCAAGGGCAATTATCTGGTTTGCAGGTTCAAAATCTGGCCTTGGTAGGGGCATGAGAAGGAGGCAATCAAACGGATGTGGGAGGAAACCAATCAATGTGTCTCTCTCACAGCCATGTTTCTCTCTCTCTCTCTCTCTCCCCCCTTCCTCCCTCCCTTCCACTCTCTCTAAAAATTAATGGAAAAAAATATCCTTGGGTGAGGATTAACAACAACAACAAGAGCATTTTATTTTTACCTAATTAGTTTTTATTTGTGGTTCAATGTATCAAACACAATATCACAAATACTATAAATGTTACATTTTTAAGGTGTTATGAGGAATGCCAAAACGTCTTTGAACAAAACTCTTTCATACCAAAATATTGTATATTCAAATATTTCAAATTTAAAATCAAAACAATTGATTTGATTTGACAAGAAGTATAAATTTAGCTTAGTGCTTCTAATTCCCCATTTGTATTTCTTCAACTCTACTAAATATTTTGATTTAGTGTATTTGTTCCTTCTGAGAGTATCAATTTTTATGACTATGCATTGAAAAAATTAAATATTAATATTTAATAACATTGAATTCCACATATTCTTTTAAATAATAAAGATATTTAAATGCCATGTGGTAGTTATAGATATAAAAGTTTAATGTATATGGTTAACAATAACCTGTCTTTTAACATTTCTCTGCACCTGAACAGGACTCAGAAATACATCTTTTCAATGTACTATCTTTTGCAAATACAGGACAGGCTTGCTTTCTTCAAATTAGGAAGGCATCTTATGAATTTAAAATAAATCTTATTATATTTGCATGGGGATAAATGTATTTTAGATCATATTTTCTATTTATTATTTTTATGGCAGAAATATATAGTACTCTCCCATTTTATATTCCATTTTTATATCATTTTGATATAGTAAGTGTGTACACATACATACACTTCTCACATTTATCTCACAGATCTTTATTACTAAAAATATATATCCTAATTTTTAAAAAGAATGAAAGGTTTTTTGTCTCGATAGATAGATAGATAGATAGATAGATAGACAGATTTCTCTATAAATATTTTCTATCTTTAGAGAATACAGATATAAATATATAGTCTAATATCTAATATATTTGTCTCATATCTAATCTATGTCTTGGATTTTATATTTATCTATCATCTATCTATCTATCTATCTATCTGGAGATACAAAAAGACAGAGACAGTTGGAAATCTATCATTTGTCTTAATACTTAGGATATAAGTTATCAATGTTTTGAAAGTAAGAAAACTTTACCACAGCACAACAATTGGAGAAGTCATGGTAGATCAATATTGGTGAATAAACTAATTGAAATTCATTCTTTGCTGTCTTCTGGATGAGAACATTAAGCCTTTAATCTAGAAAAGGAGTAACTTCAACATACACATTTTAATCGCACCCATATTCAGATAGTTGCCAATTTAAGAAACCTATGATTCTTTTATCCTCCTTTACTTACAAATTAGAAACATCCATATAGTGCTTAATAAATCTTTGTTGAGGAAATGAATAAAACCAGTGCTGTCAGTGGTGGCTATATGTGCACCGGAGCCACAATGTTCTATTTAGGCTATGTATTTGCATGAAGAATAACTGTACTAGATTGCAAAAAGAATTACTAAACATAAAGAAACTCTAGTTAAAAGCCTATGCTCCAGTTCTGACACTGGAATAAGAAGACCCTACCTGGTTGCATTATTTGGCATTTCATGGGCTCTACGCTACTGTTGGTTGAGCCACATGTGGGACAAGAGGTCTGGGAGGACGAGAGACGTGGAAATGCGGGTAAAAAGGAAGGCTCTATTAGGAGCATACTTCTCTGTCCAAGAATCTTCCTGGTTTTTTTTGTGTTCCTCTGAGGCCATGAATCTGGCTGCATAATAACTCTATGCTGGCTCTGCCTGTTCTCACCAGACTACTTTATTTTGTCTCCTTTAATGAGCAGAGTGAACTCAATAGCTCTTTTTTCTGCTCTCCTGTCCTTGATAGAGAACAGAGTAGTCCACTGAAGTTTTAAAAAATCTTCATACTTCTTAGCAAACTAAAAAGAAAAGTCTAGGTAAACAGGGATCCATTTTTATCTCCTTCTAATCCTTTTTCTTTTTTTGTCTTCTGCATTAAGAATATAGACATAAAAGCACACAGGAATAATAACTCTAAGAGGTACAGAAACTGAAGGCGAGGTTCCTGTAGAGGGTCCTGTGTAGTCAGTAACTCTAACCAGCAGCAAATCTCATCACTTCCTTGTATCTCCTGGAGCATCACCTCTGCAGGAAGAATGATGGGATGAGATCCATAATCTCAGGGGACATGGGATGGACATGGTGGGAGACAAGGGTGTGTTCTCCTCACTTTCATCTTGTCCTTTGTCACTGTCATTCCTGACATAGTAAATCTGCACTTGAAGAGATTTGACAAGCCCAGAATTTCGTTGAACTAAGAAAAATGACTAGGGCTACAGGGAACACAATGTACATATTGTGTTAAGCTTGTGTGTGATTGTGTTTAAGTATATAGATATTCGAGGACACGTCAGATTTTAGGTGATGAGATGGAAGGCAATCGAGTGTAATAGGAAACAAAGGTCTGGAAATACCCTGGATTATCATCATGGAAGTGGAAAAGATTTTCCAGATCTCTGAACTGGAAGGGAGACTGTTCCTTCTTAGTAACATTTAGATTTAAGGGACACATTTAAATTGTATTCATGCAAATTGAGAATGTTTCCACTTTTAATTGTGCACTGATTTCCTTAAAACAATTTACCTTTTTTTCCAGGCACATTAGATACTCTTCCAATATATCCATAAAAAGTTTCAAATGGGTTTGAGCTTCCAAAAATAATACAAAAAGTCAGCATAAAGTGATGAATCTGCGTATTGGCAGAACCATGATATAACAATAGTCAAACATTCTTACTTGAAAAGTTAATGATTTTTCCCATTTGACAAATTTGAGTTTTATTTCTAAAAATTTTATTTTCATCTTCACTTTTCCATACTTTCCACCCTAGCCCTGCCACCAAATTCCAAAGTAACCTAGTAAAAGAGATTTTTCAGATTAATGCTTATATAGATGATCTCAGAAATACAGAATGCCTGCAAGCACTAAAAGTGTGAGATTTTTTTCCCCTGAAATAAGTTCTGGTATGTGGTTTAAGGAACACAGATCCCATATTACCAATTTTCTAATCCAAGTCAGCTTATATCTAAGAAGTAACAGCAGCCTATTCTTGTTTTAGAATCATTGTAATCCAGTTCATTGTCAGTGTTACAAAAATAAATAAAATAATTTTAAATAAATTATCATGATACGATGTAAATGAAATGAATATTAAGATAACATTATGTGACTTCAAGTGGAAATTTTTTTCAGCTCAATAGTCTGACATTTTCTTACCATAGTTTATACCATACACAGTAGAGTATGTGTGTGTGTGTGTGTGTGTGTGTGTGTGTGTAAAATATAGTTCACTGCCTCAAATTTCTCTCATAGTACAATGGCTCCCCTAAGAGGGTTATAATATTCCATTGACTGGTTTGTGGATTCATTTGCTGTGAGTTATTTCTGGCCAGTGGAAAGCATGCAGTTAACTTTTGGGTATTATTCAAGCAGATACTCTACGATTTTACCAGAGATTGTTTCTATAGGAATAAATCTGTATACTATTTGTCTAGTCAAAAACAGAGCATGCTGACATGGAATCAGTGGGGGATTGGGAAATGGATCAGGGGTTGAGAGGAAAGAGAAAGGGGAAATCTGCTTATGTTAATAATATAAATAATCTACCTAAGATAGAAAAAAAAACAAAATATGTTCTTTTAAACTCCCCAAAGGATAACCTATTGAAATAATGTGTGCATGGAGCTACATCCAGGAACACTTTAATCGATTTAACTTCTCTACGCACATACTTAAGTTTCTTGTCCATATGCATACTTTTTTGTGGATGATTTCTGTTCTTCTTATTTCTGGGTGTATTTAATTATTTTTAACACCATCTTGTTGTGCTTGATTTAGGAAGACATGTAAATATGCAGTTCTCAAAGTTCTGGAAAAAATTATTTACCTTCTCATTACGTACATGAAAAAGCAGTATTTGTATGCATACAGGCACACATATACCTACACATACCACAAATTTTGACTTTATATCCTAACAATTCACAGTGTAAAAGGTATTATTACAATATCAGACAATGTTAATTTAAAACCTTTCATTTTGGTGTGAAAATGGTACACCTGCATTTTTGGTGTGAAAATGGTACACCTGCATTTTTCACATTTAAAGGATGGATAGTTAACATTCTAAAGTAAGCCCCTAGACTTAGGCTATTTTTAGTAGTAATGCTTAAAGAGGGTATACAAAAATTAATATATAAATTATTAAAATTAGAGGCTAAATGAACATTCTAGATATTTGTCTTGCTTTTCCTTTTTCTCTCATTTCTGTAAAGCAATAACTTGGGTTTTATTATAAGGAACTATGTCATCCTATTTACATATAGCATCTTTTTTGTGTAGATTTAGGTGTGAATTTGTCCAATAAATAATTACTAATACTACTAAAGTTATTTGTGAAATCACTATTTCTCCAGTAAGAATTCATTTTAAATGTAATAGGGGAATGCCGATTTCTATGAAAATTGTGTTGTATATTTACCAAATGCTTTTATAAAGGTATTTTTCATAAACATTGTGGTTATAATTCTTGATTATTTGTCCTTTATAGCTATTTCTAAGCTTAACTGTGCAATGTACTTTAAAATAAATGTAATAAAATTTTCAAAGTTTTTATCACAAAAAAACAGAGGTCACAAAACAAATAACTGAACATCCACATGCAAAAAATAAATGAATCTGGACATAGACCTTAAACCTTTCACAAAAATTAACTCAAGATGAATCACAGACCTACATATAAAATGTAAAATTATCAAACTCCTATAAGATATCATGAGAAAATATCTAGATGACCTTGGGCACAGCAGTGACTTTTTTTTAATCCTCACCTGAGGAGATTTTTCCTTTGATTTTTAGAGAGGGAAAGACAGAGAGAAATATCGATGTGTGAGAAACACATCTCGATGAGTTGCCTCCTGCACCAGCCCATACCAGGGCCTGGGCTGGGGAGGAGCCTGCAACTGGGGTATATGCCCTTGACCGACATCAAATCCGGGACCCTTCAGTTCACAGGCCAGTGCTCTATCCACTGAGCCAAACTGCCTAGGGCAGTGATGACTTTTTAGACACAGCACGAAAGGCACAATTCAGGAAAGAGAGACTTAATAAGTTGCACTTCATTAAAATAAAAGAAGAATTCTACTCTGTGAATGACAATGTCAAGAGAACAAGAAGACAAGCCAGACTGGGAGAAATATTTGTGAAAGACACATCTGATAAAGGACTATTGTCTAAATATACAATGAACCCTTAAAACTAAACAATAATAAAATAAACAAACCAATTAAAAAATGGGCCAAAGACCTGAACAGATACCTCACCACAAAAGCTATATAGATGGCAAATAAGCATATGAAAACATGCTCAAAATCACATATTATTAGGGAATTGAAAAATTCCCTAAATGCTGTCAAGAATGTGAAGTAACAGGAAATCTTACAGCAAATGGCACAGCCACTTGATAAGAAAGTTTGGCAGTTTCTTACTAAACATAGTCTTACCATATGATCCAACAATCACACCCCTTGGTATTTTTTGAAATAACTCGAAAACTTATGGCCACATAAAAACCTGCAAACACAGGTCTGTAGTTTTATTTGTAATTGCCGAAAGTTGGAAGCAACCAAGATGTTTTTACATAGGTGAATGAATAAACTATGATACATCTGGGTAGTGGAATATTACTCAGTTCTGAAAAAGAAATGACCTGTCAAGTCATGAAATGACATAGAGGAAACTTGAATGCAGATTATTAAGTGAAATAAACCAATCTGAAAATGTTCCAACTATATGATATTCTAGAAAAGGCAAAACTATGGAGACAGTAAAAAGTGCTTGCTGGAGATTTGGGGGAGGAAAGGATGAACAGGCAGAGCACAGAGGATTTTAGGGCAGTGAAACTATTCTGTATGATACTGTAATGGTGTATACATGTCAGGATACATTTGTCAAAACCCATAGAATGTATAACACTAAGAGTGAACCCTAAGGTAAATTAGAGACTTTGAGTGATGATGATATGTCAAGGTAGGTTCGATTTTAAGAAATGTTCCATGCTAATAGAAGATGTTGATAGTGGGCAAGTCTGTGTGTATGTGTGTGTATGTGTGTGTGTGTGTGTAGTCAAGGGTTAGATGGGAACTTAGTACTTTGTGCTCAATTATACTGTGAATCTAAAAAATAAAGTATATTAAAAAACAAAATAAAAGTTTAGTACTATGTTTTCTTTAAAGAATCAAGTAAGTTAAATTATATAAAAAATAAATTTATATATATAAAAGGCTAATATGCTAAGTGTCCCTCTAACCATCCAACCAGTCGCAATGATGCACACTGACCACCAGAAGGCAGGCACTCAACGCAGGAGCTGCTGTGACACGCACTGGCCATTTACAAAGAAAGGGCACCGTGGACCTGGCACCAACAAACCAACACTCGGCTTCCCCCAAGTGGGACACAGGCCCCACCACCACCCAGAGCGAAATCCCACCAAATCGCAGCCAACATTGCCAAAACCCCATAGCGCAAAATGTAGCCCACAGCCCAGCCCACCTGGAAACAGTCACTGTGGGCACCAGGTAATGATGTCATGTAGCAATGCTGGCTTCCTCTCCCTAGCAACTAGCCTCCTTAGAGTTTCTTCAGCTCAGGAACACGACTTGCTTTATAGCCAGGTGCAAACATTTTACACTTTAACCAAATGTCTGTGAAGCATTTTCCTGTGCCTAATCTCATTTGATCCTCACAGAGGTCCTGGAGTAGGTAGATAGGAGACTCAGTAAAATCCTATTTTCTTTTCATTAGCCGGAAAACGGAGATTTAGAAAGTTCAGAAACTTGACCCAACTGAAAAGAAGTAAGAAATAGTGGACCTTGAAAATGACTTCAGGTGTTCTCACTGCGCAGAATATAATCAAACACTTCTGCAGTTAAAAATTTTACCCTTTGTTCTCCTTGCGTGATTACAATAATAATCTGCTTCATGTTGATATTTACTGCTGTGTTGCTGACAATTACCTGAAAGAGAAGTTGGGGTGCTTCACTAGGCTGGAAAAGGTTTAGCTAAATCAGAGAGCAGGTCTAATTAAGCAAGTTTATTATATATATATATATATATATATATATATATATATATATATATATATGGCTAAGTTGACCACACATGCACGATACATATAAAGCTCTCACTGGCACCAATCACACACATGCGTTTTTATCTGTCATTGTTGATCATGAATTTGGTTGACACTTCTATTATAGAGAAAGGGTGAATAGCGATATTAAAATATTCTAATTAATTTCTTTTCAATGTGCATGAATCCGTGCACTGGGCCACTAGTGTAGCTATAGAATACCTTCCTTTCCATCTGAAAGTACTTTATACCTATCACCTCATAACTATTATGTCCCTGAAACTTGCTCAATACACAATTTGTATTAATCATCATACAATTATTGAAGTAGATTATAATGCTTCATTTTATTCTATAGATGAGAAAGGAATGAATTTCAAACAATTATGTGGTAGAATTAAGTCTTGATTTGGGACAATAATGCAAACAGGTATAAAAGAGGTCTTAGAAAACCACATATTATCTGAAATTTTCATTTTAGCTACGAATTTTAACCTGTTACTAAAATCATTTTTTCATAGTTCATAGCCAATATAGGGCAAATTCTGTTTTACTGATAACGCTTCTTTCCTTATCCCTACCCTTTTTATTTTGGAATCTACTAATCAACAATGAAAAAGCCCAAAAGTTAATATTAATATGGGCATAAAAGTAAATAAATGAGTTTGGATTTTTCACAACTTGGCAATTGACATTTAGCTAAAATTAGCATCAATTTGAAAGTTTGCAGGCCTCAAAACTGACTAGTGCTAAGGTATATGAAACAAATCTGATTTCTAAATTTATTTAGCTTTTTCATAACAATTTTCCATCACAGGAAGTAATTTTAATATTTCACCATTTGATTTATTTTATTTTTTTCAGAGCAGGGAGAGGGTTATTTGACATATAAGCCCTTTGAAGCAATAAATTTTATTTCTGGTAATCTGTAATTTTGCAAACTATAGTCACTTATATTCACCCATATACTTCCCAAATAGAATTTAAAAATCAATGACTAATATAACTGGAAGTTGGACAGATGGCTTAGGCAATCTTTTTCACTATGAGAAACAATAGCAGCAAGTATTCAATATATTTCAGTTAAATTAATGTGTGAATGTTCTAGTGGCATTATGAATGGACATTCCCAAAGGATTCCCACAAATTAATTTGAAAATCTTTTTTTAACATATGAAGTTTTTTAAACCCATAGGATGAAAAAATAATGACATTTTTTCTTCTTCCTAATGGCAGATTTTTATGGTAAATTTATATTAATAATACTCAACATGTAACATTCTAGGACCCATTCCATTTGTAATTCTTTAAGAATGCTACTGCTGAATGAAATGGGAACTGTTTTAACCACAATTTTCCCGCAGCACTGCATTATGAATGGTCTTTTTCTAAGTGGCATTTCCATCACATGGATTGAATTTTAAACTATTTTTTTTCACTGACCAATCAGACATTATAAAATAGCTATGCTACTGACTTGGTATGTGTTCAATGTCAAGCCACTTTTTTCCATTGACAGCTTGAGAATATTTTAAAACCATTAAAAAAATTTAAACTGTGTTTCAGAGGAACTTTCTGAAGTTAGACTGCTTTTAATTTTCTCATTCTTTTTAGTGAATACTTGCCCCTTCTTAGATATAGAACCAAAGTAAAATTTGTTGGAATTTTAAAAAATATTTTTATTTTGGAGCTTAGATTAAAAAAGGAAATTCCTACATATTAAATATTTGAGTAAAGAAAAGACAAAAGGGGTCTACTTATAGACTTTTAATATTCATAAATATATGTTTGCAAGACCCTATTTTCTTTTAAATTATGTATTCAATTACTTATGATAATGTAGATTATTTAAAGAAAGACTGACTCATTCTATTCATTTGGAAGTTCTGGAAGAATAAGATGCAGTGGCCTGATGCTGCTATCCAGATGCTCATTTCTGAGCAACCAATTAAATAATGACTGCCCTAAATGCTGGCACTGTATTATTGCTTCTGCACACCAACACCTCCTATAAAGTCCAGCACACAGTAAGCAATTAATAGTTGTTGAATTAAGATAACCATCTTTTGAAACTCAGCCCTTTTTTCATCAACGAATGTTGAGCACTGACTTTGTATCGGACACTCTTTCAGGTGCTTAGGCTACAAAGGCGAAAACAACCTAGTAGAGAAGAAAGACAGATGTATAGTAACAATCAGATGTGGCAAGTGTTATGCTGCAACAAGATTCTCAACCCTGACTTCACATTAGAATCACCTGAGATTTAAAAAAGAGTCTCATGTTCAGTCTTCCAAACCAAACCAATGGGATCAGAGTGTTTGAGATTGCTTCCAAGCCATCAGTATTCTGAAATTGTCTACCAAGTAATCCCAATGTGCAGGAGGTGGAGAAATACTATGCTTGAAGCAAACATATGAACGTTGTTCTTAATTCAACCTGGTAGTGTCAGGGAAATATATTCAGAAAAGTTGGTACTTAAGCTAACCTTTAAGGAATGCTTAAGATTAGTCAAATAAAGATATGGTGAAGGGCATTCTTAGCAAAGGGGAAAGATGGCTAATGGGGAGGAAGAGATGACACATTTCTGAAACCAGAGGTAGTTTATCATAATGTACAGGTAAATCTGGGGCTGCAGCATGCATAGATATGTCACATGAAGGAACTACACGACTGGATCTTCAATATTCATTGTACTCCAGATCATTCTTCTCCAGATATTGATAAGCCTATGATAGTAATTTCACCCCTTCTTTAATCATTGGCTCAGGAGTAAGTGGATCTAAACAGGATGAAATCAATGAGAAACTTCCTCTACTTCTGAAGAAAAGAGCAATCAATTTTCTCCACTGAGTCTGGTCTCTTGTAGTAAGTTAACTCAATAAGTCCATCCAGGCAAATGATTTTAATTCTGAAGAAAAAAAAGAGATATTGTGGCAATTTAGAAAGGGTGTTTTTAAAGAAGGAAATGACATTGCTCAACCTTAAAATGGGATCTTTCTATATGTCAGGCATTGTGTGTATGCTTTATTTATCCTATCTAATAAAGACGGAATATGCAAATTGACCATCACTTCCCGACAAAGATGGCGGCGCCCACAGCCAATAAGGAGGGAATATGCAAATTGATGTGACAAAGATGGTGGCGGCTGGGCCAGGACGCTTGCATCATTGCCATGATGACAACACAGGCATTCCGCCCCGCCCCGGCTATGCCGGGCCTCTGGACAGCACACGAAGGCAGAAGGCGGCTCCAGGCCAGAGCAAAGGCGGTGCCGGCAGCCAGGGAAAGGAAGGCCTGTACTTGCACGAATCTTCTTGCATCAGGCCTCTAGTATATATATAAATCTTATTAACAAATTTGGGTTTTATTATTCTGACAACAGTATGTAGGTTGGATTTGACAAGACCTAAACTAGAAGCAAAAGAATGTAGAAAACATTTTACAAAATATGCAAGAGATGATTGTAAAGAGAAAGGTAAAGAACCAAAGCACACTTAAGTGATAGAATGGGTAAGGTTTGACAACTGGTAGAGTTTTATAGCTAAGAGAAATGGAATATTCTAGAATAATCTATATCTTAGGAAATTCACTATGTCCAAGTGAGAATGGATTGAGCTGCGTGTGAAACACTGGCTAATTAACTCTGGTTTTTATTAGGAACTTAACTTGGACAGCGCAAATGATACAGGAATAAAGTCACTAAAGTTTTCTAAGTTATTCTGTGCATAAATAAGAGTCATAAATTATAAGACATATATCAGGAGATATTATGCAACAAAGAAAATGCATTTTATCAAAATCTCATTGGAATTCCAGGAAAACTAAAACCTGAAATTTTTTTATGGAGCAGATATGGTTAATAAAGTGAAATGACTGCCCAAGCTGGTTTGGCTCAGTGGATAAAGTGCCAGCCTGCAGACTGAAGGGTCCCAGGTTCAATTCAGGACAAGGGCACATGCCCGGGTTGCAGGCTTGATCCCCAGTAGGGGTGTGCAGGAGGCAGCCGATCAATGATTCTCTCTCATCATTGATATTTCTATCTCTCTCTCCCTCTTCCTTCCTCTCTGAAATCAATAAAAATGTATTTAAAAAAATAAAATGAAATGACTTGTACCTATTTTACTTCCTTTAATGGTGTAAACTCTGATAGTCTTCTTATGTCAAATATCATAGTTAAAATTTTATTTCAAATATTATAAAATATTGTTAATATTTTTCAGTAATCTCGGTCCCCAGCTTTCATTCCTCATGCAATTTTAATTTAAATAGGAATTGTTCATAGCTTTGCTTCCTGTACCTTTATATTGTACATATCACACATGATTAAATATTGTCTTTCATTTAGCATCAACAATATTTTTTACACAGAACTCTATTGATATTACTTGACAGCGTTTTTGAAATCCAGTCTAGGATATTGTATCTATCACAATACTGTAATTTTAAAGACAGTATAATTTGAGTAGCAGAGCTAAAATAGGTGCAGCTGAAAGAATGTACTTAAACGCCAAATTATTTTTAAAAAATATTTCAGATTATGTATATTTCCATCTCTTCAAAAGCTATTAATCAGGGAGTCTCCAAATTCATTAAAGTAGCATTTGCAATAAACATTATGTTATATTTATATTTACCTTTTATACTGTTTCAGAAAAATTATTCATAATCATAGCTTCAATGATCATTTGTCAATCACTCCTTGCTTTTATCTTTACTTCTAATGCAAGCTCCAGTTCATATAATAAAGGAATCTGTTTAAGAAGCAACCATTAGCTCACATCTCATGTACTTACTATACAACTCATCACTTTCCTCTCTAGATGGGATTCCTTTTTTTATGTTTCTGATTCTGTCAACTATAATATTCTAGTCTCGAAAGGATAGACACCATGGCCATCAATAACTACTTCTTTGATCCTAAAATATAGTTAGTTGACAATTCCTATCTATCTAATTTGCTGCCTCATGCAATGCATAAACATTCTCTCTAAGTGAAATTCCAAACTCCCTTCAAATTTAGGCTGCTTCATTTTCCTACAGAGCCTTTGCAGGCCATTCTGATATGTAAAGCCTTTCTTTACATTAACAAATAACAGAAGAATATGTTTTTATATATCCTTGTATTATTATCTAGCTGCTTCATGCATACAAATATTGTCTTACCATTCATACAGCAAGTTTCCTCAGGACAGGAATCTGTCTATACTTTTAAAATATTACCTTTATGACTGAGCACTTCTTTCAAGTTATTTGGAATTTTAAGAGGTGTGCCTTAACAGTACTTGAAGTATTAGATTCTTAACAGTTTTCTAGCAAAGCTACATAAGTGTTTAGTAATTAAAACTGAAATACTTTAGTAACAAAATATATTTTAACCCATAGATGGTGTCACTTATTTCAAATTAAGGACCCAAATACAACTGCCCGGGTGGGGCTGTGGCTCAAATGGTTTGAGTGTTCCACCCAAGGAATCAAAGAGGTCTCCGCCTTGTTCAATTTCCCATTTAGGTTGCAGGGCTCAATCCCCCCTTTATGGAGTGTGCAGGGAGACAGCAGATAGATGATGTTCCTTCTCTCTAAAAAATAAATAAAAGTAAAAAAAAGAATTCAGTACAACCAAATTCTGGCAAATATAAAAAATATATATTTTTAAAAAAATCTGTGTATCCCTTTAGTACCTATTGGTAGTAAGGCAGTGATACCTGTTTTAAAATATATATTTAAAGGCATATTTGTTGACATTTTCACATGAATTTTTTAGTACAGAGTCAAAGTGTTAAAATTAACTTGTTGGTTTTTATACATATAAATTACTTTTATGATAATGGTTAATATTATTTGCAGGTTATATAATTGTCAAAATATGATGTTATAAAAACAAAAATTGTGGACATTTTTTAAAAACATGTTCCTAAAAACTCTAGTATTATTTTAGTCTCATCTGAATATTGTAGCTCAGTTTATAAATATTAATATATAACATGTCAGAAATTAAGAAAAATTATTTGTAAGAAACACTTTAAATTTTTATTTATCTCAGAAAGGAAGAGGGAGAGAAAGAAACATCACTGATGAGAGAATCATCGATTGGCTGCCCCCTGCAATGCCCCCTACTGGAGATGGAGCCTGCAACCCTGGCATGTGAACTGACTGCGAATCGAACCATGATCTCTTGGTTCATGGGTCAATTTAAACACTGAGCCACAATAACAGGGTAAGAAGCTCTTTAAGTATATTATGTATGCTCATAGCATATGCACTCACACTCTTTTAAGAGTAAGAGTCTTAAAATATGCAATTTTTAAATTAGGTACTTAAATTAATACACTGGTGAAAATACCGAGTTAATGCATGTGAGTATATATGTAACACATCAGGTATGAATCACCATTTTTGCCCTAACTGGTTTGGTTCAGTGGATAGAGCATCAGCCTGCAGACTGAAGGGTCCCAGGTTTGATTCCAGTCAAAGATGCATACCTTGGTTGCAGGCTCCAGTCCCTGGTCACGAACATGCAGGAGGCAGCCAATTGATGTGTCTCTCTCACATCAGTGTTTATCTCTGTCTTTCCCTTTCCCTTCCACTCTTTCTAAAAGTCACTGGAAATATCCTCAGATGAGGATTAAAAAAAAAAAAGAATCACCATTTTTTATTTTTCAATTACAGTTTACATTCAATATTATTCTGTACTAGAGGCTCGGTGCATGAATTCATGCACAGGTGGAGTCCAGCCCCAATGGGGGCCTATCAGGGCCAGGCCAGCTGGGGGGGGAGAGGGGGTGGCCGTGGGAGGTTGTCCGGCCAGCCCTGCCCCTGATTGGGGGGGGGGGGTGATCAGGGGTGGGGCCGGCTGGGGGGAGGGGCCACACGTGGTTGGCCAGCCGGCCCTGCCCCCTGGTTGAACTCCTGGTTGAGAGGACAATTTGCATATTAGCCTTTTATTATATAGGATTACTTTCAGGTGTACAGTATAGTTTAGACAATCATATACTTTACAGAGTGTTTCCTTCAATATTTCAAATACCTACCTGGCCTCATACATAGTTATTACAATATTATTGATGATATTCCCTAAACTGTAACTTACATCTCTGTGACTATTCCCTAAACTATAATTTACATCTCTCTAACTACCAATTTGTAATTCTTAATCCCTTTACTTTTTTCATCCAGTCCCCAACCCCCCTTTCCTCTGTCAAGAACTGCCATTCTAATTGCTATTATTTTGATAACTAAAGGTAAATTGTAAGGTAACATTGAAATAAATACAGGAGAACTAAAGTTTAATGATTGACTAATAAGGTCCAAATACTGTACAAGTTATATGCTCAATCTCATTTAGTCCTAACTACAATTGATCTATTTATAGGAAGGAAACAGCCTCAGAAGTTAAGCTACCTTTCCAAGGTCATTTGATAGTAAATAGTGGAGCAGAATATTCAATCCTTACCTTGTCAGGTTCTACAGCCCATGTAGAGTATGTACTTAAATGTCACACTTGTTCAACTTTTTCATGAAGACATTATCAAAGGGCATAACAGTAAGGTAAATTTAAAGAATAAACAAGTGGTACATATTCATAGCCTTCATACCTTTTTTTGAAAATGCTGAGCTGATGGCAAATTTTATAGTGTAAATTTATTGCACTCACCTTTGGATTCAAGCCATGTCTGACCTGTTAAAAGTGAAATATATGGCCTGCTTTAGAGTCGAATATTCTCATCACAGTGTCAGGTATATATTTTTAAAAACCTCCTATTACCACAACTGCAGTGAGTTAAATATAATAAAAATTTTGAATGGGAACAAAATAAATCAAGATCAAAAAAGATTCACTATTGACATTTTTTAGATAAAAAATATAAAATGATATATTCTTTATAATCTTACATGCATCTTTATGCATCTTTATAAACTCTTCTCCTTACAACTGCAGTTTTTACCACAAAGCTTTTGGCTTTATCATTTTATAATAAAAATATATCTCCACTAGAGATCATAGAGCAAAGTCTTCCTAGTATCTGGGATGATTATTTTATGAGAAAATGTTTATGTAGATATTGTTTTTTGAAATAAATTTAAAACTTCTTTTAAAGTATAAAAACATTATAGCTTTAGTAGATTATGGGACTTAGAGATAATAAAATAATTTATAGCCAATGGAAATATTTTCTACTCACTTTGTAAGTCTAAATTTTAATATATATTTTGCCTCAGTAATATATATTTTGCACAGAGACTTTTATGGACAGTTACTTTTAGTTAACCCTGGTTACACAAAATAAAAGAATAATCTTTTAAAAATTAAAGGGGACAATAAAATATTAGTATTTCACATGTACATTTTGATATGAAGTAGAAAAGTCCACTTTTCTCAATCTTCAGATTATTTATTTCAAAATGTAAATATGTATTAACTGAGACCACTTAGAAATTTGGGGTCAAATTTTATTTCTTTGTTGTTGAAAGTATTACACATGTCTCCTTTTCCCTCCGATTGACCTCTCTCCAGCCGCTCCCCCCACACCCCCACCACATGTCCCTGCTCCCCTACTGTCTGGGTCCTTTGGTTATACTTATATGCATGCATACAAGTCCTTTGGTTGATCTCTTACTCCTTACCTCATCCTCCCCTGCCTTCCCTCCAAGGCTCAATGGTCTATTTGATGCCTCTATGTCTCTGTATCTATTTTTGTTCATCAGTTTATGTTGTTCATTCTATTCCACAAATGAGTGAGATCATGTCATATTTATATTTTTCCAACTGGCTTATTTTGCTTAGCATAATGCTCTCCAGATCCATTCATCCTGTTGCAAATGGTAAGAGTTCCTTCTTTTTTACAATAGCATGGCATTGCATTGTGTAGATGTATCACAGTTTTTTAATTCATTCATCTGCTGATGGGCACCTAGGCTGTTTCCAAATCTTAGCTATGATAAATTGTGCTGCTATGAACATAGGGGCACATATATCCTTTCTAATTAGTGTTTCTGATTTCTCGGGATATATTCCTAGAAGTGGGATCACTGGGTCAAATGGCAGTCCATTTTTAATTTTTTGAGGAAACTCCATACTGTGTTCCTCAGTGGCTGCACTAGTCTGCATTCCCACCAGCAGTGCAAGAGGGTTCCTTTTTCTCCACATCCTCCTCAGAACTTGTCCTTTGTTGATTTGTTGATGACAGCCACTCTGACAGGTGTGAGATGGTACTTCATTGTAATTTTGATTTGCATCTCTCAGATGATTAGCGACTCCGAGCATTTTTTCACATGTCTCTTGGCCTTCTGTATGTCCACTTTTGAAAAGTGTTCATTTAGGTCCGTTGCCCATTTTTGATTGGATTGTTTATCTTCCTTTTGTTAAGTTGTATAAATTCCCTATAGATTTTGAAGATTAAACCCTTATTGGATGTAACATTGGCAAATATGTTCTCCCATACAGTGGGGCTCTCTTATTGTGGGTCAAATTACTAACAGCCAAATTAACTGTAATTGAACCAAATGTGAAATAAATTTTGCTTAAATTTGTTTGTATCCAACTGGAAATCATGCATAATAAAAGTTAGCATTTTATATTAGAGAGACCACTTTGTAAAGTATATTACTGTCTAACAACTATGTTGTACACTTGAAACTAATACAAAATAATATTGAATGTAAACTATAATTGAAAAGCAAAACTTCAAAAAATAGTATTTTTAAAATAAAATGTGTATGCAGTAATAACAATGGGTAGAAGACAGTCAATTTGGGATATTTATATTACAAGTGCTTTAATAATTACACTTTCATTTACTCAGATGAAATTTCATATATACACACAGTATGGCTATCTCTTTGTGGTTGTGTGCATGTGCCCTTTGTATATGAGCTTGGCTCTTGTGGTAAAATAAAGTGATTTATAATTTTTTAGGGCCATATTACATTAAAGTCTACAGCAAAGGCAAGCACCAGGGGAGGAATTATCTTGTTCTGACTGCCCATTGTAGCCTGGCGGGGTACTGCACTGGTGAGATTTGGGGGGAAAGTCATAATAAATAATTAATAATCCAACTGAAAAATTTCTTTTTTTTATTTATCTGCACATCTGAGCTACAGAACTGCATTAGGTCTATTATCTTAAAGAAATTTTAGACTAATTTTCTCATCAAAATAAGAATGTGCCCACTTTTCTTTTTATATGTTACACTTCAATGAAGATTTGAAAACTATGGAATTGTGCTATTACTTTCAAGGGCTATTCACCTGGATTTTGTGAATGTCTGTGTTTCTGAATATCATTTATATTTATAGGTTCTTCCTCCCTAGCTAACTAAAAATGAGAGACCCGTTCAGATCCTTAATATGAGCTTAAAATTGATAATCCTATATAATAAAAGCCTAATATACTAAGTGTCCGGTAGTCTGGTAGACCGTTCAACCAATCAAAGCATAATATGCTAATGATATGCTAAGGCTGCTCAATTGCTCCCTATGATGTCCACTGACCACCAGGGGGCAGACAGTCGGTGGTCAACCAGTCGCTATGACATGCACTGACCACAAGGGGGCAGATGCTCCAACTGGTAGGTTAGCTTGCTGCTGGGGTCTGGCAGATTGGGACTGAGCAAGATGGGCCGGACATGCCCTGGAGCCCTCCCGCAGTCCCTCCCTGGCTGGCCAACCTCCCGTGTCCCTCCTGGCCCTGATCATGCACTAGTAGGGTCCCTCGACCTGGCCTGCACCTTCTCACAATCCGGGACCCCTTGAGGGATGTAGTAGAGCTGGTTTCAGCCTGATCCCACAGGCCAGGCCGAAGGGCCCCACTGGTGCACAAATTCATGCACTGGGCCTCTAGTAATGAAATAATAGCAAATGTCAATGCTGCTTTAAAATGTAGTATCAGGTTTGTTGGCTCTCTGAGATTGAAATTTTATCACATCCCATTAACAAATTGACACTGATTTAACTTATAACTTTATGGGTTATCCATAAGTTATCAGTACTTTTTGTATCCTTTTTTATATGAAGGAAATTCAACTAGGTGAGCTTTAAACTCTCAGCTCTAAGATTTGTTTTTAATTTTACATTTCAATGAATTTCCACCATGATTTAAACTTTGATGCTGTCAAGGGTATTTGTAAGTTAAAGATACCAATAACAGTATCTAAGTCATATGCTAGAGAGAGGAGGGTGGAAGAGAGGGAAAAAAGAGGAGAGGGACAGGGATATGTATTTAGAGAGAGATGATGTTTAGTGGAATGGATGTTAAAATGTGTTTTCTTATGCAATATATTCAGTATCAAGTAAGTAAAAAAATTTTTTTGGTTATGTGTTAGACATGTGAATGTGCTATTTTTGCATTATTGGTTAAATGTAACATATTTCCCAAAATGGCATCCATTGGGATGAAAGGTAACAGCTTGAACTCTATAGTGTGTGTGAGAACCTACAGATACTGAAACTGAATTTCTGCTTTAATACTGTGGCAACTCATGCTTCTTAGACAATAGAAGGTGTCATGTGAAACTCTGAACTTTTACTTGTCACACCTTAATAGGAGAACACCTTCTACTGTTCTAAACCCACTAAGGATTATACCTTGCCATTGAAAAACAAGAAGTTCCTCACCCAATCTCTACTTTCACACATGGGAGAAAAATTGGTTTCAAATTTACTATAACTCAAGCCATTAAGGACTGAATTTGTCCAAGATAACACCTTAGTTTATACTCCAGACATTGCCAGTGTAAACTTTCAGTCTTAGGTGTAATGTACTCCATATGCTTCACCATACTGCATAGGCAGACACTTGAATCTTTCATGTTTGAGTTAGCTCCCGTTAGTCCCAAATTGGAGATAGCACAGTGATACAGTTTTGAGGAATAGTTGTTATTTAAAAAGAGGAAAAGTACGTAGTTTCTAAGATAAAGATATAGCAAAGATAATCCATGTATTTGACACAAGCTACTAGCCAATTGAGAATATGTATTGGTTATGATTATAATAATGGAACAAAGTAGCATGTAGAAAGTTTATTTAAACCTCAAAGACTTTTCTATTTCATAAAGCATCTTTTAAATGTATAGAAATAAAATATTATTTAATGAAGAGTTTTTGTCATCCACCCCAATTTCTAAGTTTTATATGCTGTGAGTTTTTTTAAATCATATTTTAAGGCAAAGAGAAACCTCAAGGGAAATTGTGCAACCTAAATGTATGATCATCGTATACAAAATATTGATATAATTAAGTTTTATTTATCATTAGCATATTCTTTTGCTCATTCAACAAAACATTTATGGGTTTTTTTTCCAAGGACAATATGTCTCAAGATATTAGAGTGTTGATTGGGGGGAAAGTGGAACAAATGGCTAGATATAAATAAATACTCCCAAATTTTATTTCAGGGGCTCTTTTCTTGATAATACAAGATCCTCAGGACTAAGAATAATGAACATTATCATAATGATTATAATATATATCATTTATAGACACACTTACTAGACTTAGATGACTTGCTAGTTTATATCATTTGTCAACATGAAGCTATATAAACATCTTCATTTAGAGATAAGGAGCCCTAGCTGGTTTGATTCAGTGGATAGAGTGTCAGCCCAAGGACTGAAGGAATGGGTTCCATTCCAGTAAAGAGCTCTACCTCGATTGCAGGCTTGATCCCCGGCCCTGGTCAGGGCCTGTGTGGGAGGCAACCAATCAATGTGTCTCTCTCACACTGGTGTTTTTATCTCTGTCTCTCCTCCTCCCTTCTACACTCTCTCTCTCTCTCTCTCTCTCTCTCTTAGGATAAGGAAACCTAAACTCAAAAAGATTAGCCTTGCCACAATTAAAAATCTAGTAAGCTACAAAACCAAGACACAACCCAAGGTGTCATTTCCAGAGTCTATACTATGGACTGTTACAGAGTGGACAGACTGATGGAAAATATAATACAAGAATACAAAACCACTGTCATTACATGTAGACACAATGGTTGTTCTAATTCCAAATAAAATTGGGAATGAACCTTTGCTCTAAAGCAAAAATCAAAGCTAAATATACAAT
The DNA here is from genome assembly GCF_000147115.1 of Myotis lucifugus. Classification (NCBI taxonomy): domain Eukaryota; kingdom Metazoa; phylum Chordata; class Mammalia; order Chiroptera; family Vespertilionidae; genus Myotis; species Myotis lucifugus. The sequence continues at coordinate 10,841,365 of NW_005871063.1, read as the reverse complement.
AAACAAAACAAAACTGAAGCTAGGCTGAACATTTTTTCAGTTAAATTTTCTTTGCAGCTAAGTTGTTATACTTTCCTAATGTGATGTGGCAACTACGTGAGAACTAAAGTCTAATGATAAAGTGAAGCTTGCAGATCTCAGTGCTCTGTTGAGTATATTTATTGAGTGCTTACTCTGTGCCAGACACTATGCTAAAAAAACACCAACATTAAGACACCCGGAAGACTCAAGGAATACAGTATTCAGGGGTGTGGGTGAAGCCTATTGGTAACAAATTTGAAGTTTGGCATGGCGGAAACATTTACTCCTCACCAAATGGCCTTGTGCTCCAGAATATTTTCCAGTCCCTTTGTGGGTATATGGCTTTGTTCTGGTCTGCAAGCTATGAGTTGAAATGACATGTATCAACTCTGCATCAAAGTATGAAGATCAGGTATGTGACCCTCCACCTCTTTTACCCCTGCTGTGGTATTTGGGAGAAACATGTTGAGATGACTAATTCACAAGATCAGTTACTGCCTGGTGAGCCAACCATCTTGCATCAGATTCTGCAGGAATAAGGACTAAACTTTTGCTAAGGCAATAAGATATAGAGGTTATTAATTCATTGTGACAGCATTGTGTAGTCCATCATGAATAATACACATGGCTCTTCGTTCTTTGCAAAGGCTGTTGCTAAATGAACTCTTTCAAGCATATCAGCAGTTAATGAATGACGATGCTCCTGATACACAGAGGAGTGACTGAATTTCTTCAAATAGGATGTTTTGCCACTCCAGGAATTTCCTGTGTTTCCTTGAGGTCTTGTTCTGGAGGTTTCCAGGTGTGATACCACATTGTGAAGCTCCTAACCATGAGGTCAAGAGGATCAACTTACAGAGATATTTCAGGTCCTACATCATTTTGACAGATATATATGTAATTTGGTACATATTTGAGGGGGGGGTAAAAGAGAAAAAGTTAAATGACATCCTCAGATCAGTACTGTACAAGACAAATATAATGCAAGCCACATATGTAATTTTAAATGTTCTTGTAGCCATATTAAAATGTAAAAAGAAAATTAATTTTAATATATTTTAAGTCCAATGTATCCAACAATTATCATTTGACATGTAATCTATATAAAAGCCTATTAATTCCACATGAAATCATTGAAATCCGATGTGTGTTTTCATCTTAAAGTGCATCTTAGTTTGGGCTAGCCACGTTTCAAATGCTCAATAGTCACATGAGGTTGGATTTGGCAGTGCAGCTCTAGCTGTGCCAGATTTGTTTTACTTGAGCTTGTGTTAGGCATTATGTTAGACACACTCACAATATTGTTGAATTTATTCATTATAATTATTTTTAGAGTTAACAAATGACTGCACTCAGAATTGAAAATGACAGAGCTAAGATTAAGTTCCCCCTTCTGCCTCTGGGATGGAACAATGCTTTGGGCAAATGGTGGGTCCTCTACTATCCAAGTGAGAAGGGTGAAGCCTCCAAATAAAGTAATGGCATTGCTGATGGGGCGCAGCATGGAGTTAATGAACATTAAAGAGGTGTGATTGGGACTACTCTACATGATTAACTGACTGCATATGGGAAGGATAAGGAAGAAGGGGCTTGTTGAGGTTGTGTTCCTGCTTCCGACTTGAGCAACTCAGTGGGCAATGACGTTGTTTGGAGAGAGACTGACATGGGACTTGTTAACATGAGATTAGGTTTTAGTAATTTTTGATGACTAGAATTGCTAGTATAGGGCAAGGAACCTAACCTGCTTTTTTGTTTTAGCCATGACTGTGTTATATTTGGTCACACATTTCAGATGATAATGATTTAACACCTGCTAACCATTTACAAAAAATGATGAACCACACATAAATTGGCAAATATTTAATATTATTACAGAAAGAACACTGACAGCTAAGTCAACAAACTCAGATTTATAATATATAGCTTTTACATGCCTTGATGTGCTTCTTTATATTATTTTTCTTCTTTTAATCGTTGTTGAAAATATTACATACGTCCCCTTTTTTCTCATTGATCTCTTCTAGCCTGCCCCCCCAAACCCACCCCAGGCCTTCACCACCCTATTGTTTGTGTCCATAGGTTATGCATATATGCATACAAACTCATTGGTTGATCTCTTCCCACCCACCCACCCTCCCCTGCCTTCCTTCTGAGGTTCAACAGTCTGTTCCATGCTTCTATGTCTTTTTTAAAGGTACTCATTCAACTTTTTCACCACACATGCAACACTGGACATTTTTGCAGAGTTGTATTATTATGTTCTTATCTTTGTTCCTGTAAGAACAATTCCAGGCCCAGATTATGCCACCTGGGTCTGCGCCATCTGCCTTGGTGGGATCTACCAGATGATGGTATGTCACGCACTTAGGAAAATCTGATCTTATAAATCCCAAGGGACTCGGTGTTTTCCTCTGATATATCACACTAACTATACATTGTAGGATACAAGATTTTTCTGAAAACAAAATGGAGTAATCTCAGTATCTCATAAACTCTTGACATCTACTACTACTCCACAGACAATAACTGTGATGGGAAAAATATTGTAATTATCCTGGAAAGGCATAATTGTGCTATTTTTATTTCTGTATCTTACAATATGAGTGAAATATTCTTAAAGTTCTCTGCAATAAGTAGCGGTGTTATAGTATTTGTTTATGAGTCAAATTTATTTAAATTGGCTTTGAATATGTATTCATAGAAACATTAACCTCAGTTAATAATTGGCTTTGAATATGTCTTCATAGAAACATTAACCTCAGCAGCACACATAATCAACTGGAGTATGTTACCTGCAGAAATGCTGTGGCCGATCACTACAGGTGCTCTATGTTGGAAGGAAAAACTGTCAGATTTCTCATTACTCATGCAGCTCATTTTCAAGATCAGTAGTAAGTTTTACTGAATTTTATAACATATTCTAAAGTTATTTAGACTTTTTCAGTCATGATTCTATTTTCCTATTAATTAATTACTTATGCTCTCAAGTTTTAGTCCGTAGAAACATTGAATAGACCAACATTGTTCCTGCAACTCAAGTTATAGGGCAAGGGTCTTGCAAAATGAATATGCCAAGTAAGGGAAAGAATCTTCTGTAGCCTCTCTAAGTTTAAAGAGGCTTCATCATAATATTCACTCTCTTACATAGTATGAAAAAGCTTCGCTTTGATCTCCGGTCACCTTGATTGTGAAAAGAACTGTTAGCCAATGCTATGAGGAATTGCCTTATCCTGGACTCTTTAACTCAGAGCTGATATTTCTTCTGAGTTCTGGTTAGTGCTTGACTCTACCAGAATTCCCTTGTGCTTTGAAGTGCTCTAAGATGCAGTTGGCCCAATACTGTTTTTTCTCTCAGTGACTGAAAAATGTTGAAAATAGTTTTTTCCCTTCCCATATACTATTCCCCTAACTTAGCAGAAAGCATCCTCTAAAAATAAATAAAATGTAGGAAACAATTGACTACAATGAGTTTCAGGTTACAGATTTGTAAGACAAGAAAGTAATGATTATTCAGAACTTCAGACATTCAGTAGCTTGCACATGTCCAAGGCATTGATCACATCTTTACTTTAGTTGCACATTAGGCATGTATGATTAGTTGAAACTGTCTCAGAAGAGCAGTATTTTGTTATTATTACTTTTATCAAAAATATATATATCTTTAAAAATAAACCTTCCTCATGACTTTTTTTTAAGTTCCAATTAAATTAAGACATGCACCTAGGGTCTTTTTACCATTATCATAAGTGTATGTAAGTTATGAATTGCCTATTTATATTATTAAATATAGAATGATTTGCCATATAGTTAAGTTTATCTTATTTCTCTGTCTTTACCCTGTCAGACCTCTCTGATTTTCTCGGGCCTATTCTGTCCTATCATCCTTCTGATTTTGTAGGTCAACTGAGACAGAAGTAGACAGTTGTCATTTTTTCATCCTGTTTTAGTCCATTTCCATATGGTCATTGCCTTGTTTAATAATACTCTGCATCACTTCTCAAAATCTTTTACAAATCCAAACTGAATCAAGGTACTAATATTAAACTCCTAAAAATATTTTGTTTTAAGAGTGAATGTATTTGGCTTTAACTTTGCACTTTGTTTAGTACTCCAATATTCAAAAAGTTCCCTTTTCCTATGAACAAAGATGTTGACATCAAAGACAGCTGGTGTTTCTTTGCTGAGTCTGAATCATATAAAATTAGTGTGTGTAACTAAATATTATGAAGGAGTTATATTAAAACACAGAGGTTCTCAGGGATCAAAATCATAAGCCCCGCTCAAAATAAGGGCCACTTTAAGAATAAAACATGCTATAAATTGATGAAGCATGAAAAATAAAATCATGTAAGAATAACCTTTCATAGTGCCAAAATTATAGTAGTTATATTAAACACTTCAAGTTGGAAATCTTAAAATAGAAGACTACTAAGATTTTACCTATAATTCCTATCTTTAGTTTCGATTGAGTTTTTGTTCTTTGAGATTTTTGAACTTGTCCTAAATTCAGTCCATTTAGAAGTACAGTATTGCTTTCTATGATATGGGAGAAATAAATGGTTTATTTCCCTTATATTATGGATAAAAATTTAGTGCTTATGAGTTTCATGGTATAGAATCTATAATGTAATATGTAGCATTTTATATAAAACTGTCTTCAATCAGTATGCCTGTACATCTTATAATCTTATAGTTAAGGTATGCAAAGGAGTCAGTTGTCAACTGTAAATCATTGAAATGCAGTTATCAATAAAAATAACAAGGTAAATACAAATGAAAATATAGAAATTGAATGTAATTAATCCCCACATACATCATTATAAGGAAACTTTGTTGAATATTCTAAAATTAAAACACGTGAACCAAAGGGAGTTCAGTTAGAAGTTTTTGAAATTTGAGAGGTAATCAATGTCTTCCTAATTTTAACACCCCGCCCCCACACACACATACAAATAAGTAGAATTTCATAAAATGTATATAGAAAGCAACTGGGATTATGGAAGATTGCTTAAATTTTGACATTTTAATTAAATCAGTCATAATCTATACTTCATGCTAGTTTTCTGAAAGTTATTTACTATATTGTACTTGAATTGAAACTACTGAGAGAAATTATAAATCTAAATGTAGGAAGAGATAGAAATTATAAAAACAAAGTATATGGATATTATTTTATACTTTTCAAAAGTAATATTTAAGTATTCATTTCTTCTAGTATATGTAGAAACATAACAATTTTAAGTACCAATTAGTGTTATGTAAAAATAATAATTTATTTTAAAAATCAGTAAAAGTATATAGAATCAGTAAATAACATGTGTTAACCACAGCAAAATTATTCCTCAAACTTTATAATGCTCAATACCTGGAGAAAGGCAATTCCTTAGTTTTAAAAAATGAAGTGCATTATAAATAACAAATTATAATTGAGTATTTAGCATATTTTAATAATGTCAAAAATCTTTAGTTCATAAAAAAAACAACTGAAGGACATAATAAATTTCTTAGAGAAATATAGCTGAAATAATATTTCTATCCTCAATAAAACCTTCAGAGACAATTCAAGTTTCAATTTAATTTTTCATATTTAATTTCACATATTATGACTACTATATGTTAAGGTAAATTTATCTACCTGGTAAAATGCAAAGTAAAGTTTATAATATCTGTGGCTAATGATCATATTTAATTTTAAATATTTTTGTTTCCATCAAACCTCATGTCATAAATGTACAGAAGAATGGCAACTCAAAAGAATCATCATGATTCTTAAAATAAAATTTAAATATAAATTATTCAGATTGCTTAATTTAAGTTCTATTCCCCTTAAAATAAAATAGTTTTAATTTTAAAAACCTCTGCTCTTACTATTGAATATCACTTCGTTTAAACAGGAATAATAATACATATACACACTTATCAAATTTAAAGAGCATATGTTTAAAATAATTTTGATTATGTTTCATACAAAAGATGGGAAGTTTACATTTTACCTATATTCAACCTCTTGTTATAATGTGCTGCTTAATATCAAACCTTGCATAACATGCTGCATTAATAGAACATTTTTCAGGAAAATTCAAGCATACTGTACATATAAGATAAATGCTATGCTACATATAGTTTAAATGCTATATAGATTCTACAGTAACTTTTGTGGGATTTTTTTCCCCATTCTTCTTGATACAATTAGCCTATGTAGGTAAAAGTCAACTTTCAACATCAAATTTGTTGATATGAACATAAAGTAGGTATGCTAGGGATTTTTCCTGTTCTTACATTTTTCAAAACATTTTCTATGGCCTACAAAATAAAAATCAATATTTTATCTTATTCCAAATATTCTAAGATATGAAAATTTTGAAAATAACTTATGGAATAATTAATATATGTATTTGGCAATTCAGAGAAAAAAGTCATATTTAGTTTTGGAATATATCAGGACCCCTTTTTTATTCCGTTCCTCTGGAATCACACTTTTTTCTCTTCCAAATAACATTTTCATTATATTACATTTTCTATTAGAAATCTGGACATCATAATTCTTACTGGTATTACATGTTTTGGGTCTTCAATTAAAAAAGAATATTTCTGCTAGCTTTGTTTTTAGTTGTGTGCCTTCCAAAGATACTCCTTCCCTTTCTAACCTTTTCTAATTTTTTTTTTTCCCAGACGTCCACCCCCACAGTTCCAGAATCTGGTTGACTAGGGCAGGTTGTACAGAAACTTCAGGACATGTTGTTAACATCTGATGCAGTGAGTGAGAAAAAAGCAAGCAGTCACCAGGCAGGTTCAAGGAAAAGTGGCAACTTCTGGAGATGGAAAGTTTGTGTTTTTGCTAGTTGCTAGTTACTTGCAACCCACTGGCTAAATTCATATCCATTCACTTCTGAATCCCCTGCTTCCTCTAAACCACTATAATGCAAACCAAACGGACTTTATGGATTTTTTTTTATTGATGTCTGCAGATCAAGTGTATCTTTAGTTAGTCTTGTCTGACATTTTTCCACAATGCTTTTAGTAGAGGGCATTATAGTATGTAAATATTTCTGGTTACTGTTTATGGAGGTGGTTGCCTAAATTTCTCTATGGATAAAGCCTTTAATGCTTTCACCCAGAATCTATGGGGGAGCCACCCGAGTTTGGGGAAGTTTAGTGTTGCCCTTTGTACTTCAAGTTTTAATATTAGGGCACATATTGAAACCATAAACACAATGAGAATTCAAAATATATTCCGACGATATTAGAAGACTATACCTCCTCCTTTTTCATCCTTAAAGAGCCAAGGGCATGGGGAGTGGCAGGAAGAAACATTCTTAAGATCTAAGCCCTGGACGCCATCCTGTGAGTGCTTAAACCCCTTAGAAACGTGCAACCTGCAGAACACCCCCCTTTGGAAGTCTAAAACAATATTAGATTCCCAAAATATCGGCAAAGAAAGTCTTACCGTCAAATGCTTGCAGCAGGTTCCAGCTCAGACCCAGACTGAAAAGCTGAGCAGCTGGTGAACAAAAGTTTTAGCTTTTTTTTTTTTTTAACGAAGTCTGCAAAACTAATTTCCCTCAAAATAGGGCTCAATTTCCGTTAAAGAAAGCAGCGCTTACAAATCTCAGAATTCCTGATCACCCCCACCCCATCCCACCTCTGAGCAATGGAAAACAATTCGAACTTTCACACGGATGTACAGGTTTATTGCGAAGCCACTATTCCGCAGTACAATTTAAAAGAAAGGGAGATAGGTTGAAGCCCGAGGGGCTGGGCCAGGGAAAAGGTTCTGTCTGCCTTGGGGACACTTCTTAAAGATTAATCAATACTTTTTTCCTAAGTCAAACCAGATGGCTGGCCTAGCTTTCTGTCCCCATTAATCCCATTAACAACTTCAAAGACCTGGTCCCCATCCTCTGGACACGTGAGACAATGAAAATAACGGGGCGACGCTGCTGGTGACACATTCGGGGTCCAGGCTTGATAAGTGCGCGCCTATATTCTCCTGATGCGACCTGTCCCAGGCATGAGTTGACTGTTCCTGCAGCTCATTACGCGGGGTCGGGGGGTGGGGGAGGGCCTTGCTCGCCTTGTGTAAACGACTCTGCCCCCAGCAGACAATGTCTCAAGCAAGTGGCAGCATCAAAGCCCAGCTGATGCTCGCACTAATTCACTGGTCAGGTTTTTCTCGCTCGTTTTCTATGATGCAGGCTTAACCAGGGAGATCTGAAGCCCCCAGGGTTAGTGAACTTTGGAGGAAATCGAAGTGTAACATTTCTAGTAAATGGACCACGGCCGAGGTGGGGGAGGGGGTGCTATTAGCAGATTCGTTTTTGAGCCGCAGACAGCTGATTTATGGATGGAAATGAGGAGAGATGAGCTGGCTCCTAAGGGGAAAGATGACATGTGCGTGCCATCTACACATCTCCTGTGATCAGGCCAAAATCGCTTTGGAATATTCCTGACCCAGGAAAAGTTACTGGTGGGAACTCACCGGGCCCGGGAAAGCAGAGGAGAGGGCGTTTGGGGAAAGCAGGAGTAAAGAGAGCCCACCAGGCACCGCCAGTGAGGATGCCAGGGCTGGACACCTGCAGCTGCTACTGCCTCGTGCTGTCCTCCCACAAACCCCGCACCCATCACGGGCCCTGCCCCGCCCGCGGGGCGCATTCCTGCAACCTGGGTCCTGACGTCCGAGCCCATTAACAAGGCACCCACAGACACCCAGCTGCCAAAAGCTAGGTGCGCCACTGCGCCAGGGCGGGAGATGAGAAGTTGGAAAGTTTTCTGGAAGCGCGCACCCATCTAGCTCTGATCTTTCCCCTGAACCCTAGTGGTCCTTTCGTGTTCCTCAATAGCTAGGCGCAGCCCTAGCTTGCCTGCAGGTGACAGTGTCCCAGTGGCGAACAAGACACCTTTCCGGAGCGAAGTGAGCGGCGGGACCGGGAGTGCGGGGTTGGGCCTGGCATGAGCGCCGCCCCCGAGCTGCGGGCCCCTGGAGGGAAGACCCGCTGGCTGCGGTGTCGGGTTGACGCGCCTGGGGCCACTCCTCTATTCCCGGCTGCCGGCTAGTCCCTCCGAGCGTCGACGCTGTGTGTTCCTGCTGCTGTAGGAAGTGGATTGATGGCGCGTGGAGAAAACGGAGCGAGACTTGGATGGGAGTTCGCTGTGGGCAGCCTTTGCGCCTCTATTCCCCCACTTCCCCCCGTTACACTCAGTTTAGACCCATTGAAAACTGTTCACACCGATAATGGTTTCCCTGGGAGAGCCTTCATTTTGATGTCACCCTCTTCCTACTCTGCCCCCTTAGATGCGTCCGGGGGACAGCCCCCGCCAGGCCCGAGTGTTTGCATGTAAAGAGAGACAGGGCTGGTGGGCTAGCGACCCTCCGAGCTCTGCTGAAGCGCCAGACAGTGGCTACTGTCAGCTCGGGAAAGTCGCAGGGTTTACTGTGAAAAGTGACAGAGGGTGGTGGCGTTTGAACCTTCGCGAAGCTTCTGCTGGAACCCAAGACTTGCATGCTATGGAACACCCGCTCTTTGGCTGCCTGCGCAGCCTCACGCCACCGCGCAAGGCTTGCACCCGTTCTCCCAGTCCTCTCTCGCCCTCCATGGAAGATCTGACCATATGTCCTACCCCGAGCTCTCCACTTCTTCCTCGTCTTGCATAATCGCGGGATACCCCAACGAGGAGGGCATGTTTGCCAGCCAGCATCACAGGGGACACCACCACCACCACCACCATCACCACCACCACCATCAGCAGCAGCAGCACCAAGCTCTGCAAACCAACTGGCACCTCCCGCAGATGTCCTCCCCGCCGAGCGCGGCTCGGCACAGCCTCTGCCTCCAGCCGGACTCGGGAGGGCCCCCGGAGATGGGCAGCAGCCCGCCGGTCCTGTGTTCCAACTCTTCCAGCCTGGGCTCCAGCACCCCGACCGGGGCCGCGTGCGCGCCGGGGGACTACGGCCGCCAGGCGCTGTCACCCGCGGAGGCGGAGAAGAGAAGTGGCAGCAAGAGAAAAAGCGATAGCTCAGGTAAGGCGCGCCAGGCACCCTGGGCAAAAGGGGCGGGGAGACGTCAGGGAAGATGCTCTCACCAGAGTGAGGAGGCAGGGAAGATGGTACCTGTCTTGCCCTCTCTGGCTCCCCGCCGCCGAATTCCGCGGGGCTGCCTTGGTCCTGTGATTTGGGGACACGTGTTGCTGAGAGGGTAGAACTGCGGCCAGCAGCACTAAGCTCTCCAAGGTTCAAACTAGTTTACCAGAGGGTTGAGAATAAAAAGGACAAGTGACAGTATGTGAAATCGATTGCAAAGCGTGACCTTCCATCTGAGCGATGGGGAGGGGAGTGTACCCGGGGATGCAGCGTCCGCTGGGCATGCGTGCGGGTGCCGCTCCTTGACTTTTTCCTCTGCAAGTTCCCGGCTCTGAGTGGCTCGATTTTTCCCATCGTTAACTGGATTTCCAAATTATTGCACAATATTTGGAACTTGCAATGGAACTTGGCAGAGCGTATGAGAAGAAAAAAAAAAGTTTTAGATTTTTTTTAAAAATTCTGATTTCAGAGTTCTTTAAATAGCACCCTTTTCTAAATGGTAAACATTTCCCTTTCTTGGGGAACAAGATATAATCTAGGAATTCAGAAGATTTTAAGGAATGTGTCAGAAAATTGTTGATAAATACATGCTCAGACTCTTGAAGAAATAGGAGTCGTAATAATAGTTGTATTGTGGCACTAACTAATCTAAAGAGAGAATCCGAGTTTTAAAGTGGGAAGTAATATCCTCCTCCAATGGAGAATTATCGGAGAAAGTACTGGGAACTAACAGTAGCCCCAGTTGTGCTGGTTTGCTGCATCCCTGAGGCCGGGGTACGCGAGGGTGCGCGGAAGAGGCTGATCTTCCCAGGGATAAGTTGAGTAGCCACGCAAAAAGGGATGCTGGAAGGCACAGCCTGCCAAGGAAATTGTCACAATCCAGAGAAACAAGTTTTCCAGGCAGCCCTCAAAGCCCTTAATGGATGTTTTACAATGAAGCGCGTTGTGAGGTTTCTTCAGTAGCTATAGCGCCGCAACCTGCCATCCATCTTTTCGGAAAGTGTCATTTGTTTAATATAATATTTACGTATTTTCTATCTTTGAGGAATTGGTTTAACAGTTCTAGAAGGTAATTCAAGACATTGGTTTGGAAGACTGGAAAAAAGTTTGTATTTTATAATGCTTTAGGTACGATCCCCCATACATGACAATGAGTGCCCACATTATTTCATTTTTCCTTTGCAGCAATGCTATCAATTGTTCTTCAGGATGAGTTATGGGAAATCTAACCTTTACTTTCCAAGGTCAGAGGTAAACTTTTAATACTGGATCACAAATTAGTTTATACCTAAGGAAGTTACCAGTAGTATCACTAATTATTAATAGTTGTTACTAGCCATAAGTGAAACTCTCAAGACAGAGTTAAAAGGTTAATCATAATAAGAAGGCTTCCATCTTCATTATAAAAAAAAGCAATTTTAGAATGCCGTGATCTGATCAGACACAGCACTTGATATCGATATAACTTTTTTGGGGAAACAGGTTCCAGTTCAGATTTGTCAGCTCACTTTTGCAGTTGCCGGAAGCTCTTACTGTTCGCTTTACTTTCTGCAATGAGAAATCTACGCAAGAGATTGTTGTTCCTTATGCTTCCTGAACTGAACCACTGCACCTAAGTTGCTTAGGGCAAACAGGACTTTCATATAGACACATGTTATTTGGGTTGGGAGGAAACAGGGAAAGTGGGATCTAAGCATCTACTTCCCTTAATTATTTTAATAACAACTTTAAGAAAATTGATTATATTAATAGTTCTACTCTCCTTTGGTGGAAAATAACCATATAACAAAATAAGTTTATTTTCACATGTTGAAGCTAATAGAGTGCCGGAAAAATCAACAGACACAAAAGTTAACATCAGCTACATAAAGTATTGACAGATTACATCTTAAGTGGGAACTACAATTAGTCATCACCAAGGATAGAATCGCTGGGGAGTTAGAATGAGCATTTTCTTTGATGGGATCTTTTGAAAGAAATGTTGACTAGTTAAAAGGAAGTATCCCAATAGTTTCCAGTTAAATATATGTATACTCATTGAAAATAACATTTAGTTTGCCAGTCTCACTATTTGAGTTCATTTATATTTCTTATATCTTTAGATAGATTGCAGTTCAAGATATCTTTCTCCTGTGATGATATTGCATTTGGTCTTCCATAATTCATGTTCACAATTCTTTTATTTTATAGTATTGTAAGGGTATCTTGTTCTAGCAAAAATTAAAGTGATGTAGAAAATCACTGTAATTCTGATATATTATTAACACATGTCTCATTGTTTATAGCGCAGTTTTATTATTTCATTATTTCCAAAGATTAAATTAATTTCTGAACTCTTGCAATTTTTAAATTATATTAGATAAAAGTCATATGTCTAATAGAGACCACTTATATTTTGTTAGGCAGTTTATAATAACTATGTATTTATAGTTCAGAGTAAATGCAGTACATAAATCCAGTGCAAAGTCGGAACCAAATTCTGTATCCTTGCATCTGATCCCAGATATCTTATATGTGTGCATGACCATGTGGAATTTTAATAGGATTTTAAGCACCAGAAAATATTGAAAAACAACCCAAATTTTATCCATGGTAATGATGCTAAAACTACCATATGTAAACCTTACCAGCATGCATTAACACACATTTCCCATCCCAAACACACACATATACAAACTCAAGAAGCTTAAGGATCTAGAAACAAATATTTATGGACTTTATTCTTCCATTATAATTTATTGACAGTTGAAAATAACCAAACTTAATAGAAAAGCACACTGTTATTTTTTATATGTGTTGAACATTTTTTTTGCAACTTTGAACCTGCTCTGCTTTCCAGTGTTATTACCAAAGCCAACATCTGCCACCTCTTCAAAGGGACTCTTAAAAATCGAAACTTTACAACTGTACTTAAAACAATCTATACAAAGCAGGTGATTCTGAAAAAAAGTCTATAAATAGGGTGAATAACTTGGCTTCAATTACATTTGATTGTTTGCCAAGCAATGTAGTAATAGGTATAAAATGCCCACTAGCAGTTAAAATAACCCAAGTAGATTAATCAACCTAACTTTAGTTTATATGAAGATAATACACAATATAAACATGTAAATATTTTCTATTCAAATTAATTGAATGGATATAAGTATGTTTTTATACAGAATTAAAAATTTTATATAAAAAGAGAATGATTTGGGGATGTGGATTTTACAAGGTTTTGAATCATATTAGATTCTTGTAAAATGATAAATATTTTATTTATAGCTACAAGATATAAAATATTTATTGTCAAATTATGTCTGTCATATGCCTGACTATGCAGAATGACAAGAATGACATTAACAAGCTGGAAGTTAAATAAAGAGTAATATCTTACCTACCCTAACTTTGGTATTCTATTCTAACTTTTTCTAGATATTCAAACATTATGTTTTCTAAAAGGAAAAAAAAGTCACTTTATCATTCATTTCTGTGTTACTGATTATATTTATTTTTTAACACTTGCTTTAGAAGTTTCAAAATAGTCCATTAGATCTTGGTTATCATAAGATAACATTGAACAAATTAAATGTCTCAAATTTATGCAATAAAAGATATTTTTAGTCTTTTTCTTGCAATGGTAGATTAATTTTAGGTATAAACATTTTTAAATGGTGACCTGACATTAAAAAACCTTAGTACCACTGACCTATATGCGTCTTCTCAAATGATTATACTAAGAAGTTAAGAGTAACATTAAGATGTTTTATTGTTGAAAGTCAGCAATAAATTCATTATAGAAATAGGAATAGTTTCAAGTTTTGTGTAAATATCTTTATAGTTTATTTGAAAAGGAAAAACATTAAATGTAAGGCATGACACTTCTAAAACTTTCATTTGGGTTCAAAACTCAGTACTAAATATTGAAAAAATTTAATCTTTGTTTATAGTAATTATCAATGGAAACCACTATGTTGGCATCCTGTAAGCTTACTTACTAAAAATAATAATAATAATATATTTTAAGCATTAATGTGTTTTCCCTCTGTGTTTAAAAACATAGACCCTTCATCACAGCATTGGAATTTATAATAACTTACAATATTTGTTGTGTGACCTAAAGAGTCTCAGAAATTAATTTTAAGCAAAAATGAAATAGTAAAAGAGATCAACTTCTTCCCTTAGATTCAGGAAAATTTGAGTGACTAATGCCATATTTATTCAAATTAACTTTTTTTTCCATTTGAGCTAAATTGTGTAAGAAATACCCATATATAAATACATACTTGGCCTGGTAATGGTGCCAATTTTATTCATTTACTATATTTAAAATGGCAGCTGGAAATACAAAACAATGATGTAAGGGCTTTGTAGATTTCCATTTCAAATGAGAAAAACCAATATAATACAATAATATATTTTAGTTTTTTACTCTGTTCACTTCAGTCATTTATTTCTAAAATTTCAGAATGGGTCTCCTTTCCAAGCATTGCTATAATGATTACAAACATCTATAAATGATAAATTCTAAAGATGAAAAATATTAGGAAATAAAATACACATAGGAATTATTTAGTATTTGTTGAGTATTAACTTTGGATGATTTATCTCTCCCAAATTTTCTGTATTTTTGTGATATTGTTTTTTGTTATAAAATATTTTGTGGGTAAAATATTTTAGCACATGAAATGAAACTACCAAGAGTAGCATATTTACCTCTGATTGTAATCATAAAATAAGAAGGATTAATTCTTAAGTGGCCAGTTAAATTACATTTCCTGGATTATGGTGTTGGTGTCTGATTCCAAAGGTTCATTAAAAAAAGATGAAACACAAACAAAGGCCAAAGTCCACAATTTAGAAATTGAGGTAAGTCTGATGTATTTAAGCAACAGAGCACATTTTATTATCACAACTTATTTCTCTCTATTTGTGTTGTAGTCATTGATATGGTTTAGTCATCACTAATAACCTTTTTATTATCGTTGCAAAAAAAATGAAGCACTAATGTGTGTTTTTTCTATTTTTGTTATGATGCTCTTATGACTATTTCTTGGAATAGTTTTTGTCAAACTGAACCTCCCAAGTTAACCTGGAGTAACACAATAAAGAAAGTTAGTGGCAACATTCTCTACACTACTCCTAAATCATAGTCATGGGTGAGGTTCAAAATCCAACTGGATAAAACTTTGCAGAATATTTTATTTCTCTCATGGAGTGAAACTTACAATGGTAACGGTTATTCAGGTCTCAATCTTCAATTTGAATGACCTATGTTGAAGCAAAATTAATTCAAATTTGATAACCTCTCCTCTATGGTTTTCTACTTACATTATAAAAAGGGATTTATTTTCACTTTAAAAAAGTTATGCTAGATGATATTTTATGATACAAAATAATCAATAATATATCTATTGAATCATTTGTGTAAATTTCAAACGCATTGATTTTTTTTTATTTCAGAGTATTTCCAATTAAAGCCTTTAATGCATTTTAACTAAATTAACAGAAAGTTATTTGGTAAGAGTAAACGTTCAGATGTAATTGAATGGGTCAATTATTTTTCCTCTATATTTGGAATTTTAAATATATAATAAAAAGTAGCCTATTATTCATTAAACCATTAATAATGTTACATTTTCCATAGCACTTTAATATTTCTGAATTTATACATGTTACCATCTATAAATTTGGTACTATGTATTGGAATACTTATTTTTATAAGATTCTGAAAATACTTTATGATATGTTCTTTGGTCTCTTACATGTGCATGTGAACAAGAATAATCAGGTAAAATCTGTATTATATGTATGCATTTTTGGAAAGGGTTTGCATGAGTGAGAGGAAAATTCCTTAATAATAATTTTGCTCTCTCTCTACTATATAGATTTAAAATTTAAAAATTGGATCTTTAGCTTATATGATATTGCTATGCTACTTTTAAAAGCTAGCATTTTCTTAAAAGTTTGATAATTCTAAATATTTATGTATTTTGATGACTTAATTCTTATATCCTTGGAGTTTTTACTTTATTACAAATTTAACATGTTTACTAGGTAGTACTTGTAGTAGTAAAACCATTGGGGTTTTGACTAAAGATTTAGACTCAAAATTTGTTTCTCTTCAAAATTTCATAGAAAAGCTTAATTCCAATGTTTTAAATGTATTTAAAAATCCAATTTTTTCATAAGTTTTCTTTCTAATATGTTGTAGGTTTGTTTCTTGAACCTAGAGAGTTACACAGATTGAAATTATGAGTATAAGGTGTGTTTTTTATAGTTTTTCGTTTATCCTGTGTTTTATTAGAAAGGGTAATGGCAAAAAGGGAGAGTGTTGTATTAAGAGAGCATCTATTTAAAAGCACACTTTAAAATAATATGTTTACGTAGAAATACACACACTAATAGATAGAATTCCAAATTTAATTATTTGATAACAGATCATCTGAACGAGAGCATCCACCTTAAACACTGTAATAGGATGTTAGATATTCTCGCTGCAAAATAAAATATTAGGCTTGAAGCACACACAGCTGTGTGGAGAGTCCAACTGGATGAAGCTGTAATCAATGATAGTCATTAAAGTCAAACATGCCAACTCTCCTGCAGTTTTTGTTTTCTTTTTTCCCCTCTAGCTCATTATTCTCCACATGCTTCAAGAGCTTCCCATAATACCATAAGCAACAAGCTCCAGTTATCTTTACATGACTGTGGGCAAGAAAATGATTAAGATGAAGTCATTGCTCAGGCTCTGTGGAAACCTAGAGGCGGGCCCAGCTTAGGTTGGTGGATGCCAGTAGAATTTTAAAGGCCTGGAATTTTACTCTTTGAAAATATAGCCTTCAAGCTTTGCCAGAAATGACACCCAAATAAAAATTTATTTTTGCAAAGTGATAGTTATTTGCAAATGTAGTGGTGAAATGTACTCAGTGTCTGTAGAGATGGCTTCTTACACTGGCTGGACTGCGCAGTAAACTTTTGGATGATTTTTCTTAGCCTCTTGAAAAACTAGCAAACCACACTGAGGGACACTCTTATTTGTTGAACAAAATAAAATGCTCCTGACTCTGATGAAATGAACAATGAATACGAAGTAAATTTTACAGCTGGTTGATTTATTTTGATAGCAAAATCATGTGGTTCAGTAAAATAGAATTATACCATTCAAAATTCAGTGGAAACTAAATAGATAAAATGTATCTTTGATTTTGTCAGAAACCAGTAATTTGACAAATGGCTTTTACATTTTAAGAATCCTCTAAAGATAACTTTATTACTAACTGTATAGTTTGAAATTGTGACATCTCTCCTTATTTAATATTTTTCGAAAGTAAAATAAGCTCTCAGTGTGTTTACTGCTTTTCACGATTAAAATCTTTGCAACTACAGGTGTGAACTACATTTCCTTTGGTATATTTTTTCTTATTTGAAATATAAATGGGTCTGATTGCATTAAACTAGGCAGCATGTAGATGTAAATTATAGAGATAGAGCGAAATGTCAGCAAAGCCAGAGGTTAGGCATCCAAATCTAAGCGCCTGCTGCCATTCACATTTCTAGGATTACCATCTTTGCATGTCTGCCTTCAAAATTCAGGGAATTGTAGATACCTTTTCTTCCAGAACTATTTTTTGTTTCTGGAAATAGAGCTTTATTAAACTTCTTCTTGGATGTCCAGATGCTTTAGAAAATTAAAAGAAGCAGCAACACTATTTTTTTTGCATATTTAGCCATTAGTTGATAAATGATGAAGGATTTATCTTATTTCTTAGTCATTCTATCACACAAGGAAATAGGTGGCACATGCAAAGGTATAATTTAATGATTATTTGATGGTGGGTAGCACCTAGCAGAGCAACAGGAAATGGTAAATCCCCCAGGGCCTGCCCACAGTTGGAAAACATTAATGTATCTAAACCCGAGGGGGCAAGGAAGGCGAGCTTTTTTAAAAATCCAGAATCCAGTGAGAGGCACCGGAGAGGGGCCTCCTAGGAACGTTGGGACCTCAGGTGGAGGATTGGAGCTGATATTAAATGTCAATCCAGTCATCTGTCTGCATGCCTTCCAGTCTCCTCCTGTTGCCTCCCATTGGCCGGATGCCATCAGAAGACAAAGAGGATGAAATCCTAAAGGGATACAGGCCTCTGGGGAGTGGCCAGGGTAGATCTAGGAGAACACAGCGTCTCACTCTGTCTCTTACGAGCTGTGATTTCACTTCTCTCTACCTTAGTTTCCAAAAAATTATAGTGAGTTAATTAACATAAGTTACTTAGAACAATGTTTGTCTCAGTAGGTGTTGTAATTTTTGTCATGTATCAATGAAGGTGCAATTATGTTGTGGGTGTGCACCATCTGAAAGCAATTTCTGTCTATGTTGCCTCTTTATTTGTTTTTTACTACTAATAGTGCTATAGAAAATGTTGCCTGCTTAAAAGACCGCCAAAGATTTAACAGGGGTCCTCAAACTTTTTAAACAAGGGGCCAGTTCACTGTCCCTCAGAGCGTTGGAGGGCCGGACTATAGTTTAAAAAAAAACTATGAACAAATTCCTATGCACACAGCAGCGGCAAAAACACCCGGTGGGCCGGATAAATGTTTTCGGCGGGCCATATGTGGCCCATGGGCCATAGTTTGAGGACCCCTGAAATATAATCTGTAACTGTCCCTCGAATTACTAGTATCATGCCATTTTCCTGAAATGTAGGGTGAACTCTAGACCAAGTTGTGTAAAAGACTCAAGTTGCCTTCACTTAATCACCCTGAAGATTCCCATTCCGTAGCCTCTTTTGCTTGGGCGTCTCCTAACCTTCTTTCCCGAGTGTGCCCTGCCACTTCTCTATCAAACACCTGTTTTCAAGAGAAGTGGACAGAGCAGCATTTAGTCAAGAGGGAACAGAACTTCAACAGAAGGGATTTAAATATGACAGTGAAATTTTATGTCTCTGTTTCAGCTGTTAACTTGGAGGTTGGGTGTGACATTTTTCTGCTGCGCTATAGAGTTTATTGCAGAAGGAATTTGCATATCATAGCTCTTTGTTATTTCTAGTGGTTCCATTTGGAGAGCCTCATGAATGGCAAATATGCAAATACCACTTAAAGTGTATTTATATTCCCCACAAAATGCATAAAAACCATTTTAGTTTGATGACAATTTCCTTTTTCAAAGAAAATAACTTGTTTGTGTATTTATTTATATTTTACAAACTGTTGAGAATTATTGCTTAAGTTGAGGCCAGAGAGAAAAGCAAAACTCACAAATTCTGAGTGAGTAGTTAGTTACACTCTATTTAGCTTAGTTACCGCTCCTGCAGCCACAGTTCAAAGTGGGCAATTCAGAAATGTATTTCAGAGACATTTTAAATTATTACAGTGATGGTCTGTGGCAGTTGCTTTTGCATAAACAGTAGAATCAAATACTGTATTAAAATTGTAAATGCCGAGTTAACTCTTTCAAAGCTCCTGTATTAACAGTGATTTAATCCCTAAAACAAGAGAAGTTCAAAGGACTCGTCATTGCTTGACTGCTAGATCATGGGAGGGAGTAGAGAAAGGGGTGCAGGAACAACAAAGCACTGAATGTTCAGTAATAAACAGCAGCAACGAGAAGGATCAAACACCAACTAGGCATTACTCTTGGATTTCAGGATAGGCTTATTGTGTAAAGTTTTTTTTTAATAAGTTGTAATCAGTAATGTTGGAACAGATCATCTGAATCAGAATCATTAAGACACTAGAAGAGACCCAAGGCATCACCCAGTTCAATGACTGTATTTCCTAGAGGAGAGAAAGCGCCCAGAGAAGTTAAGTAATGTCTGTCCATTCAGCCAAGTAGTGGCAGCTGAGCTTCCATATCCTGACTTCAGCCTAGTGCCCTTACAAGGAAAATCTCATAAAATATTTTTAAACCTTAAGGTTTTAGTCTTCCCAATAAAAATAAATTTCAGCATCATTTAAAATGTTGGCTACTGCATTTGAGGGAATAAAGTGCAATTTCACGAAGTGCTTTACTTGGGTGTAAACTACCTCTTTCTGAATCTGATTTTATGTCCTATTACCTCAGTAGTTTTTCATTCTTGTTTTATGAATATGAACACTGAGATACTTTCTTAGCTTCCATTTTCTAAGGACACAGTTCTTATTTTCGATTACCAATGTGCCTGCATATTTTTGACACCTCATACAATAACCATAGCATTTTAGTTTAAACCAGAGTTTAATATCTGGCAATGTGCACATGGACTTTGCTGTATTATACCAATAAATTATATATACTTTTGTAAACAGAATCATATTTTTTGTTAGCCATTTGTGAAGGGAAGAATATGTTACCTGTTTTAATTTTTTAAATTTAATACACATAAATATGGCCAAATTGAGATTTACCTATAATGCATTTGCTTTTTTGTGTTCAAAGTAATAAATAGCAACAAATAAACAGCTATCAATTCTCCCCTGTCTCAGGTAATTAACTTTATCTCCATTGTTAGATAAGTATTGATCTTTTTAATTTAATATAAAGGATGGGGCAAAAGTACATCTACAGTTTTTCAAATGGAAAATAATACAATACTTAATAAATACTAATACAAGTATCAACTGTGCCACCCACTCACAACTGTAAACCTACGTTTGCCCACCCTGTAATCTCCTTACACAGAAGATACTAAAAAATATTAATGGTTGGCATTTTGCCTTTGCTAACCAGATGTGTTTTCCTTGTTTCTTCTGCTTTCCTACCCACACCCATCTTTCCCACTAACTGTAAACATCAGACCCATCTGCTCCTCCCCAAAACAACGAACCATATAACATCTGGAACACTCTTCACACTGACCTATCATGCTAATTCCGGATCATTACTTTTTACTAAAACCTCAAAGCACAAAATTAAACATGAAAAATACAGTTGGTTTTTCCAAGAATTTTTCTTTTTTGGCAAAATATCATTTTATTTCCAAAATAATTCCTCATGTACATAGTTAATTTTAATTTACATTCAAAAGGCCTTCATATTAATGGTCTCAAATGATGATTTCTTCTTTTATATTCAGGACTTAGCCATGCTGTTTCTTCCAACACAGCTCAGCCCAAATCCATACTATTGCACATCCTTCTATATATTTCTTCATATTCCCACTTTAATGTCTCTTGCACTTAATTTTGTTTTCTTCCCAAGTCCCCTGTGTACTGTCTTCTGAGTATCTTTATCTCTTTTCATTCTTCCCTAATACAATTCTATATTGACTGTAAAGTAAAATTTTGACTAATGTCCATCAATAATATATTATTAGACTTTACTTGTATTGATTCTTGTGTGCAAATTGTGTTTAATATCAAACATACATATAAAATGTAAGTAATGTATAATCTGATATATAATTCAACGTATAATCTCATATATATTATATTTACAATCAGGTAAATAGATAGATTTATAGTAGCGCTTTCCTGGCAAAGCATTCTTTTATCGTGTATGTGTTCTTATACTTTTTAATGTGGGTACTTAAATGTATATAGTTGTAGCTTCATATAAGAAGTTTTCCACAAGATTTTCTGCATTTCCCCCCATCGACTAAAGAACATTACTTACTATCTAATTTCCTTGGATAAGAGTTTAGGGCTGTAAATTCATTGGCTTTCATTTATAATCTCCCACCTCAATCATTAAAGGTTTTATTGACTAGCAGGGCCAGTTTTGTTGACATTGGTTTGGCTTTCATTTTAACTAATATTTCTTCAATAAAGTTGTTTATGTCTAACACTATAGAAAACCTTTTTATTTTGAGAAAATTGTCAATTCACATGCAGTTGTAAGACATAATACAGAGGAATCCCATATACATTTTACCCAGTTTCCCGCACCCCAGTGGTAATATCTGGCATAATTATAATTCAATAACTAAACCAGGAAATTGATACTGGTATAATCTAGGAAACTGATATTGATACAATCCACTAACCTTAATCAGATTTCATTAGTTTTACATACATTTGTGTGTGTGTGTGTGTGTGTGTGTGCCTTTAGTTCTATGCTACCTGCCAATTTATTTTGTATTTTTATCCCATAGCCTGCAATATATTTTTCTAATATATATTCATTATTTTCATTAAGATCTTGCTTGAGACACCTTCTCAGGTCTGTGCCTCCCTTCTCTTTCCAAATTAATGTCTATAGACTGCATAATAATACACTGAAATTTTGCCTGATGGTTCTCTTTGCTGTTCCTATTTCAGGTGTCTAGTTTTGATTTGAATTACGTGCAATCCCAAAGGAAAAGTCAGTGTCTTCTTTTTCTTTTAGTGTGATATCCAGCATTGGGATCCTATTTACTGCCTAGAAAAAGCTTCCCTAATGATGAATGAATGACCTGTGTTAGGGGTTTTCTGAAACTTTTAGTTCCAGGCATCCAGTAGTAGGGCAAATTCAGGAGATTCTTGAGCAATCCATAGGAGAGTTTAATGGATATCTGGCTTAAGTAATTATCTGTGTTTGTTTCTGATTGATATTTATGGATGCTTCCTAAAGTGAAATACTTGTGATTACATGGTATATATTTACCACTTCTGAAAAAACTGGACAATAATTAATATGCATTTACTTAAATAACTTGGGTACTGGAAATATCATGGAGGAACACTGTGAAGTATATAATTGGCTAATCACTATGCTGTACAACTGAAACTAATACAAAATAATATTGAATATAAGCGGTAATTTAATTTTTTAAATATTTTTTTAAAAAAATTTTAACTGTAACAGTTGGAGCATATCTGAAAGTAAAATGCAAAGAACATTATATTGTAAAACTTTTTGGATAAATGCTGCGTTTACTCAAACAAGTGTTTACTTAAAATACATCCATAGTTCTGCAGAGGTCAAAGTGCATCCTAAAATAATTATTAATGAAACATAATCTGCAAGCCTGAGATTTGGCTAGTTATCAAACTAACAGCAAAAGATAGACATTAAATTATTGATTTATATATACAATATTAAAATGACATAAAATACAATATGACAATGGATGTAAATGTAAAAAAAATGGAACTTTGGAAGTGGGAAAGCAAACAATGAAAGCATATTAAAAAATGTAGGGTCAACTAGGGAGATTCTTCCAGGCCTCTTGAGGAATAGGGAGGAGAACATTTTTCTGGGAACGGGTGGGGAACATGCCAGGAATTAGGCTAGATTTTCCGGGGGAAAGTATGAAAACATAATAGAATCAGACAGGGGCAATTAATGATAAAACATTATTAACTTTCAAAGCCTCTCAAATATGGTCTCTGGTATGAATTCCAGAATTGGAAAAGTCAGGTAGTTGACCAACAGAAGAGCCTATTAGAAGAAATTTTTAACTTTCTGAGAAGAAAATGAGGATAAGTGTTCCTTTGGCATTAGAAAAAGAGCAAATGCAAGGAAGAGTGAAATATATGGAGTCTTATGTCTACAGTGAAACATCTGGGTCTATTTGACTGTGGCCATATATTACACAATGAAGTGCCACAACCACAGAGTTTTGAATATGTGGGAAGTAAGAGGGCTATTCATTAGTGGATTCATTTTTAATAGAGATTAATTGGTAATTAATTGATGATTGAACTGCTAGTGATTTGTGGGAGGAAAGGCAATATTAAGTTAAGCAACGATATCACTGGATACATTCATGTTAGAATTTATGAGTTGAGGATGTACATTCAAGTATGAAAATGTAGAAAATTGTTAATGATTGCATTTAGGCTATCTTAGGACCACACACACACACACACACACACACACACACACACACACTACACACAACCAAAGGTAACTCAATTTTTTACAGAGATTTTGGAACAGAAGAAGGCCAGACCAAATGTAATTTGTAATAAAGTTCTATTGGCAGTGTAGAAGAGTGGGTAAAACATTTTAGTAGTTTACAGTAGGTGAAATTGATGATTTACTTTTATATTGATAATTTGCTCATATTATATTAGTAGCCATTGGCATATAAATGTGTGGATGTGGTAACCTATTAATAGCAATCTTTTTTTTTTTTTTGCTTTAGTTAAATGCATCTTAGTTTTTCCCAACTGAAAAAATAGTGTACCTTTTTCATGGATACAAGTAGAGATAAGAGGTTATTTATTTGTTTATTTATTCATTTTTACAGAAACCACTTAGAAGAAATAGTCTGCATATGCAAAGCATCTCTTTTTAAAAAGCATAACTAAATATGTTAGTTAAATGCAATCACGTAGTTAAATGCATATTGGTGCATAGTAGAAATAGGTGACTTCCAAATTGAATGGTTTTACCTTGAAAGCTCAGGATGTGAGAAAACCAAACCAAACCAAATCAAACCAATAGAAAATGTAAATGTTATTCAAAGTGGCTGGAATAAAGTGGATCCTTAATTGAACTGTCCTAAGGAGGTGCTAACCTAGGGAGTAGATGCTTCAAAGGGGATTCACAAGCAGAAGTCTGATTAAGGGATTTTCTTCATGAGGTGTTTGTGTTGTTCTCAGATCAGATATACATTCTGTCTCACATTTTCTATATATTTCTAATATTTTTTAAAAACTCTCATTTTACACTTTCTAATGGAAATACACTTCATTTTGAATCACCTATTAACCTTAGGAAGCAGCATTTGTATTTTAGATCAAGTTGAATTCATTAGAAACATGTGGCTCAGAGAAGAACTATTTAGATAAATGGAAATTAGTGGCAAATTGTAGCCTATTGTTCCCTGGCCTCAGGACACACACACACACACACACACACATACACACACACAAACACACACACACACACACTCCAATGCCATAGGTGTTTCAGTGGTATTATAATTCACAGACTCTGACATAATTCACTAAATGCCTACTATGTGCCAGGGACATGGTTTTGTAAGTACTTTATACTGTTGAGTCCAATACAATGAATAGAACAAACTGAGGTTTCTAGAAAGATCCACAGCATAGTAGCAAAGACTAAGATGGAAACAACTGGATGTAACAATAAGATAGAGGATATAATAACTTAGCATATGTGATGAAAATATCCAGAGAAATCCAGGGAAGTTTCAGGAAATGATGAAACATGCCTCAATTTATCTCACTTCTTAAGATCAACTTCTGAAGTCATGAGTGCATGAAAATCTATTACACTGTGAACTGGACCAAATCACCTTTGGAAAAAAATATAAGAATCTTTGTTTTTTGTAGTTTTTAAAAGTATATATTTTTATTGAATTCAGAGAAGGAGAGGGAGAGAGAACTAGAAACATCAATAATGAGAGAGAATCACTGATTGGCTGCCTCCTGTACGCCCCCTACTGGGGATCAAGCCCGGAACCAGGGCATGTGCCTTGACCAGGAATCCAACCGTGACCTCCTGGTTCATAGGTGGACTCTCAACCTCTGAGCCATGCCGGCGAGGCTCCTTGATTAATATAGACATGAAATTCAGGGTAGGTTTTGGTTTCCTGGAATCACCACATAATTTATTCCTAGGTCATTTTTGTTCAGATCCTCAGTTGTTATGATTTAAGCATTCCTTTGTGTTATGCATCAAGGTTTGTGGGCAGTAATTGATTGTAGATAACCAAACTCTGTAATTTATAATATTATTGCTAGGTTGTCATTTGATAAAATCAGAGTGAAAGGTAAGATATTTTGCTAGCTGGTGAAATGTGCTGTATTATTTTGGACATGAAATTGATGTCATCTTGATAAGGCTCAGGAGGATTATGCCCCCAGAAGGAACTGTGGAAGATAGTTGCATATCATGACTCATGCATAGGCTCTCTCATATTTCAGGCACTGACTTTAGATGAGAATTGTGAACGAACTGAAATGACTTTTCATCTTTATCTTGAAAGCTATTGAGACTTCCCTGCAGGCTATACTTAAACATGTTCACAGAATGTTAGAATTGGAAGGGATTCCAGAATTCATCAAAACCACCCCTCAATCTTAAAGATGAGAACATTGAGGCTTAGAGAGTAGAACCCCTAAAATAATGTCTGCAAAGCTGGGACTAATAACATCCAATTCATTTTCTTTCTCTTATTTCTATAATCTGCTGTTTGAAAATGTCACCCTGATTCTTTATTAAGATGTCAAGTACCTGAAATTTTCCTTTTGAAGATTGCTCAGTGGGTTATTTTCTACAATAAGGGTAAGGATAGTATATAAATCTACTTTCCTAGGCTAGTAATATGATAATTTAATTACAAACGTACATATAATTTGAATGAGTATTGAAGGTTAGTTCGCTGATTTTAAAAAAATTAATGTGGAAGAGAGGAATTTCCATTGATGAGATAATGACCGGTGTCTTTCTTGCTAAAGAAAGTAAAATGACATTAACTTCCTGCTAAAATCAGTAATTCATTAAGAAGCAAGAATTTGGGCCATTCTGGATTTAAGGCCTATTCTTCCAATTTATTTTGAAAATTTATACATTAAGTAATACTCTATCAGTGATTAATATGACAATTAAATCAATAGTGTTATACTCAAAATTACCTCATGGTTTGGAATTTCATGGTTTTCCTCTGTTGCAAGTGCTCTTTCTAAATTCTAAACATCTTACTTGAATCCTTCCAATTTGTCACCTTTGCTTTATTATTCCTTTAATTATTTTCCTAAAGATATTTAGTGTTACCATTTTATTAGAGTGCTGTTTCCCCCCTCTTATTTTAGATTAATATTAGTTTTCTTTGCTCATTTTCTTTCCTCTAAGTAATTCTGGAAATGTATGTGGAGGAAGTCATATCAATTCACAAATATGACTATATTAATTCACATGGGTTTGATTTGCCAAAATATATAACATTGTCTTGAACGTTTAGAGTGTGGTTAGAAGGAAGCCTGAACTGCAAGAAAAGGATTTTTTGTGTGTGATGTCCACTTAACTAATAAATCTGTCATCACTGACTGGTTTCCATTTCCTGGGAAATAAACAAATCACCATTAAGTCCTTTGAAGCAAGAGACTGCCAGGAAACACGAAAGTCACATTTGCTTCATCCTCCAAGATAAAGTATTGAATAAGTGGAAATGAGATGCAACAGAAGGAGCCATGAGGTCCTTACACCTGCTAGAAAGTCCAGAAGCTCTCCACAGAGCAGGAATTCAAACAAACCTCAAACCTTGACATTCAGCAAAAGTGCAGAAATGAAGCCAAGAATAAACTCTGCCGGGCCCTTGGAAATTTCTTAAGTAGAAAGCATGAATTATAGGAACATAGGAAATTTGAAGAGGAAAGTCTAGGAATCTGAAGGCCATGAACCGCCCCCCCCCCCCAAACTGAATTAGCACTAGAGATGTTTTATATTTTTCTTTATATTCTACTTCAAATTAAATGGTCATTGATCCTCATATAAGAACTTTTATTAAAAGGCAGGATCATGGTTAAGGAGTAAACATCAAGCACCGATTGGGAGGGCTTTTTTGTTTGTTAGCTGGCTTATTTAATTTCATAGAATTCTGGACTTATGCTTTGTTTTTATTTATCTTAACTAAAATAAATGAGTACCTTTCAGGTAAATGCACATGCATTCTAACCAGCAATCCACTAGGGAAAATACAATTTCATGTAAAAGCAAGGCAAATGCCAAACTCCTAGAAAGAGCAAAAACAAATAAGATGCAAAGGAAATAAACAAACAAAGAGAAAACTGAAAATGTATCTCAAAAATAAAATTTCAAAGGGTGGTACATTGCTGTTTTCCCTGCATTTTGTGTTTACCCTTTATTTTCCGTTAAGGAATGTATTTGCCTCAGTAACAGAGCAAATTTTTCTTAACCTGTGTCCTTTATCTGTAGTTATTTGCTTCTGTAACACTAATAACTATAGTTGATATTTTTTAACAATCATAATGCTACAAAATAAACACTTGATCTGAATTAAAATTTTTATTGAACTAAAAATTTTCTTCATCTCAAGGTTTGGTAAGCTCGTTAACTCATGGGATATATTTTTTCAAATAGATGATGTTGAAAGGATCAGGAGTGTAACTGGGGAGATGAAGACAGCAAGTTGTTTTGTGTCTGCCAGTGACTGGAAAGATGCCATTACCCATTACCGTACCCATGCTTCCCACTGCCTGCCTTATACTCGTGCATTGTTCAGTGATTTATAATCGTTCTGCTTTCATAAAACTGGCACATCCATTTTGTTTCTTTTAAAAATTAATTTAGTGCTATACCATTCAGATATGTTAAAGATTATTGTAGAAATTTCTCTAGCTTGATAGAAAGAGATTTCGGACAAGATGAGAGTTCTTATTTCATTCCTTCTTTTTTGAAAATTGGATCTTTCTACTCATCAACTTCTCATCCGTAAATTATAACTATATTGGGTTTAGACTTTCCTGAAACTTTTAAGCAAAATACAGTTTGTGGCTGTGAAAGAGAGTCATACCAGTATGTTCTCTGTGGCTTTCCGATTTGGGAACTACAATGGGAAAGTTGACATTTTATCCGCAGGCATAGCTTTGGTTATTTACAGATGTGGAAATGACTGCCACACTAATACATTGGAGGCTAGAGTAATTTACATCTCTGAATTATTTTATAAAAAGGTATATAGACCTTTTAATCATAGAACTCCTGTTCCCAAAGTATTGATGATACTTTAGACTTTGACCTCCAGGTCATGACGAATTCATTTTGTTAGTCTACTACTTTCTAACTACGGGAAACATTGACTGGTTTAACGGAGTTGGGTTTTTACATTTTCATATGCACTACATTTAGTCATACATCTTTTGGAGTTGTTCCATTCTTTATAAATCTCAGGATGAAATACAAATATATTACCAAACTACTTCAGTCTCTCAGTCACAGCACTGTGTGGGTATTAAAGAGGATGTGGAAAAAGTCTGAAGGAATGGGGGCTTGCTCCATTGTTCTAAGCCAAAAATATCAGAATTTGGCTTATAAGACTATGGAAACTAAAAGTCTGCTTATTCCTATAGGGGATTAATGCATTACTCAACATTGAAATATTATATTGCCTGGCAACTACAAAATATGTTTAATTTTTCCAGTCCTATCTTTAGTTTTTTTCTTTTGAATCCAGTATCATTCAAAAGTTCGGATCTGCTGACAGTTAAAATCTCACAAGAAGATTGTACAGCTGATATTTTCCTGGTACTATGAGAGCTTTTTTATTGATTATAAGTAGAGTTGATTCAACATTTATTTCCATATCTACTTACTTGCTTTTAGTTTAGGCAAAATGGAAAACTAAAAAACACAAACGCAAACACTTCTCTAAAGAAATAGTGGTATGTATTATATTAACACTGGAGGCCCAGTACACGAAATTTATGTACTGGGGGTGGGTCCCTCAGTCCAGCCTACAACCTCTCATAGTCCGGGAGCCCTGTAATCGATCGCCCTGCAAAGGGAGGCCCCGCCCATCTGCCACAGCCCAATGGTCGGTGGCCTGGGCCTCCCTCTGTGGGGCAATTATGATGCAAAGGTGGGGCCCCCCTGACCAATCGCATCACACTCGCCTTGGCTGGCCTGGTGCCAGTGGGTGTCATAGCGTGGTCGTTCCACTGTTTGGCCATTTGGTCGATTTGCATATTATGCTTTTATTATTATATATGGTACCCTTCTTTGAAGACCTCTAAATAACAGTGGTTGGCTGATTTTATTTTTCCCTTTCAATAATAATCCAGAGGCAAATATCAGTAGTGGTGCTGATTTTCTGTTCTGTATTTCCTTAGTCAACACCAAACAAGAGAATAAATTGTTGTGTTGGAGAGCAGTGATTTTGCCCTTTTTTAACTTCATGGTGTAAGGATGGCCTTGCCTGAACTAAAAGTAAAATAGTTAACTTTTCAAAGTTATGTAAAACTCTAAAATTCTTAATTTACCCTGTTTAACTTGACTTGTTCCATTGCTTATTGCTGTCTCATATTATGTGATTAAATATAACTATAGTGGTAGTAGCACCTCTGTCTGCTTCCCCAACCAGTCATTATCTGATACTGGAAAATTTGTCAATTAGCTCACTGGAGTAGTGTGGTACTAATAATGCCCAAACTATAGTCTTCAGTTTTGTGATGCTAGCTTCTTTCAGAGAACAACTCTCGTGGATATAGCACCTGCTCTAATCCTTGCCAGCCATCTAATAAATGCATTCTGTGCTATGTAGGGAACTGCTTGTGTTTGCCCAGCCATAAATGGAAAATCCATTTAAGAATGTCACTTTGAAATGGTTGATCATACTTTTAGGATGACTGATTCATTCTGGCCACCCCTTCAGTCATTTAAAATGTGCATATTGACTGCCTCCCGTTGGTAAAATAAAATGAGTGGTTGATTTAAAAAGCAAAAAGTACTAAAGCTTAGGCCCAGTATATCATGTAGGTGCCTATGTGGCCAAGTCAATTGAATAAGAATGGTAATGTATTCATCCACTAAGAAAAAAATTGAAATAACTTGGATATATCTCTCTCCATCCATGCTTATTAGCTTAGCTCTAAGATCTCAGTCACAGATTATGACAAGTTTAATGTGGAAAGAAGACAGCCACTTACCAACAGAAATGCTATTCATGTATTTAGTCATCCAATCTATCAATTTTAGCCCTAACTGGTTTGGCTCAGTGGATAGAGCGTCGACCTGCAGACTGAAGGGTCCCAGGTTCGATTCCGGTCAAGGGCATGTACCTTGGTTGCGGGCACATCCCCAGTAGGAGATGTGCAGGAGGCAGCTGATCGATGTTTCTCTCTCATGGATGTTTCTAACTCTCTATCCCTCTCCCTTCCTCTCTGTAAAAAATCAATAAAATATATTTTTAAAAATCTATCAATTTTACATTCTGAACAACTGTTTAATATTTCCCTTACTCTAATTTCTTAGTTTAGAAATGCAGTTTTGTTTACCTGATCATTATGAGTCCCTCTCCAGTTTATGCCAATGTTTTATTCCTCAGGTTTTTTATCTTGCAAGTGTGATCATTGATTTAAACATCCTTCAGTGACCACTGACTGGGTCAGGCAGAGCACTAGAACTTTGGAGGGGATCAGTTGTTCTAGAACTGGGATGAATTTATTTCCCAGGACACATTTATAGTATCTAGAGACAAATAATTGTCCCAACTTGAAGGCGGGTGGAATGCTATTGCATCTAGTGGTTAGGGCCTAAGGATGCAGCTAAACATCTTCCAATTCAGTACACAGGTCAGCCCCCAAAACAAGGAGTAATCTGGTCCAAAGTGTCAGCAGTGCCTGAATTGAGAAACCCTTGGGGAGAGGTGGGGTTGAGCCAACCTAAAGAATAAGGCCAGGTTCCTGCTCTTCAGTCACACCCATCTAATTCGGCCCTGATTGAAACCCTCAAATTAATATACTCCCTGTTGCTTCCAGCCCATATTCTTTTGCCAATGTTTTTTTCCTCCAGTTCCCCAGCATTCTCTTTGTCCTGGATTCAACCCCAGGAGAGCATTGCTTTCCAAAGGGAAGGACACACTGTGCTCTTTTGTGTTTGTAAGATTTTGTTCTTGCTATTTCCTTTGTCTGGAATACCCTCTTTTCCCCAGCTACAGAAATTCCACTCATTCTTTAAGACCCACCCTAGAAGTCACTTCCTCCTGGAAGCAATCCCTTAACTCACTCTAGAAAAGGTATTCTCTCCCTTCCTCTCCATAGTCTCATAGCCTAGCCTTTTACTTTTGAATGAGTCATTTGACATCAACATTATTTATTAACAGGTATCACCTGAACTTGATTGCAAAGATTGAGGCTTTAGCTCCAAGTACATAAGGCAATGTCTGGCACAGAGTTTCTGTTCAAATATTTGATAAAAGAATAAAAGAAGTACCTGAATAATTGTAGAAAGAAAATGATCTAAATGGCATGAAACTTTTAAAAATAAATAAATGTGATCTGCTTTACTCTCCAGTGTTTAAAATTCTGGGTTTAGACATTAGGCATCTCTTGACATATAACAGACATAGATATGAAACTTGCATTCCATATACACACGGGAGAGTGCAAGATCATTTTTTCCTACTGCTGATCCTTTTATGGTACTTGCAAATAAACACAGCTTGCAAGAAAGATGCAACCTTAAGGTTCCTACACCAATCATATTTTAAAATAACATTGCATAGTTTATAAGTAAGTTTAAATATTAAAAGTAGATTTGCTAAGATTCTGATTCCAGACAGAATAAATATACATTTCTCATATCCTTTCACAATGTATGACTAAAAACACTGGATATTACTTATAAAACAAACTTAAGAAGATTCGGAAAGAGAGAGAAAGGGAGGGAGAATGGCCGGAGATTTTGAGACTTTGAGACAATGACATGATGGGAAGTTCCCTGGGTTTGCTGTTGCCTTTTATGCCCTAGACTTGGAGCTAAAGAATCCAGCAACCTCAACACACCAACAAACACAAACACAAAAGGCGCCAAAAAAAGTCTGCTATCTTTAGGCGATGGTCCAAGAAAGGAGTAGCCAGCTTCACAAACTAAAACACTTTAAGACAACTGCTCTACTTAAGCCAACTTTTACTCTGTGAAAGATCCTATTTAAGAGGATCAGTAATTAAAGAGGAGGGAAATATTGATGAACCTCAACAACTTGGATGAATCTCCAGAAAAGTATAGTGAGTGAAAAAAGCCAATTCTAAAGGTTATGTCCTGTATTATTTTATTTATGTAACATTCTTGAAAGGACAAAAGTGATAGAAACAAAGAATAGATTAGTTGTTGCTAGGAGTTAAGGAACGAGTGGAGACCAGAGGGAATTGAATGTGGTTATAAAAGAGCCACATGAGGGATCTTTATGGGGATGAAGTTTCTGTCTCTTGACTGTTTCAATGTGAATATTCTGATTGTGATATTGTGCTATAGTTTTGCAAGATTACCATTGGATAAAACTGGGTAAAGGGTTCATTTCCAGGTGTTATTTTATTGTTTTAGTATTTCCTTGTACTAGCTACTTTTGATTAGATGTGAGTCAACAATTATCTCAAAATAAAAAGGTTAATTTAATTTTAAAAAGTATGCTGCCTTAGTAGTTCTTTAGATAATATAATAATATAGTTTATTTAACTTTTTATATGGGCCAGGATACAGTTTATACTCATAGTAGATATTTTCTCTTCTAATGAGATGTTAATGCTCCTTTCCAAAGAGGAACTCCTTTTTTTTTTTTGGCTGAGAAGAGATCTGCTTACATGACTGGTGCTTACAGAAGATGTCACAACATATGTTCTATGCTTTTATGGCACATACATTTTGTTGAAATTATTGTAAACTATTTAGTGAGAGTATTTAGGAAATATGAATAATTACTTTGTGACATGGTTCTAAAAAGGCATCCTAAGAATATCCTACTCTCAGTTCACCTATCATACAGTTTACCCTTGAACAAGTAGGGATGGTTTCTTTTGAGCAGTACAAAAGCATAACTGCAGTTGAAAACAAATTGTCATAAAAACCCAAAGAAAATTAATTCATTGCTGAGAAGCCTATAGGTTAAAAGCAGTTGAAGCCTGATACACTATCATCAGACCCAACATTAATATCACACTATTAAAGGTGGTATTGTGCAAGCTGTTTAGCTTCCGTGTTGGTAGATTCCAAGGCTAAGAAAATGGGTTAATATTGAATGGGTTCTAGATCATTCCTTCCTTCCAGAATATGGTCTTGTGATGGGGAAGTAAAATTACCAAGTAATCATATTGTTCTATTAATGATGGGGTCACCCATGTAATTAAAGACCTTGGCAATTGTGAAATTGTATGCAGCTTTGAAGTCTTTAGATTGAGAAGGTACAAGCCATTAAATGTTGCCATGGTATTTTTTTTCTCCTTATTTTGCATTTCTCTCTATAGGATCACTTTTGATATGGGTTCAGAATGGAGCACAGACTCTGGTGGAAGATTGCTTAGGATTAAACCCTAGCTCTGTGCCTTACTGGCCATGTGATCTTGCATGTGTTACTGAATCTCTCTGTGCCTCAGTTTCCTAATTTCTAAAATGAAGGATGATTTAAGTCAATAAATGTATACCTTATAATACAGCCTGGCACATAAGAGGTACTACTTATAGGTTAGCTACTATTATTATCTCAGCATAAAGAATGCTGTAGAAATTATTTTTTAAAGAATTATATATTTTTGGTGATTACAAATGGTATTGGTTTTGAATTTTACCAGAGACAATAGCTTATCATCTTTGAACATTTCAGGATTATGCTAGAATTGATTGATTGATTGTTTTTTTTGTACAATGCCTACCATGCACTACTAGTAGGGATGCAATATTAAATGATTCTTGCCTTTAAGTGCTCTAGGTAGGAGCATGCAGATTTTCATAAGAGTAGGGAGCACATATTAAATTTATTTTTAGATTCCAAAATTAGACATTCAAAACCAATATTTGTTACCCTTGTTTAAAAACCATCAATGGCTTTCTATTTTCAAGATAAAATCCTTGGCATGGAAATCAAAGGCTCTCCCAGGCTGGCCCTGTCCTCATCGCTCCTCTTTCCCCACATCCTTGTTTCTAACACTTTGAGACAGTGTTCCCAGTGCATTTCAAGTGCTCTATCCATCCTCTGTTCACTGTGACCCTAATTCAATCCCCGGTTTCTCCTTTAGACAAACTCTTCTCCTTCTCCCAGTTCTGGCTTACACTTATCTTCTGTGAGATTCCTGCTTAACTTAAATCAAGCAGATGAGTGCTTTCTCTCTTTTTCCTTCTCTTCCCTTCCCTTCTTTTATCTTCTCCTCTATGGAAACCACTATGGAAATCCCTCAGCTCTACTAGCATCTCCTTCATTGTATTGACTTATTTTTCAGTCTAGTTGACTTTTTATTTCAAAATTTATAAGTACAGATAATACGAGCAAGAGGATAATTAAAATCCATGTATCTTCCCCCCCCCCCCCATTTCTTCTCTCCCATGCTGAGAGCTCCTCAAGGGCAGGAATAATTTCTTACTCATCTTTGTGTCCACAGTGCCTGGCACATTATTGGCCCTCAGTAAAGTGAGAACTCAGTAAACATTTTATGAATAATTGTATTCATAGGAGATGGAATTGGTTTGACGTGTTCTTGGGATACAGTAATGCCACCAGCATCATTGGAACATATAATACCTTGATATAATGGGAACATACTTTTAAAAGACAGAGTGAAAGCAAATTCAGAAGTATCTAGAAAGCAGGTAAAAAAGTGTGGTGGGCTAAGTGATTACTGAAATAATCTTAGCACAAGATGCTGAACCTGACTCAGACATTTGCCATTTTGAAGGAAAAGTACGCAGAACATTGTGACTTATAGGTTGTGAAGAATGGAGAAAAGTAGAAAGATTAAAAATCCATTAAGGAATTTGAGCCTGAAAATGGGGAAACTGATAGAGAGGTTGGAAAAGGAAAAGAGTTTAGTTTGGGGGAAGAATTTAACTTGAAATCTGTAGGGCAATCAAGTTGGAATGCCAGTAGGCAATTAGTAGAGTGTGACTGGTGAGAAGTCTCCTGACATCCACCCTCTTTTAGTGATGATCCTCAGAGCCACTGATCTGTAAGCTTAGGCCTCTCTGGACACCACCTTTGAGAGTTTAGAAAGAATTGTTTTGCAAATTATATGGATCCGCCCGGCTGGTGTGGCTCAGTGGTTGAACACCAACCTATGAACTAGGAGGTTATGATTCTATTCCCGGTCAGGACACATGCCTGGGTTTCAGGCTTGATCCCCAGTGTGGGGCATTCAGGATGTAGCAAATCGATGATTCTCTCTCATCGTTGATGTTTCTATCTCTCTCCCTCTCCCTTCCACTCTCTAAAATCAATAAAAATATCTTTTAAAAAATTACATGGATACATCTCACCCCTTGATCTCTGAAGTATTCTAATTTACCCTTACTTGTCCCATGATCCCATAGGCCCAGCACCTATACTTTTGCCATATCCCTTCCTTTCTTACTACTGTGACAGATATTTTTTTTCTGCTATAAAACATATTACTTTCTTTAGCTTGTCATTCAAGAAACCACATGGCCTCAGCCTATTTTTTCTGGGATGATTACATCGTTTCTTCATATTCCAGGTACTCATGGCTTACTGCACCCACTAGTCAGCTTATTAACTTAAGTTTTTGCTATTATTTTCCCGTCACCTAAGAAGTCCTCTTCTGCTGTCTCCCATTGTAGAAGCTCTCTCTCTTCTTTAAGAAACTATATAAATGTAATCTGTTTATGAAACTTTTCATGATTTCTAAATTTCATGTGATTTTTTCCTACTTTAATTATCCAAAGGTGTTTTATCTTTCTTCTGGCACTCAGCCTATTGTTTTATGTTCTGAGTGGTTTATTTAATTTAAAAGAAATCCTTTTCCTGACATCTTTACCTGACACACACAGGCACACACACACACACTATTTTTATAGTATTATAGTATCCTTAATGAAGTTAATGATATATTACTTACCGAATTTGTTAATTTGTTTGTACTTCTTCAATAAGTATTTATTGAGTGGAATTCATATGGCAATTGACACCTTGAAACTGGTGAAGGGTTAAGTTGTGGGAATTCTTTATAGAAGATAAGCAGACTAAGCACAGACCTTGGAGAATTCCCCATTTTGAGAGGGAACAGAGATGAGGAAGCCCAAAGGGATGGTGACTTGCTTAGGTCATTCAGGAGGTTGTGGGAGGGCCTCCCAAGAACCCAGATCCACTATGACTTAGCTAGTGCACAACTTAGTTTCATGTAAATCAGCTATTGTTAATCATTTATATTACAAAGTGAGCCATCTCTGCTCCTGTTTTATGGCTGCACTGGCAAGTGGGTGCCAGAGAAAAAGGGAATTCCCTGGGTAGCTAGACTCCACCCTCAAACCTCTTTACTTCTTCCTGATGATTAATTGTGTTGCAAAGTTCTTAACAAAGGACCCTTGATTCAGATCCCGAAGCACTAGCGTATTAATGCTGTGGCACATGCGTTGCATTCTAGTTCAGTGAAATTTTTCTCAAAGCTGGTTCCTATTTCTGGCAGCAACCCTTCAGTCCTGGAACTTCAGTTCCAGCCAAAATAAAATATTATGTCAAGTCTCTATTTTTCCTGAAGCACCATGGCATTTTTATGGATTGTGGAGACAGTTTTATGTAAGACTTTAATGGTAACAATAAAGGACCCAGATCCCCTTCTCTGGCTGTTATCCTTTCCTCTATGTCCCAGCAGTATCATACAGCTTCCAAAAGGAGCACCATCGTAACCTTCCCAATGAAATCTGTCATTCATTTATTGTGTGATGTGATCTTCACTTTCCTTTTTTTTTTTTTAACTCATCCACAACAGATTAAATTATTTTTTATCTGTAGTTTGTTGCATATTTAAAGGGGGAAAAAAACAGTTCCCCATATCATGATTATATGATTCAAAATTGTCCTGTTATTCAATTAAACAATGCTAATAAAGTTTTAAAAGAGCTGCTTAATATGTAAATATTTTATTTATACAGCTAATAATGATAATTCAGAGAAGGAAATATTATATTACATTTTAAAGACTTTTAAATATAGAAGAGACAAACTTTGCCTAATTTAATTTTTTTCAATATGTATCAATTTAATTAACAAACACATGTCATGGGATGAATTTGTGTGCTATGGGACTATCTTTAGCATGATAGGGACACCATGTAATGGTATTATGAAGGCCAGATTTTTCAACTTCAGTGAATGGATAAGAAAATTTTTCTGAGATTATTATGTTTCCATTATTTGAGTTTAAAAATAAAGAAGCATTCTGAAGTCATGTCTTTGTAAGAAGATGAGCCAGTGCACACATGGTAATCTTAGACAAAGTGAGTGCTTTTCTAACTTAATTAAATTTTTAAAGTCCTGTTGTTTCACTAAATGGTTATCCTTTTAAATGAGAAGTTAATTACAATAATTTTAGGAAGATTTCAGTAATACACTTTTTGTGGTTTGTTGTTGTTGGCTATTACAAACAATTGTAAAATGTTAGTCATGTAGATTTGCCACTAGTATACAATTACTGTTCACAACATCTTTAGTTTCATGTTCCATAAAATCAAGCTTCCTGTCTTTACATTTTAGAACCTAGATTATGATCTTTGAGATTTCACTATGTTAATGCATACAAATTACTAAGGAAAGGAAATAGCGTAGTATGAGAAGACAAAGAAATTGAACAATAAAAGTAGACTTTTTGTATAATAAGCAGCATCTTAATACTTGATGAACTTAGCTACAGAATTTACTAAAGCATATATTTACTAAAGCAAGCATTTGTCTGGAAATGTCTTACCATTTTAATGTAGAAAGCACAGAGAACACACTGAGATACTATTATGGTGGGTTATTGGTAAAAATGAACAATGATGATATTCTTACAACAAACATTTTA
Source organism: Myotis lucifugus (assembly GCF_000147115.1). NCBI lineage: Eukaryota > Metazoa > Chordata > Mammalia > Chiroptera > Vespertilionidae > Myotis > Myotis lucifugus. Next base: position 10,802,895 of record NW_005871063.1, on the reverse strand, counting down.
TATATATTTTTTTAAGTAACATAAGTTTTGTGGGAACTGCATGATAAATTTATTTCTCAACAGAAACTTCAGTTAATATTTTAGAACATAATCACTTTCAGGAAAGACCTTACTTAAGCTAATAAAATTTTCTTTCTAAGGAATTATTAAAATACCGAACTTAAGGAAATTTTCTATATTTGAGTCTTATTTATGAACATTAGGTAAGGTATAAGCTTTAACTATGGTTTGTTTTACATAATAAATATATTTGTTATATTAGTTTCTTTGTGTGTATGCCCATCTATATAAACACATAGAATTAGTGAATAATATTGCATATAAATTGCGTTTAATGTGGCAAATTTATTTTGACGTATGCACAAAACATTTAATATAGTATCTTGAGTATAATGAGCTGTCGATAAAGAGAAAACACTTATTAAAAGCAATTATATTATAGAGAAGGGTTAACACAGACTCACTAAATCATTACTCTTTCATACTCTGAGTATTAATTTTATGTCAGTGTCATTTGGTTAAGTGAAAAAATGCTAGAGCTCTTCTCAAGCTTTTAATTAAACATAATTATGAATTATAGAGCCTTCTCTTTTCATTATGAAAACTTTCTTTTAATAAGGCATTACCTTATAGCTAAGAGCATTATAGAACTCTGTTTGTAATATAATAAATATAATCACAAATGCAGTATTTCCAGTAGCCAGATCTTTAATATCATGGATTTTGCCAAGTTTGACATACTTTATAAAACTCAAGTTCAAAATGTTTCTATTCCATAAAGCTAGCCTTTTCTGCAGTTAGGAAATGTATATTTCCAGAGTGGAAAGAGGTGAATGTATAGGTGGTATGGTGGAGAAATGATCATAGAAGGCCCATGTCACCTTATTGAGGTTTAGGGAGAAAAAAGTACAATAATGTTGTGAAAATATATTTTCAAAATGCTATAGGAACTTTGTCTCAGATAAAGCCCTATATTTATTTATGGGGAAGTTTATAAAGGATTTTCATATATATTATCTCACTTGTCTACTTAAGAAATCTATGACACTGGCAGTATACTGACTATAGAGGGTTGAAAATCCTATATAATAAAAGAGTAATATGCAAATCGACTGAACAGCCAAACAGCAGAACGACCATCCGGGACCATGCTATGACACCCACTGGCGCCAAGGCGGGTGCGATGCGACTGGTCGGGGGCCAGCCATCACCCCATGATCTGACTGCCGAGGGAGGCCCAGGCCGCTGGCTGGCAGGGCGATCAATGGGGGGACTCCACAATCACCCCAAAGAGGGAGGCCCAGGCCACCAACCAGCGGGTTGTGGAGGGTGGGCGGGGCCTCCCTCTGCTAGGAAAGTCCGGTCCCAGGTGCTAGTGGGAAGCCGGTGCCAGGAGCCGGGGGAAGGGAGGCCTACTCCTGCACGAATTTCATGCATCTGGCCTCTAGTTATTAGATAAAGGAACAGGAGTGAGCACTGAGGTTTTTATGCTCCATCTGTTGCCATTTTCATTTCCATAGCTATGGCCAGAAAACTTAGTGTTTTAGTGTAAATAAATGAACGTTTATTGCATGGCTACATTTGTGTGTGGAGCTTAATCATAAACACATTCTTTATAATTCCCAAAATTTCATAGTAAATGCCCATTCTGGAAGTGTCCCTTTGACGTTGTAATTAAACATAACCTTAAAAACAGGAAAATGTCTCCTTAGTATTGCCACAAGTACATGAACACAGCATGCACTTAAATGCATGGGACACAAAATTCATGTGACACACACACACACACACAAATACTCATACACTCCTCAGAATACAAGGTTTTACAAGGTTTATGCTTCTGTGTAATTTTTCTTCTGTTTAGAATTTGTAAACTAACTCTTTCGAGAAACCAGTTACTTTGTATATTGTACTTACATTATCAAGTACTTAAAATAGCATGATAGTCAAGAGACTGTGTGTCCAGCTGGCTTGGCTCAGAGATTGAGCATCAACCTATGAACCAGGAGGCTATGGTTCGATTCCCAGCCAGGGCATATTGCTCGGGTTGTGAGCTCAATCCCCGGTGTGGGGCATGCAGGAGGCCGTCGATCAATGATTCTCTCTCATCATAGATGTTTCTATCTCTCTCTACCTCTCCCTTTCTCTCTGAAATAAACAAAAATATATATTTTAAAACAAACAAACAAAAAAAGACTGAGAAATGTCTTGTTTTTTTTTTTCATTGACAGTGCTAATAATTTAAGTATTCTATTGTCCTTTTTCTTTAACTTCTTTAAGTAATTTGCATGTGGAAATTCAGGAGAAAATAATTCCAATATCCATCTTAAAAGAAAAATATTACTGCAGTTGTGGAAAATTTGGACTTTCTTTTCACTGGTTTGAGACCATTTCTATCTATACATTTAGTTTTCTTCTTTCTTCCTTCCTTCCTTCCTTCCTTCCTTCCTTCCTTCCTTCCTTCCTTCCTTCCTTCCTTTCTTTCTTTCTCTCTCTCTCTCTCTCTCTCTCTCTCTCTCTCTCTCTCTCTCTCTCTTTTTCTTTCATCCTCACCCGAGGATATTTTTCCATTGATTTTTAGGGAGAGTGGAAGAGAGAGGGAAAGACAGAGAGAAACATCCATGTGAGAGAACACATCCATTGGTTGCCTCCTGCATGAGCCCTGACCAGGGCCCGGGTTGGGAAGGAGCATGCAACCAAGGTACATGCCCTTGACCGGAATGGAACCCAGGATTCTTTGGTCCACAGACTGACACTCTATTCACTGAGCCAAACTGCTGGGACTGTTTAGTTTTTGATACTTGGATATTGAAAAGTGGCCCTTTTCTTCTTGACATCTTTATTCTGTGTTTTAGGCTTGATACAGCTATTATTTCATTTAAATAACAAAACACTGAGATGAGGCAAATCATTGCTGGATGCTCTGATAATTTATGATTAGCAATGGCAGTTTACTATGTATTGCATATGCTTTAAAAAGCCTTTTCACTTATTTCTAGCAACTCCTAGCCTTTTCTTTGCACACATTGACATGAACATAGATAGTCTCTTTACCCATCGTGGTGAATTGATTATTAAATCAAGCAAGCAAGAAGGGTTATTCATGAATCATAGAAAAATGGTGTCATTCTAGAATACTGCTTTAATTACTGTTGTGTAATCATTAAAGTTATTTTCAAATTGATTAATCATACTCTCTTAACCTAATCTTTCTTTTTCAGGAGGAAATCAGTATAGAATTGTTAATCATGATGTTATGATAGCTTCTGAATAACAGAATTTACATTGTGAAAAAGTCGGGTGTTGCAGTGGTGTGCTGGCACCAGTTTGTAGACCTAGGGGGCCAATTGTAAGTTTGAGAGTAGTTGACATTATCTTAACTTGGTGACTTGAAATTCACTGTGGTGAGACTATTTCCATCATAGAAAGTGGCAAATTATACAAACCAGATCATTTCTCCCCTCCTACCAGTTCATAACTGAGTATAATTCATTCTAAAACATTCATAAAGAGAATAAAAATATTGCATACATGATTGAAAATTTTGAAGTCTAGAAGTGCTGACTAAATACCTATGTGAAAATGACTAAATAAAATATTTTAAATGTTTAGAATATAAAGAATTAGGTACTCACACACATACAAACATACCTACACTTCTTATTTTGGCATTGCACTTAATTACAACCAGGAAAAAAGTATGCTTTAATTTTACTCCACTTTTTAGTAACAAAGCTATAAAAGAAAATATGAAAGAAGTAAAATCATACAGACTTGTAAAGCCCATATATTTTTTAAAAGGAAACATAATTAAACCTTGTTGATTGGCCAAAAAAAATTATGAGCACAGCTGGATCTTTTTAAATATGTATTGGTAGAAAGAGCTAGAAAATATAATCACCTCCTTTCTAAAATCGATTTTATTTTTTTAAAAGTCAAGATGTATTTCACTAAATACTAGGTGTGAAGTGACAGTTAATGATTCAAATAAAATTAAAATGCTAATAAATTTAGTAAAAATTTCAGTTAATTAAATCTTATTCATGATATATTTTAAGTTTAATAATATTATTAGTAATAGGTGTTATTATTGAATTGGTACTACATTTCAGATATATGCACTTTAAATTCCCAAACTTTCCTCTTTACAACAATCATGTGTGGATTCTATAAATGGGGAATCTGAATTTCAAAAGACCACACAGTAAGTAGCAACAATACATTTCCAACAAAGGTTGTCTAGCTTCAAAGCTCCTGCTACTTTCCCTAAATCATTCTTCCTGTCAAATTATGTAAAAGATATAAACAATATGTAAAGCTATAAAACATATACAACTTTAATTATAACCACAATTTGGTTAATCAATTTCAATTTTTAAAAAATATATGCTATTGTTAGGATTTTCCACATTGATTGAAAACTGTTGCAAGATAAGCAGAGGAAATACTTTGTGTGTGTTGGAAACTTACATTTTGGGAGTAAATTGTGTACTTCTTTTGTACAATACAGGTGTTAACCCATAGGTGTTATATACAACAAAAATTTTTGATACTTAAGCCCCTTTCCCTCCACAGTATAGTGGAACACTGAATGCTATTTAATATCTGTGCCTCATGAGCATTTGAAGCTGTGCTGTATGATATGAAAAAATATTAAATTGTGAGTTTTGATGGAATGCCTCAATTTGATATAAAATTATAACCCATGAATTGTCTGCAAGACCTAGATGAAAGCTTAACTTTCTCATCAACTCAACTCTATATGTTCATATGCTATCTTGGTAGAGTTTAGAAATAGTTGTAGAAGACATTTCATATATATATATATATATATATATATATATATATATATTTCTAATATAATAATGTGAACTAATGTAAAAGTAATTATTGTATTTTAATTTTCAATTATATTTTTATTCAATGAAAATTATTTTATTTATGTAATTCCTTTAATGTCACATTCAAATTAGCCTAAAATATTACAAATGCATAGATAATAATTGTATTTAAGGTCTTATGATTCTATATCAAATGTGTAATTGCACTTAAGATGTTCAAAAGATTGTTTTAGAATCTCTTTATATAGTAGGCAATTCTTAAGGCTTTATACAGAATGTTTTATACCATATGTGGGATTAAAGGAAGGATTCATGGGTAGATAGTTAGGGTCTGTTTCATGCAAATATGCATATCTATCTTTCTATAATTGCCCTCCTCCCGTGGTGAAATGGAATAATAGTAATATTATTCAGGCATTTCCCATAAAGTGCTCAAACAAAATCACTGGTTATGCATCCTCCAAAATCAAAATTTTTAACTTTACTTTTATTGTTGACACTATTACAGATATCCCCTATTTTCCATCCCTTTGCCCACCCCCACCTAGCCCCCTGTTCTCCCTTCCCTCTGGCCCTCACCACATTGTTGTCTGTATCTATGGGTTATGCATGTATGACCTTTGGCTAATCCCTTCACCTTCTTTTATCCAGTCTCCTCCTCCTCCTCGCTTCTGACAGCTGTCAGTCTGTTCCTCTGTTTCTATTTTGTTCATCAGTTTATTTTGTTCATTAGATGCTACATATAAGTGAGATCATATGCTGTATCTCTTTCTCTGACTGGCTTATTTCCCTTAGCATAATAATCTCCAGGTCCATCCATGTTGTTGCAAAAGGTAAAGATTTCTTTCTTTTTATGGTCATGTAGTATTCCATTGTGTAAATGTACCACAGCTTTTTTATCTACTCATTTACAGATGGGCACTTGGGCTGTTTCCAGATCTTGGCTATAATTCTGCAATGAACATTGGGATGGATATTTTATTTCAAATTAGTATTTTGGAATTCTTAGGATATATTCCCAGAAGTGATATTGATGGGTCTAAATGCGGTTCCATTTTTAATTTTTGGAGGAAACATCACAATATTTTCCAGTGGCTGTACCAGTCTGCATTCTCACCAACAGTGTACTAGGGTTCGCTTTTCTCCACATCTTTGTCAGTACTTGTTTGTTGATTTATTGACAGTAGCCATTCTGACAGGTATGAGGTGATAGCTCACTGTGGTTTAATTTGCATCTCCCTGATTAGTGATCTTGAACACTTTTTCATATGTTTCTTGGCCATCTGTACATCCTCTTTGGAGAAGTGGCTTTTCAGGTCCTTTGCCCTTTTAATTGAATTGTTTGCCTTTTTGGTGTTAAGTTGTATATGTTCTTTATATATTTTGGAAATTAACTCCTTTTCAGATGTTTTATTTGCAAATATGTTCTCCTATACAGTGGGTTCCCTTTTCATTTTGTTAATGGTTTCTTTTACTGTGCAGAAGCTATGTAGTTTGATGTAGTGTTATTTATTTTTTCTTGTTTTATTTACTCAAGGAGATATATCAGCAAGTATAAAAGTTTTTCTTAAGATCAAGAACAAGACAGAGATGTCCACTGTCATCACTCTTAGTCAACAAAGTGCTAGAAGTCCTAGCCACAATAATCAGACAAGAATAATAAGAAGAAAAAAGGCATAAATTGAAAAGGAGGAAGTAAAACTATCACTATTCACAAATGACATGATATTGTACAAAGAAAATCCCAAAGTCTCCACCAAAAAGCTACTAGATCTAATAACTGAATTCCACAAAGTAGCAGGATACAAAATTAATAACCAAAACAATAAATATATAACCCACCATGTTCTCAATATAAAGTATAGGGTATAGATATTTGGCTCAAAGATGGATTATAGCATAAATTGGTATGTATTATCCTCACAGTTCTACAACATTGCCAGTTCCCAATACTTCTTTCTTCACAGACAGGCAAATCTTGGACTCAACTATCATTCATACTTTCCTGTGTCCAAGTGGAACTTCAGAATCTATCTCTTTGAGCTCAACCACTTCCTTCATCTCTCAGAATGGCATTTACAAACTAAGCAGAGGCCTCATCTTTCCCTCTCTTATTCATAATCTTTTAGACCATGGCAACCATTTTGGCTTTACTGGCCTTTGTCACCAACCACCTATACTTGAATATTCTTTACTGCGTAGACCAGCAGTTTTTAACATTTTACTATCAAAAATTATTTTTAATTATTATTTTATCCCCCTACTAAGATCTCATATTTCAGATTTTCTCCAAATAAATTACATTGCAGTTTTCCAAACTCAAAATTGGTAATAATAGTGATAAGGAGGAGGAGGAGGATAATATGCTATTTGGAGATCCATCAGAAACTTCTTTTTCATATTTTTATGGTCAACATATTTTCATCGGACTTAGTCTTTATTATTTTGAGAAATCATTAAATCACACAAGTTGATTTAATCACAGAGCACTGATTTGATTTTATTTATTTTTAATTTTTAGAAAGCAAATATAGTCAATGTGAATAAAAATCTATTTGTGGGGAGTATCAAATAGTATTCCATAAATATAAGTTCTAATTTTCTTAAACTTCTAATCAGGAAAATGTCTTTACAAAAACAATCACAAATTGACTTTACTGCAAATAAGTCACCCTTTGTCTGTTTCCCTTCTTGCCAGTATAGCTGCAATAGAGAGAAGTAGATCACAGAGCGTTTAATGCTACCAGCAGCAGTCAAAAGGCAATTCCTGCTTGATGCATGGGCCAGAACCCCAAGTTGGTTGGGGTTTTTCAGTTCTTTTTATTGTATTACTGTTATGTATTATTTATTTTAATAGTTTGTCTTTTATACTGTAAAATTAAAACAAAATCAACTTATAAATTATTTGCCATTAATCTTCCAAGATGATTATTTCTAAGGTTAAAGAATACCTAAGTTACTTACTTTTTAAACCCTCTACATGAAGCAAGTTATAAGCAGACAGTATTTCCAAGCAAACACATAAGAACAAAGTATTTAAGACAGTGGGTTTATAATTGTTGTTCAGTAAATACTTCTGATCTGATTTTTTAACCCAGTTAAGAATGTTAGTAAAAACATTTTGTATACTCTAACATCAAAGCAGAATGTGACTCCTGCTTACCTAAATTTATAGATCTGGCCACCAGGATTCTTTAGAGAAAAAGAAACACACAGGGACGCACACTATCTGACTCCGGTTTATAGGTATGCCAGGTTGGGTTAAGTTTCATCGAATTTCCCAATAAAACTTTCAGGGGAAACAAAAATTCATACATTGATCCCACAGGGCCTTGTAAAGTGTCACCTCCACAGTTTCATTGGAAAATCATAATTAAAGCTTCAGCTTCATTTGTGGACTAGCCAGAAACAACACACAGATCCTTATAGAGATGCATGAATTTTGAATGTAAAATAGCCTGCTAGTGACTGTGTAAATTTTAAACTCCTTGGTTTTAGGTTGAGTTCTGTTTTCAGAACAAAAATTTCCTCCACTTACAAAAGAAATACTCTCTAACTCCTGATTTTGTCAAATCCATCCTTTTCTTTTTTTGTTGCAGTTTCAGCATATTTTATTATATTTCTGTATGTGTTACTTTTAAAGCATACCCCAAGAAATTATCAAACCACTTAAAACCTTCAAATAAAAGTATCTGAAGCAGTTTGTGCCCCCAGTTGTACATATTATAGTTTAAGATTCTTTTTTATTAAATTTATTGGGGTGACATTGGTTAATAAAATAATATAGGTTTCAAGTGTATAATTGTGTAATACATCATCTGTGCATTGTGTTGTGTGCCTACTACCCCAAATCAAGTCTTCATTCATCACCATATGTTTGCCCCCTTTTACCCTTTAAGACTCCCCCACTCTCCTTCCCTCTGGTAACCACCATACTTTTGTCTATGTATCTGAGTTTTTATCATATCTATCATTTTCAATTACTGAGGTCCTTAGACCACCATCCTCCCCAAATAATGGCTAGAACTCACAGTTGATTATTGGCTGCTCACAATATATAAGTACTGTACTAAATTGTTTACTCAATTTAACACCCTTCACTTTAACTCTGTGTTAAAATGAGGAAAAGGTAGGTTAATGGTTAAATAAATAGGGGGGTGTCACAGATTATGCTCTTAACATCTGTGCATTTGACATCTTGTGTAAAAACTATTCTGTTTCAGTAGTTCAGCATTCATAGCAATATTTAGAATCACAATTAAGTGGGGATGTTTCTCCAATCCTTGTTTTGTGAAAAGGATATGCAATGGGTAAAGATATTTGGGGAGTTTAGAAAATGTGTGTATGTCTGTTTCTATCACTGAATGACACTTAAGGCCTAGAAGCATTGCATGACAGTACGTGACCTGTGATGAGCTCTTTAGTCAATCTGAAGCTTATTTTTTCTTATCCATAAACTAGAGGCCCGATGCATGAAATTTGTGCAAGGGGCTTGGCTCTCGAAGCTGCAGCGGCTTGCCTCAGCCCTTACAGCCCTGGCTTTGTCCAGAAGGTTGTCTGGAAGGCTGTCCAGAAGGTCGTTTGGCTGTCCAGTCTAATTAGCATATTATGCTTTTATTATTATAGGTAGAGCTAGTAGAAATAAATGATCTGTAATAACCTGTTCTGTAAGAACCTGCCCAAGTTATAAAACCCATACCTATGAAATAAATCACTATTTAATAAAATAATTTATTATAGCTCTTACAGGAATTGGTATATTGTAGAAACACAATTAGCACTGACAGAAACACTTCTTGAGCAATTTTAATCTGCAGACAATCTAGTTATTGGCTTGGAGGAGATAAGGCTTATCTGTAGTAGAAAGGTGGTTTATTTACACATGAGAAGTTCACACTAACTTCTGAATCAAGTTGGTCATTCCTCCTGAGTTGTGTAACTTGGAGTTATTGATGTCTTGTCTCAAATTATTATCTGTATTCAGTTGTTCTCTACTAGGGGTAACTTTGTGCCTGAAGGATATTGGTACTGAGACATTTTTGAGTGTCACAGCTGGAATGGGGTTGCCAGATAAACCAATATAAATATAGATGCCAGTTAAATTAGAATTTCTGATGAAATTCAATATTTTAATATAAGTATGTCCCATGCAATATTTGGTATAAACTTATACTAAAATATTATTCATTGTTTATCTGGATTTTGAATTGAATGGGAATCTTGTATAGTATCTGACAACACTAAAGTGGGTTAGGTGGTGGCTGGAGGCATTTAGAGAGTAGATGGCAGCAATGCTGTTAGACATCCTATAGTGTCCAATACAGCCTTCCCCACCCATTTATCTTGAACTAGAAGCCCAGTGCATGAAATCGCATGGCCCCGCCCACCCACGCATCCTTGCCATGCTCGCAGCCTTGCCCACCTGCACTGGTTTTGGTCATTACAGCGTTAGGGCCACAGGCCTTTTATAATATATACTAGGGGCCCGGTGCACCAAGATTCATGCACGGGGGGTGGGTCCCTCAACCCGACCTGCACCCTCTCCAATCTGGGAGCCCTCAGGGGAGCCCTCTCCAATCCAGGAGTTTCTGTCTGTCTTTGCAATCATATGAGTGAATTGTCTGAGACCCCAACACAGTTTGGTTTTGTGCTCACAGAATAGTAGAGGTCTTTTTTTTTTCTTTGCTCCATTGGTGGAGATTTCCTAGAAGTTGCAGGGTATCTTCCTTTTAATTTTTCTTAGACACTCTGACTTTACTTTTGTCTCTCACCTTTGCTTTCCCTCCATCCTTCACCTGCAACAGTAACTTGCTCCAGGCTCACTTTGCTCTAGTGCAGTGATGGTGAACCTTTTGAGCTCAGCGTGTCAGCATTTTGAAAAACCCTAACTTAACTCTGGTGCCATGTCACATATAGAAATTTTTTGATATTTGCAACCATAGTAAAACAAAGATGTATATTTTTGATATTTATTTTATATATTTAAATGCCATTTAACAAAGAAAAATCAACCAAAAAAATGAGTTCATGTGTCACCTCTGACACGTGTGTCATAGGTTCACCATCACTGCTCTAGTGTCTAGGAGATCCCACAACATGTCTGCCACCAGAACTACGATTCCCAGCATTCCTGGTGCTCCCTGCACTCTGGGCTTCCGCTTCAGGTCCAGGGGCTGCTACCAGAACTACAATTCCCAGAATTTCTGGTGCTCCCCATGCTCTTGGTTTGCGCTTCCGGTCCAGGGGCTGCAGAAATGAAAAGGACTGGGAACTTCAGCTGCCCCCAGGCCGGGCTGACAGGACCGGACGCTCTAGTGGCGTCCCTGGGACTCAGGCCACTCGGTGCCTGTGCGTGTAGGCCTGGAGCGACCAGGAGGGCGTTCCTGCCCCACCCCCAGCCACTCGGTGCCTGCATGCCTGCACGCTGCCCACAGGCCCGCCATCTTTGTTGGGTTAATTTGAATACTCACTCCTGGGCGTTGTGAAGGGATGGTCAATTTACATATTCATCTATTATTACTATAGATAGTTCACATTTCACTGTGCATAAATGTGCAAGAATTATCCAGTCCAAAATGACAATATTGCTGAGAGTGAGAATTATAGCCCTTGTGCATTCTGTTCCTTCACTTGGTATAACATTGAATCTCTTGGGTTTTAAATTGTATAATAGTCACCCTGATTTGGTACTTTCCTATCTGAATTTTTAGAGTTATCATTACATATATAAAATGGAGGTAATATCAGTTCCCACTTTCCATTACTTATATATGAAAGATGTGTAAAACGTGCTTTGAAAAATTAATATCTATATTAATAAAAGCATAATATGCTAATTAGACTAGATAGCCGAACGACCTTCTGTACATCATTTTGGACATTCTTCTGGACGAAGCTGCGGCAACGGGGGCCAAGGCTGAGGTGGTTAGGGGCGATCAAGCAGGCAGGCAGAGCGGTTAGGGGTGATCAGGCAGTCAGGCAGAGTGATTAGGAGTGATAAGGCAGGCAGGCAGAGTGGTTATGGATGATCAGGCAGGCAGATGAGTAGTTAGGGGTGATCAGACAGGCAGGCAAGTGGTTAGGGGTGATGAGACAGGCAGGTGAGTGGTTAGGGGTGATGAGGCAGGCAGGCGAGTGGTTAGGGGCAATCAGGCAGGCAGGCAGGCGGGCGATTGTTTAGGAGCCAGCAGTCCCGGATTGTGAGAGGGTGCAGGCCGGGCTGAGGGGATACCCCCTCTCCCCCGGCGTGCACGAATTTTGTGCACCAGGCCTCTAGTAAAGTAATATTTTCTTATGCTTTCTCTTTTTTTTCAAGCTGAAGATTGCTTAAATTCTTAGAACAAGGCCCCTTGGGGTTATAACTGCAATCATATTCCAAGACTAGAGAATGAAAGTCAAGCATCCAGTATTAATTCAGAATTAGGTGCTCAGCATTGGGGATATGAAAATGAATAAGGTAAATTTCTTAATATTAAATTACTTAGAGTCTAGAATCCAGAGAAGCAAAGCAGAGATGAAGATAAATGAGAAGCTCAATAATTTATGAGTTGCTGCTATAAAAAAACATGTTAGTCATTGTGGCGACTTGCCAGAAAAGGCTCAGACCACGGCATAAATGCAGGCTCTCCTGGTACATGTCCAAGGGATTTACCAAGCTGCTGGCAGAATTGGTAATGCATTTTTGGGAACTTCACTGCAAACGCTGCATGCTGTTGTCCGATGTAGCAAGAAGTCTCAGTCCCTTTTGCCCTGTTGACAGCTGTACATTAGAAACATCACAATTCTTCTGGCCACTGCCAACTTACGTATTGTCCCTAATTTCTGAAGAAAAAAAATAGTTTTTTTTACTCCTCATCCTCTCAAGGATGCACTATCATCATATAACTTCAAACCATTTGCTGACTTAAGAACCAAATAGGACAGTGATGGCGAACCTTTTGAGCTCGGCGTGTCAGCATTTTGAAAAACCCTAACTTAACTCTGGTGCCATGTCACATATAGAAATTTTTTGATATTTGAAACCATAGTAAAACAAAGACTTATATTTTTGATATTTATTTTATATGTTTAAATGCCATTTAACAAAGAAAAATCAACCAAAAAAATGAGTTCGCGTGTCACCTCTGACACACGTGTCCTAGGTTCGCCATCACTGAAACAGGAGATGAATGGAGGGGTGCATGTGGAGGTTTGCATTCTTTTCATGCCCTTGTCTAGTTGATTCTGCACGTGTATTAAAATGTAAATGTGAATGAATGCCAGTCCAGTGTTAGTTATCTTTATTCGCTTACTTTATTCCAATTACTGACTAAATGAGGACCGTCGTTGGTATCAAACACATATTCTAGCAGAGAAAGTACAGGATCCGCGTATGGCAGAATGTGGTAAGCATTGTAAGAAAGGAACAAAGACCACGTGATGGGATCTCTGAGGAGGGTGTGCTCTTTAAGCTAATAGGGTCAGGAAGAATGTCAACAACACTTCTCCCGAGTCTCCTAGTCCCCTGGGAGGAGCAAATGGCGATCCTTGTGAATTCCATTGCTTTCAGGCACAATCCAAGCATTTATGTGTACCTTGCTTTGTTGGATGGGCGGCCATGACATTTCTGTCGTTTATGTTTTCTCTGGGATAGAATAAGAGGCAAAAAGTCAGTTCTGGGTATCTGTAACCAGTTTCTAAGTCTAGAGTGTGTAACAAGATTACACAGAAAGCGTGTACTAGGTGTTTTGTTTCGTTTTTGTGGTAGAGACTTTCAACTTGGAATTGAGAACAAACTCTATGCTACTGCTAAATGTGACTCAAGTAAGTGGCATTGTATTCTCATTTTGTGTGTATTTGGATTCTTTAAAATTTTAACAAGCATAGTTTTTTTTTTATTAAATATATTTGGAGTTTATCCCAGGAGTGCAATGCAGTGCCAGGCAAGATCATTAATTCTGAGGAAATGTCTGCATATAGGTGTGGATGATTTTATAAAGTATCTCAAGCCTCCATATGCTTTCCTTGTATATCATTACTTTGTATGGCATAATTGTGTACATAACTAGCTCTTACTAAATACTGTCACAATCAAGTACACTAAATTTTGATTAATCTCACTTTAAGAATTAATTGTAAAAAAATAATTCAAATGTTTTGGGAAAAAGTTAAATTAAAATTTACTATTACCTAATAGTAACTATTCTATTACATACCCTTTGTTTAGCTATACACAGTTAATCTTTCAATATAGCCCACCATGTAGGCACTTCAGGGTCAGTAACAGAAATAAACAGGATATCTTCTATAAATTATTTGTTCAAACCATGCAATTGGCTACACAAATATAATAAAAATGAATATATGTTTTATCTCACTAAATTGGGATGTATCTGAGTTGTTTCACCCCTGAGAGCATATTGGGCATCCCATGAATAATCAAGGAGGCAGTGAACAGGGAGGCTGGCTAGAGAAAGAGTACATCCACCAATTGACAGCCACTGCCCCAGTCTGTAGAATGATTTTTGCATGCTGACTACAACCATGATTATCACTCTTATTATTACTAAACTATTACTAAAAAATGAGAATTTCTTTTTTGTCTTTAAAATTGGAATTTGCTTTATAAGAGAAACGATAATCATAGCTGTACTTTTTTCATATCAAAGGTATAAGAAATAGTGGATGCTTTTGGTGCTATTTTCTAGTCTAGTTTAGCATAGTGGTTTTCAATCCTATGTTCCCCATACATATCTCAGTGTATATTAGATGCATTCACTAATAGTAGTAGCTCACTGTGGCTATGGTTCTCAAATCTGGAGAATGGATCAGTCTGAGAGGGTTTAAGAACCTCTTTGGAAAGTTGTTTACTCTAAAAAAGAAAAATCTGGAGAGGCAGAAATGCCTACTCATTAAGAAGCTGGGGTAGCAAGTTGGATAAATTTCCCCAAAGGAAGGCAATTTCCCCTTTTAAATGTGAAAATTACTAACATCAGTAAGATTATTCTATAAATTTCCTTTTCTCCATCCACAGTCCCTATACCTATGTAAAAATAATCATTAGCTTCCTAGACCTACTATTTGTTCAGCTTTGTTCATAAGAACAGAATATCTATCATTTTGAATAGCTTACAAAACGTTGATACAAGAAGTTGTAAAGGACTACAGAGACTGGCTTAGTATTCAATCTTTCTTAGGGAATATGAGAAAGTATTCATTTTTAGTCTAAGCTAGAGACATTCCTTTACATTTTGATATTTTACAGACATAGGTAAGTTACGACCTTCATTTAAACAAGTTAATAAGTTTACGCAGGGTAGCCAAAAATATACTCAATCATACCTTAATATGTCTCTTTTGCTCAAAAGCATTCTGTGCCACGAGTGAACAGAACAAGCCCTCACATTAGTTGTCTTCAATAAAACATTATCTTTTGGCTTCCTTTTGCACTAGGGGAAATAAAAAGTCACATGTGGAGAAGTTCTAAATGGTAGACAGAACTAATCCTTGGGGGGCAATTTTTATCCTCCACGGAAGTATTGCAGACTTCTTCCATTAGCATAGTCCCAGGGAGCAAAAGGTTAGGGAAGTACAGGGACTGCCAACTCTACCTGAATACATAAGTCAACATTTCCTCCAGGCACTGAGTGCGCCCACGTGTGCATTAAAGTATCTGAGACGGGAAACAACAATTGTAATATTTTACACTGGAATATATGCTGTGCACATGACGACATTTTGTTTATGGTTGTAGGGAAAAAGGGAAGGCAGTTTCCAGATTTCCCCCTCAGCACCTACCATTTGGCATAGGATATGGGAGGTTGAAGAAAACGGAGGGAGTTTTGCCTCAGTTGAAACAGCTGGGAAACAGATGGAAGCTCATGTGCGATTTGCCAAAAGCTTCTTGCAAAGATTCCACCCATTTTCCACCCTAGAAAAGCTAGTTGGGAGATAGGAATAGAGGCCTCGGAATCGGCAAATGATGGGTTTTGAAAAATATAAGAAAAAAGCCAAAGGATTTTTTTTGAACTTAATATTATAGGAAATATAAATACAGAAATGCAATTCCGAGGAAGATGTTTTCAATAGGAAAGAAAAAAGTGGGAGTATCATGGGTGAAAAACCACATGAATCACAATTACAGAGATATAAGTGTACATAGAATTAACATTGGTGCAGCCTCAGCTACCTTGACCTTCTTTCTCTTAAGTAATGAAGTTAAGTACACCCCACCCTTTGTCACGTTAATTACTATATAATTATTCCATTTGTCATTATCATAAATGTAAGTGTGCACAGTTTACTTCATTTTAGCCAGTGGATTTCACTTCATGAGCTACTTTGGTTTGGATTTCAGGCGTTCAGTAAGTTGCTTTTGGATTTAAATGTTGAATTATAGCCAGACTTTTGTTTAAATTCAGTCACTGGATGTATAAACCTCCTGTGTATATTTCAAGTTACAGTGGGCATGTGTATAAATCCCCTACATGTGACTGTTCTTCTAAGCATTGGCCCAAGTGTTGTGTGTTTTTGTGTTTGTTTGTGTATGTGTGTATGTATATATGTGTGTGTGTGCATGTTTGTAGTATTCTGAAGTACTTTTGAATGCCACAAAAAGTTCAAGAAAATCAGCTTCAAAAATAAATACAAGTTAATAGGCTTTTCTCAATGTGAATTTGTTCATTCATGCTTATATAAGGGAATGTGTTAACCATGAATCATTCACACTGAACTGCTCATGAGAAAAAATGCTCTGGCTCTGGTGTTCGTTTTCAAAGTTGCTTTACTGAAGGGAAAAGAGCATTGTCTCCATGTAATGAATAATCAGCCACAGATTTCAGACTGAACGTGGCTCCAAATTGGCAAAAATCATTTTGATTCACGTGAGAACATGGATCCTTGTGAGAGGGACTTATCTGAGTATTCTGGGCTGTGACTGAGTTTGCAGTCTGCCAGAAGAGCCAGTGGAAAAGTTAAGTTAAAAGAAAAAAAAATCATTGGGAAGTTTTGCTCACACAATACCAGAATAGCTAAATGCTCCAGAAGACGTGGAGGTTGGCAAATCTGTAGCTAAAAGAAATGGGTGTTGGACTGTAGGTTTCACTTAGGGCCTGGTAAGTTGGCGTTGGGAAGTCGGTAAGTAAACATGGCCTACGTGAGAGCTCACACATCATTTATTACGTAACTCACCTGGTCCCAGGGACTTACTATAAAGTGCAGTCGGCCTGTGTGTGACACACCACAAACCACTTTTCACTCTGCCTACAGCCTTGCCTGCCCAGCCAAGGTGGGGAGCCCGTGACAAGCCCAGAAATGTGGTCAGTGAATTCTGAAGCATTTCTGACGGTGCCAGGACACCAGTCAGTGAAACATACTCTGTGATCCCTCAGAGGAAAAGTAATGGCCAGGGTGCCAGAATTTTGATGCAAACCTATTGCTGCTGCTGCTACTAGACCTAGAAAACTTCACATCTGGCAAGCTTAGGTTCTGGTAAGAGTCAAAACAAAATTATTTACATTAGAGGGCCTTGTCTAGTAGACATTCATTATGCAGGGCTCTCCTGACTTCACTTATACTTCCCCCAGCCAGACAGAAAGAAAAGAAAAACATGGAAAAAAATCTTTTCCCCCCCTTAGTGTATTTAAGCAGCATTATATGAAGAAACAAATGTTGCCTGATGAGATCCTTCATAAAGCCTCACTATTTATTACATTTGTCAATTAAAAACAAGTGAAAATGTCCCTCTCTGTAACCTTTGATTGACCATTATTTGGGCTCACAGAAGAGTTCATTGTACTCCCACCTGATAAAGTCATCACTCTTTGCATATACATGCTCAAAAATAACTCAAAACTGAAATAATTTTCAAGAAAGCAAAAACATGCCTTTATTGTGATTATATTGATATCTTACCGAGGATAAATTTAACATGAATTCCTAGAGCTGGTATGATTACCTATTAACTGGTTTATGTGGAATTGGTTTCCATTGCATACACACATTCTCTTCTTCAGTATATTAAGAATGTCTTCTAATTTACATCTCAGGGATATTATGTGGATAAATGAAACACTGTATGTAAATTATGTCTTAAATACTTAGGAATAAAGATGGAATGATAGGCTCTAAATTATTAACTCTACATGGCATTTCACGATTTGGGGTTTGGATAGCTAATGTTAGGTGTTGTGCATCTTTTGTCTATCGCATACATCATGAAAAAAATTTAAACTCTGCTTATATTTTGAGTTACATGGACACAATTTAATCATAGATTCCATGTTGGACTAAGTGTTATCCTATATAATAAAAGCCTAATATGCTAACTGTCCGGTCGTCCATTCAACCAAAGTGCAATATGCTAATGATATGCTAAGGCCGCTCAACCGCTACTATGATGTGCACTGACCACCAGGGGGAAGACGTTCTGACCAGTAGGTTAGCTTGCTGCTGGGGTCTGGCCAATCGGGACTGAGTGAGATGGGCCAGACATGCCCTAGAGCCCTCCTGTAGTCCCTCCCCAGCTGGCCAACCTCCTGTGTCCCTCCCTGGCCCCGATTGTGCACTGGTGGGGTCCTTTGGCCTGGCCTGCACCCTCTCACAATCCAGGCTGAGGTACCCCCACCCCGAGTGCACGAATTCGTGCACTGGACCTCTAGTACAAAAATAAAAGAAGAGCATTTCTGTTGCCCTCAAGGAGACTGAACTTAAATTGAAATTAAAAGGCTAATGAATACACACACACATATGCTTAGCCTGATTTTTCACCGACTTTTATGGTTCAGTTGCTAAACATTTGAATTGCTCCAATATACATATACCAAGTCACCACTATTTTTTAGTATTACTCTGTCTAGCCATACTTAGAACTCAAGTATATATGTTAAATTATTAGGCAACATTTTATATCTGAAATTGTTTTCTAGATAACTTTTGGTTTATTTGATCATTGTAAAATTAAGAGCAATTAAATATTTTGTTCATATTTCATAAGAAAATAAACTAGACATTTCCCAATTAGGCTGTGAGTCACTTGAAGGTATATTGAAAAAATAAGAAATATATAAACTCACCATGATTAGGGGAGATCCATCTTATTGTTTTTGGTCTCTGTTTTCCCCATGTCTAACACAGTACCTGAAAAAGTAGTTAATAAATGTGTCTGGTATGAATGACATAATTGAAGAGTTTGAATGAATGAGCTAAATCTAATTCTCTCTTGCTTTTGTCTTTCTCCCTAGACTCCCAGGAAGGCAATTACAAGTCAGAAGTCAATAGCAAACCCAGGAAGGAAAGGACAGCATTTACCAAAGAGCAAATCAGAGAACTTGAAGCAGAATTTGCCCATCATAATTATCTGACCAGACTGAGGAGATATGAGATAGCTGTGAACCTGGATCTCACTGAAAGACAGGTAAAGTCAGACTTTGTCATTATATGATATTTTTAATTGCTTTGGGTCAACATTCTTCTCCAGGGACTTTTGCAATATCTAGACCAATGGTTCTTAAATATCATTTGGAAGACAGGTGTTTTATTTCATGATGAAAGTTTTGCCCTGTAAAATAGCAAAATTAAGGATAATATAACAATGTTTTAAAGAAAATGATACTGATTCAGTTTAAGGAATCATTCTTTAATCTGTGATTGTGCCCTTTCTGCCTTTAAAATACTTTTTATTGTATATAATGTGGGTAATTTTGTTTGCTTATATTTCAAATATCTCCTTATATAGTGTAATAGAAAGTAGGCAACACCATGTGAGTTTCCTCAGTTGCTCCGGATAAGGTTTATATTGCAGTAACACAGACCCCCAAACTTCAAAGATATAAAAAAAAGTTCATTATTTGCTTACTGTCTATACTAACTTTACAAGTCCAACATTCCAAATAATCACTCACCAGACCCTGTCTCTCTGGCATCTCAATATGTGGTGTCCTTGGTAACCACCGGAGGTAAGACAGAGTTGGAGGTTCATGCATTGACCTTTAAATGTTTTCACCTGGAAATGACCCATGTCACTTCCATTTACACTCTAACGTCCGGAAATAGTCAATTGTGCCACTTTATTTCAAGGGGGCTGGGAAATGATGGGAGCAAGGGCACAGAGGTCATTGGTAAATATTTCTGACTTATCACCCAAAAATTTTTTTGAAACTGTATTGGTCTCAGAAATTCAAAATTATGGTCCATTCATTTAGAGAACATTTTGGCATTATTAGTACTCTGTGGACTCCAGTAATAAGACTTTTAGGTTCTGTCTTGGATTTTATTTGAATGGCAAGTAATTCTCCCCAGTAGCTCCCAGTGCACTCTGCTATGAGTTCTGATTTGTCCTAGGAGAATCTAGCCTACTGATGGTTAACAGTTGCTAATCTTTAGAAAAAACATTCCTGAAAGCAAATGCAAACATCTTTGTGGACAGTGCAGTTATGATTGGCACTCTCAGGGCTAGAGTTTCATTTCCTCCCTCACTGTACGCCCCTCCTCCAGGGATCCCATTGGAACCAAGGAAATAGAAACAGGGTGTGTACAAATGAATGCTATCGTAGAAGTCCAAGCTATTTTATCCAATTTCTTAAATCATCTGTTTTTCTTCTGTTAATTTCTATATTGTACCTTTAGATAGGATAGTTCTGGGTAGTGGAAAATATATGGAGGAAGACTTTCATGTGGTTTTATTTATTGGCAGTTTATTTTTTGTTGAATATTATGACTAGTACCTACATTATGAAGCACAGCATTTTCCTTCCTGTGAATGTCACATACAAAACCCCTTCCATAATTGTACGACATTTGGTGTGCTGGACAGTTGGGTCTAAAATCTGCATCATCACCCATCTGTGATTTTTTATTCAGTTTTTTAATTGTTATTTTTTAATGGGAACAGGAAAAAAGAAGGGAGGTAGGAATTATACATTAATGTTCTTTTACAGAGACATTGAATTCTAGAAAATACAACCAAGTTTTATTTTATTTTCATTGATTTCAGAGAAGATGGGAGAGGGACAGAGAGATAGAAACACCAGTGATGGGAGAGAATCATTGATTGGCTGCCTCCTGCACACCCACACTGTGGATGGAACCCACAACCTGGGCATGTGCCCTGACAGGGAATCAAACCGTGACCTACTGGTTCATAGGTCTATGCTTAATTACTGATCCACGCCGGCTGGGCAAAAAACATGTTTTATATGATACATAAAGGAAATAAGAAACTAGAGTTTGCTCCCATTCTACAAAAATGATAGGATGCAGTACTGTACTCTTACTCAAGAGAAAAGTCAAGATTCTATGATTGCTATTCTGGGGATGGCCTGTGATTACCTGTCATTATCTGATCACAGAGCAGAGGTTTTGCTTTTGGCTGTTAATAATTTCTTTTTAGAAGCAATTTGTAAATTTTGTTTTGGAATTTTGAAGGTATTTTGGATATTCTTTCTTTTTAACTGACTTGCTACACTTGGGGGAAAGCATTGTATCCAAGATAAAGTATATATATAAAAATTTAATCTTTTTTTTTTAAAAAAGGTCCCTTTTAATTGTTTTATCAGTTAAACTTTACTATGTAACAAACCAATTAAGAATCTTAATGGCTTCAAACAATAATTGACATTTAATTTGCTCATAATTTTGTGAGAAAGGAATTCTGATTTGGCTCAATTGGACAGTTGTACTGCTGGCCTTCAACTGGGGGGTCGTTCTGGGCAGCCTCAGCTGGGCCAGTGTGTCTCTTGTGTGTCATCTCATTTCTAATAGACTTTCTGAGATTCTTCAAATGGTGGTAAAAGCATTCCCAGGAGTAATTAGAAGAAAACTCCAATGGACATTGGCATTTTAAAGCCTCTGCTTGCGTCATATTTACTAATGTCACATTGTCTAAAGCAAGTCACATGACCAACCTCAGTGTCCATGTAGGAAGGGGCCACCTAAGAGATTGGAAGGAAGGCAAATTTTGTTGGAGGCCATTACTAAAACATCTGACTTTAGCCTCATGTGGGGGAGGGGAGAATAACTACAACAACAAAATGAGAGATAATAAAGTTTTCAAAGAATTGAAAATTTGGTATTATGCAGATTTTTTTATCCTATACATTTGAATTTGGAGTTTTATAAGTTCATATAAAAAGGAGCTGTATGCATGTGGAATTTAAGTACACAAACTAAGTCTTTAGAGGGCTGCTATTTGTTACACAGAAAATTGAATTGTTATGTGAAAAATCTGAACAAAAATACTAGATTTACCAATTGGAATTGTATATTCTTATACAAGGAAAAAAATCTCTCTAAAGCACAAAATGGAAATTAAAACTATTTTCTCTTTCTTCTACTCAGGTTTGTATGTCATAATGGATATGAAATAATTTTTAGCATAAACTATGTAACACAACTATCATCAGAGGGGAAACATCTTTGCTATGCAAGACATAGTGAATTAATTATTTTGTAACACGAGTATTTGTTGAGCCAGATTCTTACTGTTAAAATAAGCTGGACAAGTTTCTGCTAGAACTCACAAAAGAGGAAAAATTGAACAAGTATTAACAAGTGTGATGAGTGTTAGATGTCACAAGAGAGGCTGGTCTGGGAGAAGATTCCTGGTGATGCTAAGTCTTCAGTATAATTCTACACGTTTGTGCACCTGCAGTATCTTAAAATGAGAAAATAAAGCTTTGTTTATGTTTTCTGGGCTGAATTTTACTATGCTAAATTTATTATAAAAATGTTGCATGCTGTCAGTCATCAATTTTGCTAAATTTTGGACCCCTTTAAGGGTCTGAAAGCATATTCCTCCCAGATGCCAGGGCTCTCTTTCCAGCGAGATATTTCGTTGTTTTTTTCCTCTAGGTTGGGCTTTTAAAGTTATAAACATGGAGTTATAAAGTAAAATTATCTTCTTTTAATTGTGATATATCTATCTCATCACTTTGATTTTGCAATAATGCCATACAAAGTTACCTATGTAATCTTTCTTTACCCTATAAATTCTTAAGTAACATCCTTTTTATGGGATGTCCACATGTAAAGTATTCTAATTATATGTACATTTTTTTAATTTCCACTCTGCAAGCCTTATCTTTTCCATACATTAAAATAACATGAGATTTAGTGAAGTAATTTACATGTATATTCCAAAGATTTTATCTAACGCCATATTGTAAAATATTTTCCTTAACTTTAACAGAATTTTCAGTGTCCAAAAATATTTTTCCTGATTTTTAAAGCCTTTCAAGATGTAAATACAGAAATAGAATTCATATGTATAGAATATAAATGAAAAATACCAAATATTAAATAATTTCTATCCTTAGCAAAATCATGTTATAGAAATAATTTTCTCCTAAATGAAAACTTACTTTATATTCAGAAGTACCCTTTATACATACTTTGATCTAAAATCTTACCTATTTGCCTATACAACATGTCTATGTATAACTGAAATGTTACGTGTAGATTCCTTTATCTTCCTTATATTACCAGGCAATGTACCTGCCTCACATTTTATTATGTACCACATACATGTTGTTATAAAGATTTACAATAATGATTATATTTTCATTTAGGAAAAAAGATATGTTGAATTGTTAAATATCATTCCCCACTTGAACTTTTTGAACTTTCAAATCCCTACCTGAAGAATAAAACCTCACAGCTAAGTAAGATTCTTATGTCTGTGTCTTCCATAATGCAATGCCTTTACAGTTCAGGGAAGCCTATAATTCCTTGAAACTCCATCTAACCAAAAAGAAAGAAAAGAAGGCTCATCCTGCAAAGTAATTCCATGTTAGCTGTGCTAGCACATAGGTACCAACTAAAATTATTGTATTTTATGTTAAAGAAAAATGGAGACACTAAAACAAGGCTGAACTTCAATTTTTTTCCCTCACCCAAATACATGCTTATTGATTTTAGAGATAGAGGAAGAGAGCGAGAGCTAGAGAGAGAGAGAGAGAGAGAGAGAGAGAGAGAGAGAGAGAGATTGGTTGCCAGGGCAGAACATCAAATATTTTTAATTGTATAATGTTGTTTCACAGAATAGTTACCACTCCAGTAATCTCCCAGCTTCTAATTTACAGCTTTCAGTTTACAACATATTCTCATCCACTTCTCAATCAACAGCTAATAATCTCCAGTTGGCAGAGCCACTTGGAATATTTTGAAGAGCCAGTCAGTGTAGAGACCTCCTGTCCCAACGTATTTTTAAGTTTGACAAGCTTATTCTGGCTTTTTCATCCATCCAGATACACTTGGATGAAGCTCCCGCCAAATTTTTAATATCTCACAGTGGGGAGAAGAGAGACGGCAGTTGTATGAAACTGTAAAAGGAGTGACAAAACTGACATTTTTATAGAGTCAAGGCTGCCAAATATAGAAAGAATGGGAGATCCTTCCACTTCACAAAGTCATTTCACAGAGCTAAGCGAAGGTGCAATGTTGCCGATTCGTAAACTGAGGTTACAGAATAGACAGGCTGGATTCATGATACCTCTGCCAAAATAAATGGAAAATCCCACCTCATTGGATCATATTCCATTAGTGGAAATGAGAGGGATTACGTTTTGTTTGTTACTCATAAATCATTAAATGGCTCAGTGCCAAGTATTTTCAAAATAGGCATCCATTTTTTGGATGACTATGAAGGAGGATTTTTCATGTGCCAAATAAACAGTGGTTTTGCTCAGCTTTTTACACAGTCCCTCTCCTTTGCAGGTTTACTTCTGTAAATTTATGTGAATACTTTTAGTGATTTAGCTAATCAATTATGTCTCCATGACCTGACATATTGTCCATTCAAGGTAATTTAAGACTACCTGTATAGCCAGTGATTTTAGAATATTTTCTCTTTTTTTTTGGTTAGTATCTAACAGTCACCTAGAGTAATAGTAAGATACTTATTTTACTTAAATCATGGTGTCCCTGCTATTTTGAAAGACTAAACATGATTTGATTCCAACTGGAAAACGTGGGTAGCACAGTGTGAAACAATTGATAGTGGGATAAGGGATGGAGTCTTAGTTTGAAGTGAAAGAGAGATTTCCCAAGTAGCACGGGTTTTTAAAGAGAAATGTATATTGATAGTGTGTGTTGAGCCCTAAAAGCCAGATTCAGTACTGCCTTGAGTTTTACAAAGCAAAGGCTGTGTAGTAAGAAAAATAATTTAAGAAGATCAATAATAAAGCAAGATCTATAAAGAGCAGATCAATGAATCAATCACATAATTAGTTAATTTTAAGAAATATTATCTGTATAAAGTAGAAGACTGAGAAATAAGCAATTCATCTCTAACCATTTAAAAATGTAAATATCCAGGTATAAAATAAAACCTCAGGAAAATAAGGTCCTACCCTTATTGAACCAGCCTTGAGATTATATAACCTGTGTGTGTTTTAATGTTGTTAGCTAGATGAATAGATAGATATACAGATATATTTCTATCTATACATATATATTTGTGTATATATATACAAATAGAAAATACTTCTTATTTTAGAAACTTGATTGAAATGTGCTTTAAAGGCTCCCAGAAGCCTTTGGAAACAGCTGAGGATGCCTTGTCTTAATCAGATACAAATCTATCTATTTAGGCAGGAAGAGTAAAGAAGCTTTCTTTCCCCCCATTTTTATAATTACCTTATAGAGCAGTAATTTTCTACCTTTTTCATTTCATGGCACACATAAATTAATTAATAAAACTCTGCAGCACACCAAAAAATATATTTTTGCCAATCTGACAAAAAAAAATAGGTATAATTTATATTCATTCACACCAGATGACTATTGTCATGTTGGCTGTTGTTATTTTATACTAGAGGCCCGGTGCACAGAATTCGTAGGTTCCCTAGGCCTGGCCAGCGATCAGAGCCGATCAGGGCCTTCTGGCTGCCAGCCAGGGCCTTCCTTCATTCCGAGCCACCCCCTGGTGGCCAGTACATGTTATAGTGAGTGTTCGAACTCCTGGTCTTCTGGTTGAACTCCCAAGGGGACACTGCATATTAACCTTTTATGTATATAGATTATATATAGAGATTTGACAATAGTCAGGTACTACATGTTTTAAAAATTCTTGTGGCACACCAGTGTGCTATGGTACACCAGTTGAAAATCACTGTTATAGAACATTCATGGTTCCATTTCTTCAGTTCATCTACTGACTTTGCCACTGTATTACTTGGGTAAGTCTTTCTAGGGACTATTTACATTGGGTATCCTGATCAACTGCCATGAGTAAATTTAGTCACAGGAGATGTGATTAAATCTAAACATGGTATTAATACAATTACTCTTTGCATGTTTTCACATGTTAAAGATCTGAATAAATATTTGTTAGAGATTGTCTACAGTATTTCAAGTTCACAGATACAAATGAAAACAATTAGAATACTAAATCTACACATTCCATATGTTTAGAGACATCTAGATATGTTACTGAAGTTTATTTTTCATTCATATATTTGATATTATGATTATTTCTTCAAAAGATAGGCATTTATGATATCATATAAATATGGGTTATGGAGTTATATAGATTCAACTTACTATTGACAAATTTGCCTCTGGTCATCTTATAAAATTGTGTGACAATGGATACATATTTCATTTGTGTTCTCCGGTGATATATTGTGAGCCCTTATACCAAAATGTTGTAATATGAATGAGTAAATAAATTACATAGAGATAAAATAAATGTTTAGCCAATGGCAACAAGGATTCTGATGTACAGCACTTTTATTAAAGGCAAAGATATGCTTTCTAGATTCTGAAATACATCATTCAAACAAATTAATCACTTGGCTGCTTTCTTTGGCAAGTAGAGTCAAGATGTGAATTGATATTTTTCTATTTATTTAGAGTAGTTTTATCACCCAGAAAATATAAATATTAAATACTTTGTCAATGAAAGGATAAAAAGTGAGACTTCTTTATAATAAGCCTATGTTCTGAAAAGTGAAGTCTATAGCAACACTATAAATATTCACTACTAATAGAGCAGGCTATTATATACTTTTGTAACATTTTAATAAGAGTTTATTGAAAAATATTATCTGCATGCAGATATATTAAAGGCCTATGAGATTTGGTTCATATTGCACTGATTTCAAACATAATATTATGTTTCATTACTCAGATTCTGGAGATAAAGGATTTATTTTTATGTGGATTGTTATTTTGCTATGTTACAAACATACTTAATATGGAATCTTGCCATAGATCAAAGCTTGAAAAAAAGAAAATATTTTTTTAAAACCCTCATTTCTTCAGCATTTTCCAGAGAAATTGCAGACTAGAAGATAAAATTAGCTTTAAGCTCAAAAAAATAATAAAAGTTCACAAAATTTATATATCATGTTTTAAGAGGGACAGATTTGTTTTAATTGTATGCAATTTAATATTTGATGATTGAATTTCTAAAACCTGGGGTATTACCCTAGGTTACTAGGGCAGACATTCAGAAGGCACACAGGATGCCAGTAACAACAGATGAGATTCCCAGAGGAAAGAAATTATGTGATATATTAGCTGTGTGGCAGCATAGCAGTGTGGGATGTTGAGCCTCAGGGTAGTGTTCGATGCCATCTCATGGACCATTGGGGGAATCTCTTAGTAAGGGATTAGCAATGACACCAACTAAACCAGCAAACATTTCAAGTATATTTCATAAAATATGAAGCTAATCCTTATGTCAAATCCTTCATATTTAGCCAATAAACTGTTATTTACTTCTCTCTCTCTCTCTCTCTCTCTCTCTCTCTCTCTCTCTCTCTCTCTTTGCCTGTGAATGCCTTCAAGGGGGGGACTCTGTCTTATTTATTTGTATATTCCTCACTCCAATCCCTCCCATATCTCATTGATCACAGTACCTGTTACTAGACATTCAGTAATATTAAGTGTATGTATGAATGATATATAGGAACTTCAAGTCACCAAGGACAGGTGAGATTAGTTTTACTCAGTTTATAAATACAGAGTATTATATGAAATATACTTTTATATGAAATATAAATATAAATTTTAATAAAAGTAAATAACATTTTTTAAAATGAGGTATTAGGCATTTTAATGACTACACTTTCTCTATCTTAAAGACAAAACAAAAACTATTTTTACAATCCAACCAATTAAACTGGATTATAAAATGATCCTAAATTAAACTATAAAACTGTGCTGTTATTATTATAGCAATATTGACTTGCAACTTCTGTAATTGCTTTTGTAGATTTATTTATAATACTGATGCTAAGTAGAAAAACATATGCTTTTCCCAGAATCTTCCTCTCTTTTTTTCATTTTATCCCAATATTTTATAATATATCTACACTAATAAAAGAGAAACATGGTAATTAGCGTACAACCGCTACCCTTCCCATTGGCTAATCAGTGAGTATATGCAAATTAACTGTCAGCCAAGATGGCGGCCGGCAGCCAGGCAGCTGGAAGCAAACATGAGGCTTGCTTGCTTCAGTGACTGCAGACTCCAATGTTCCCCGCCTGCCTTGCCGGCCTCTGAGCTGGCAGTTTGAAACATTCTAACAAATATAGGCCGGGATCTCAGAGCTGGAGTTATACATTGTTTCGATTATAGAACCGAAAAACCAGATACCTGCTCTCAGAGCTAGAGCCAGAGCTAAAGCTGGCCCAGAATAAAATAAAAGGAGCAGTTGGGAGCTTCAATCAACAACCACCAGCCTGAAAGCAGCCCTCAGCCCCTCACCCAGACTGGCCAGGCACCCCAGTGGGGACCCCCACCCTGAAGGGTGTGTGACCAGTTGCAAACAGCCATCATCCCCTCATCCAGGCTGGCCAGGCACCCCAGTGGGGACCCCCACCCTGATCCAGGACACCCTTCAGGGCAAACCAGCCGGCCCCCAGGCCTCTATCCTATATAGTAAAAGGGTAATATGCCTCCCAGCACCGGGATCTGTGGAGCCGCGAGGCCTCCTGGCACCGGATCAGCGTGACAGGGGGCAGTGCCCAAACCCCCTGATCGCCCTGCGCTTCTGTGTGTAACAGGGTGTGGCAATCCCAACCCCCTGATCGGCCCTGCTCTGTGTGTGACAGGGTGCGGCAACCCCCCCCCCCCACGGCCCTGCTCTGTGTGTGACAGGGTGTGATAGGGTAGAGCCATAACCTCCCCATCGGCCCTGCCCTGAGTGTGACAGTGGCGGCGCCCCAACCCCCCCATCGGCCCTGCCTGAGTGTGACAGTGGCTGTGCTCCAACCCCCTGATCGGCCCTGCTCTGTGGGTGATAGAGGGCGGTGCCCTAACTCCCCTATCGGCCCTACTCTGTGCGTGACAGGGGGGAGCTCCCCAACCCCCTGATGGGCCCTGCTCTGTGCATGACAGGGGGGAGCTCCCCAACCCCCTGATCGGCCCTGCTCTGTGAGTGACAGGAGGCAGCACCCCAACCCCCTGATCGGCCCTGCTCTGTGCGTGACAGGGGGTGGTGCCGCAACTTCCCTATCGACCCTGCCTTGAGTGTGACAGGGGGCGGTGCCCCAACCCCCCAATCGGCCCCACCCTGAGCGTGACTGAGGGTGGCATTGCAACCTCCCGATCTGCCCTGCTCTGTGCATGACAGGGGGCGGCGCCCCAACTCCCCAATCAGCCCTGCTCTGAGCCCGACCAGGGCCTGCACCTAGGGATTGGGCCTGCCCTCTGCCACCCGGGAGCAGGCCTAAGCCAGCAGGTCGTTATCTCCCGAAGGGTCCCAGACGGCGAGAGGGCACAGGCCGGGCTGGGAGACCCCCCCCCCCAGTGCACAAATTTTTGTGCACCGGGCCTCTAGTCTATATATAAAAGCCTAAGCAACCATCCGACCGTTCTACCATCCGACCGGTAGCTATGACATGCAATGACCACTAGGGGGCAGACGCTCGACACAGGAGCTGCCGAGCTTCGGTGGCTTGGCAGCTGCAGTTCTCAGGTGACACACCCGGAACCAGAGGGGAGGGAGCCCAATTCTGGGGTGCATCACCCCAAAACAGCCCTCTTGCAATCGGGACCCCTCAGGAGATGTCGGAAAGCCAGTTTCGGCCCGATCCCACAGGCCAGGCCAAAGGACCCCACCAGTGCACAAATCTGTGTGCCGGGCCTCTAGTTTGAAAATAAATTTGGATACACTAACTTTTGAAGTTCTGCACGTCTCCATTCCATTTTCATAAGTTGTACCCATTATGTATTTGTTGCTTTCCTTTTGTTCCATTGCTAATTTAATGGAATTCCAGTATCAAATATGTAATCTAATTCCCAAAGAACATAGTACATAAAGATGTTAGGATTACTATATAATTATCAAATGCTTTCACATATATATTTATACACCTGTAGTATTCATTTATCCATATAGGTGTATGAATATATAACTAATATTGAAAACCATGAAGTCTTTTATCAATCTGTTTTAAAAGTTGAAATGGCAAAATTTCACATGGTAACAGAAAACAACACAAAATAGCCTATACTATTTATAAAATCCATACCATATTCTTACAGTTTTTCTTATAAAATTTCACAGAACAGGTTTTATACTGGTATTATAGAATTACTGAACCCTCTTTCCCAGAAAAAGGAAATAAGAGTAGATTTTAAGAAATCTATTCCTCTCATTTTCTGCCAAGATGATTTTGACTGGATGTTTCAGCTCTTGGTGACAATGATGATAATGTGTTTCTTCCATCTGGAATTGTCCTTGGAGAAAATATCCCTATGGAGAATCTTGAAAGACTCATTATTCCAATATTACAAATATGAAAATTGAGGCAGAGAGAAGTGTAATTTTCTCAAATTCACGCAGAAACTCAGAAGTGAAGCCAGGAGTGGAACCCAACTCATGTGGAAAAGATCTAATGCAACATGCTATATCAAAGCTTGCAAAGGTAATTAAAGTGAGTAGTATAATTACCTAAATTGTAGTACAGGAAAATAGTGTCATATTTACAAACCTAATTATATTGAGAAGGAGAATTACCTGAATGATAGTAATCATATGGATGGAGTTCACATATTTCATATGCTTTACTTTTCTGTCTTGAATGCTTTAAAAAATTGGGAGTTTGAAGTATAACAGGAACAAAAATAATTAAAAGTACAATCTAGAGCCAAACAAATGCCAGGTTTAAATGTTGGCACCAAGTGTACCTATTTCTGTAATCATAGGCAAATCACTTAACCTTTGAGTCTCAACTTCCTCATCTATAAAATAGGAATAGTGTTTAAAATATCTGGAAAGTATATATTACAAGTAATGCATAAATAGCACCTATTAATATGGTTGCATAGTCATAAGTAAGTATGTGTGGTTATTAGGTAATAATAATACATGCACACACATCAGCTAGTTTTTAATATATCTTCTTTTACTGTATTTTGAGTTATTCATCAGATTTTTTCCAAATTTCCTTATTATTTTATTTTCAAATGGATTAATATAAGTATGGGTAATACATTACATGATACAAGATTTCAATTATGGCCTAATAGACCACTGAAAATTCAGAGTTAAATCTTAGTTTAAATATTTTTTGGTACAGGCATCTGAGGAAACTACTAGTTTCGACGGAGTGTTGTGATATGAGTAATATTAAAATAAAAACATGTTTGGAAATTGATATTTCTTTTTGCTTTCTCTTAGCACCATGCTAAGAGAAATTCAGATTGTTTCTGAAATGAAAATGGAGAATATTTGAAATATTCCTGGAGTAGAATAAAACAGAACTATCCAGACCAGATATAAAGACTTATTATAAATTAGAATATTAAGACTGTGGTTTTGTCAAATCAAAAAAGCTGTGCATATATGGAAACTTGATTTAGAACAGAGTCAAACAGTGATCAGTGGGAAATGATGGGATATTTAATAAATTGTCCTGGAACAACTTGTTATCTATATGGAATAAAGTAAATTTAGATCTTTTCCTTGAAATAGGTATGAAAACAAATACTTTAGGGATTACACACTTTAATTGGAAATGCAAACTTTAAAACTCTTAGAAGAAGACATAGAAGACTTTCTTACTGTCCTTGGCAGAAAGATGGGTCTTCATGAAGACATCAAAGTAATATGCATAACAGAAAATTGATAAATTTGAATATATGAAATCTTAGATTTTCTGATCATCAAAGGGCACTCGAAGGACTGAAAAAAAGATCCAATAAATTGAGAGACTATAATATCAGCCATATAACCACAAAGCATTAAATTAGCGTTTAGAACATACTTTAAAAATCTATAAAGAATAAATTTAATTTTAAAAGAATTCAATGCAAACCAAATATGCAGAAGCACTTTAGAAAAGAGGAAATGCAAATGGGCCATAAGCATTGTAAAGATGCTTTACTTCATTAGTAATTAGGAAATGCAAAATAACATGCTTAGATAACATTTATAATCATTGTATTGGAAAAATGATAACTCCTAATGTTGGCAAATACATCTCTATATATAAAAGCCTAAGTGACCTTCCAACTGTCCGACCGATAGCTATAATGCACAATGACCACCAGGGGGCAGACTTTCAATGCAGGAGCTGCCAAGATGTGGTGACTTGGCAGCTGCGGCCCTCAGTTGATGCACCCGGAACCAGAGAGGAGGGAGCCGGATTCGGGGGTGTGTCATCTGAGAATGCCCTCTCGCAATCTGGGACCCCTCAGGGGATATCGGAGAGCCGGTTTCAGCCCAATCCCCACAGGCCAGGCCCAGGGACCCCACCAGTGCATGAATTCATGCATCAGGCCTCTAGTGAGTAAATAAAAACTCTTACACACTGGACTGTGGGAGGTTAAATTGATGCAACTTTGGAAAATAATTTTTCTGTATTATGTTAAGTTGAACATTCACACAACTTGTGACCCATCAGTGCAACTCCTGGATATATACTTAGAGAGGTTTGATCATGTTTATCAGAACACACATACAAGAATATTTATAGCAGCACCATTTATAAAAGAAAAAAAAAGTAATTCAAGTGTGCATGGACAGGAGAATAGATAAACTGTGGTATATTTACACAATGGAATAGTATAGTCATTTTTAAAAAATGAGTGAATACAGTTCCTTAAGTCAATATGGATAGGGCAAGAAGCCTAAAAGACAATTGAACTTAAACAGTACTTTTTAAAGTAACACGTTCTGAAACCTGTGTGTTTGCTTTAAATAAAGACTTGGGGATGATAAACACAATGTGAGAGGACACTTAGCTTAACAAGGATATACAACGATGAGAAATGCAGTATGAAAGGGAAAATGTTCCTCCTAAAGAAAACAGTGAAATGATGCCAATATTTTTCTGGTTCTGATCATGGATAGGCACCTAATGGATATTTAAAATTATACATGTGTAATTTTAGATAACATTCATAATAATTAAATATCTATATTTAAATGTACTAGGTAAATTCAATTACTATGTTAGAAGGAAAACATCTCTACAAAGCTGATGTGAATTATATAATGTCTCATCTCAGTATTAGTATTTAACAAATATCAGTGAAAAATTTTTTTTTATTTTGACCTTAGTTTTAGGAAATTATAGGAATTACATATTTACAAAGTAAAATGAAAGTACAAAAGGCAGACAAAAATAGTTCAAAAGAAGGGACTCACTCCGAGGTGCAGTGCTCAGAGAAAGCTCTGGGAAGCAGCGGCGGCCGGTGCTCACAGTGCCCTTTCAGACCCAGCTTCCTCCGTTGTCCCTGAGCACGTGTCAGATTGGTTCAGGAACTGACAGCTAGGTGTCAAGTCGAAGAACTTGGGAGAGAGGGAAGATTTTCACCAAGATAATTATTAAAATGTTGTAACTGTGGATGGTGCCAGATGGTACTAGCACTACTGTGATCACTTCGTGAGGTATATGTAGTCACTGTGTTGTACATATTATTTATTATGTACAATAATACATACATACAATAATACACCTGAAACTAATATAAAATTGCGTGTCAACTGTAATTGAAAAATACATTTTAAAGGATGTTAGCTCTAACTCATAGAAACCCTTGGTAAAGCCAGATACCTGTGAATAACCTAAAACAATAGTTCTTTCTCGTCTATTTTTATATAGTATCTCATAAAATTGACATGCAGCACTTCATATGGGCCTTCTGAAAGTTTAAAAAGTATTATCATGAACATGAGACCTGATTAAATTCAGTGTTGGTGTATTTTCATATTCATTCCTTCATCATGTCTTTGTGTAAGACATTGAGGAACTGCTTTTTCATTGGCAACAAAAAAGGAGGGGGAAATGCCCATTTAATTTTCTTTCTTTCTTTTGCTTGTTTGTTCCTTGTCTTTGTTAAAGGTGAAAGTCTGGTTCCAGAACAGGCGGATGAAGTGGAAGAGAGTAAAAGGGGGACAGCAAGGAGCTGCGGCTCGAGAAAAGGAACTGGTGAATGTGAAAAAGGGAACCCTCCTCCCTTCCGAGCTCTCGGGC
Organism: Myotis lucifugus; assembly: GCF_000147115.1. Lineage (NCBI taxonomy): Eukaryota > Metazoa > Chordata > Mammalia > Chiroptera > Vespertilionidae > Myotis > Myotis lucifugus. Next base: position 10,768,645 of record NW_005871063.1, on the reverse strand, counting down.
ATTGGCGCGGCCACCCTCCAGCAGACAGGGGACTCTCTAGCCAACGACGACAGCCACGACAGTGACCACAGCTCGGAGCACGCACACTTATGATACACGCAGTGAGGACCAGCTCCATTCTCAGGAAAGAAGTGTTGTGACGGCAAGCCTTACTCAAACATCGTTTACACAGAGAGATGACTATGACAGTGATTTTTTAATATTATTCCATGCAGGCATCTCGAGTCAGTTTCTCACGATTTCTAGAGGGTTTAACACTAAGTGCCACTTATTAAAGATGCTTCCCGGTGAAGATGGAGAAAGGTGAACTCGCTTTGAATATTCCAGGTGTGTGGGTGGTGTGTATGGCAGCGAGCAGGTATGTTTGCTTTTGCTTGCACTGAAAGTGGAATTGCTATCAAGAGCAAACTCTGAGACATTTTCATTCCACATGCCTCCAGAATGAAGATGCAGAAGATGAACTTGCTTTGAACATTCCAGATGCATGAGGTGATGTGTATGACAGTGGGCAGGTATTGGCTTTTGCTTGCACTGACAATTAGATTGCTTTCAAGAATAAAAACATGAAACATTTTTATCCTGAACAACCACAGTGCCTGAAATCACTCTTAAGTGGATAAAAAAAAAATGTATTTTAACTCTGTATATATTACCCTTAAGTCATTTTCCTGTCTTCACTACGTTTAGCAACGCATTCATATTAGCTGATGAAAATAGGCACTGACGATGACAACCAGACCAGCTTCCTGTCTTTATATCCACTTTGTCATCCCAGAGACAATCAGCACATGCTTACTTGTGTTCAAGTAGAGAAAAATACATTAGAGTCTGATAGGACATATTCTTGTACCACAGACAAAACAAATCTTATGTTGCATTTTCTATCAACTGCTGCTAATACATTATTATAAAAGTTACCTAGCTCCTCAATTCTTCCTATCTTATAGCTTGAAAAAAAATAGGATCATAGGCAAATCAGTTACCTTGCAGAAAGAGCTTTGTATGACATTGTCTGATTTTATTTCTATAAAATGTTAGCTGTTATGAATATCATTTAATTTACAAGAAAAAGGTTTACGCCTGATTGGTGATGGTGTTAGACAAGTTGCAAAACCAAATTGATTCCTCAAGTTGGTGGACAATAAAATTCTGAATGTCTTCAAATAAAATTCAGTAAAAACATTATTTTTTTCATATATGATGTATTCATGCAAAACAACAATCTTTGTATTTTGTAAAAAACAAAGTGTTTAATAAATGATCCTTTGTAAATAATTTTGGTCTCCCTACTATGTTTTCCTCAATTTTTACATGTTTTAATGTAAATACTTAATATATCCCAAGTTCATCTGCACTTGTGGGAATCCAGATGGTCATAAATTAATGAATCATCTACGTGTATATTTCTGAAAGTTTTATTATAAAAAAGCAGTCCTCTAATATCATAGACCATATAGTAATGGGCATACACTAAGCCATTTCCCTGATTTGAGAAATAAGCCAAATAGATTTCTTTGTGCGTTTTATTAAATCAAAGATAAAAGTAAGAAAAAATGTAATATTATTCACCACAATGAGATAAGTAAAATATTCATACGTTTTAAAGCGTATGTATAATATGTGTGAATTAGTCAAATAAGTCAAAATATCCAAGGTTGTTGATGTGAAAATAAGCTAAATAAACTAATAAGCATTCTCAGTACTGATGGACATTGCCAATAAAAAACTCAGATTAGCCCTAGCTGGTTTGGCTCAGTGGATAGAGCGTTGGCCTGCGGACTGAGGGTGCCAGGTTCGATTCCGGCCAAGGGCAAATGCCTGGGTTGCGGGCTCGATCCCCAGTGGGGGGCATGCTGGAGGCAGCTGATCACTGATTCTCATCATTGATGTCTCTCTCTCTCTCTCTCTCCCTCCCTCTTCCTCTCTGAAATCAATAAAGAAATATATATTTTTTAAAAACTCAGATTATATTAACTTGACATATTTTGTGTCATGCATGATTGCACATGCATTGGATACCTATGTCCTGCTTACAACTTTATAACATTGTTTTTCATTTGTTTCATAAGCAGAAATGTATGGAAAGATACAGCAGCTCCCCCCAATCAATTAGAAATAGAGAATAATGGTGAATAAAATTTTCCCCAAACCTTATTATTTCATTGATTTCATTTGTTTTAGAACGATGATACTGATGAAAAAATGACTTTAATTTACTTAGTCTAGCATGATATGTAGACAATATTCAAGACATGAAATAACCAGTTGTATCACATTTTCCCTTTGTGTAATAAATTTTATCACAGCAGTTAGCAATATTTCTGTTAGCCTTGGAGGGAGGACTATTCAGATTAACATCTTCCAGGCATAAAACAGACACTCTCCTATCAATCACTGGAATTAGTTAGAAGTGTATTTGTACTGATGACATCTATGTGGGTGGACTGACTTTCTTGTTGTAGGATTTAAATTCAAAACATCTTGACAAATTGGAGAAGTGGGAAAATATAAATTGAATTGAGTTCAATAGGGACCAAGTGGAGGATAATTCATTTCGGCAGGAAAATAATTTCCAGAAATAAGAGGAAAGGACCTCTTAGAAGCAGCTAAAGAGGGAGCCTAAGGATTGTGGTCAAATAGAATGATATAGAAGAATTACAATTTAGTGTGATAAATGAAATAGGAAAAAGTGATTCTGAATATATTGGACATTAAGGAAATGTGAAGCATTTGTTAGAGAATTGTGAGCTATTCGAAGGTGATGTAATGAAATTTAACTCTAGAGAACATGAAGAACCACCAAGTAGGACAGGCCACTTCTGACCAAAAGGGGGCATCATTTTATTCATAATGGATTAAAATTATCCACCACATAAGATGCTAGAACACCTTAGCACAATTATGACAAAATTACAAGTAAACAATCAAGCTAGATTAATTTTAATTAGAAGAATTGGCAGTCTTTTTGGAGTGTTTTCATATTTCCCATCTTAAAAGTGGTGCACAGATTTGCTAGATAATACCTCAACATCCTTCTGGAATTACACTCCTATCAGGAAATTTAAGATTTTCTCATGCACTATCAAGTTTAATTCACTCCAGAAATGACAAAATCTAAAAGAACTCTGTTTTTATTCTATACTGGGATCCTGGCTCTTTATGATATCGTTTTATATAATGCCCTTTGCATATAATTCTGTCACAGACTTAGTAGCTCTGTGGAAATTTATATAGCATGAAAGTACCTTCCTCTGAAAATAGTATGGAATCTTGGTTAGAGTCATTTTTCCAGCAGGATTTAGAGGGATGAACACTGCAAAGTTTTCCAAAAGTTGATCCACATATTTTTAACTCATTGTTAACATGACCCCAATTACCTCTTACTTCCCATATTTACCTAGGGTTGTCAGCCTGTTTTCCCCTTCAGAGACTTAAGACCCAAGCTTGCCATTTTGTGTGTGTGTGTGTGTGTGTGTGTGTGTACAAACTAAATGCACTTAAAATAATTCCAACCATAGTTTTAATAACTTTTGAATGACATTACATAAAATAAATGTGGGAATGACTTGTGAAATTCAGTAGGGTTTTCCTTAGGAGAATAGAATTAGATTAAAGGGCAGAGGGAACAAAGTAAATGATAAAAATATATATTTTATGTTTTTAATGATACTGGTTTTCAAGAACATTTTAAAAAATCGCTGGCATATCTATAGTGGCAAATGCTAATTTCCTTTTCAGAGGAGTTTGGAGGTAATTACAAAGCTAGAATAAAATCAGTAACAAGATGGCAGAGTATTCTAAGTTAGTGATGAGAAAGATTTAGTGTAAAATATTCTCTCCTTTATTTGTAAACATACCTAGACTGGTGAGTCTAAATAGTATATAGATTTAAAAAAATACCTCAGTTATGCTGTGACCTGTTTCCTAATAAATTGGTGTTAAAGTAATTAAGTTGATCTTTGAGGTGAGTGGTAGTTAGATTAGAATGAGATGTTTATCAAACACAAATACTCAATTGGTAAAGTTTTTTTTAACTATTTGAGGAATAATTGTATTTTTATCTGTTGCTTTTATTGTATTCTTTTATTTTATTGATTAAATGTTAAGCACACAGTATATATTTAAAGCTGAACTAGTAATTGTGGGTAAATTATTTGCTTGATTTTGACTTTCTTTAGGTGAGAGCTCAATTTTATTTAAATTTGTAAACATTGGAATGAAATAATTTTTATCTCATTTCTATATTATCTAAGATAATATTTTAGTATTTTAAAAAATTTAAAAGTGAATAGAGTGCATGTTATCTAAAATGGTAAGATTAAAAGGATACTTCTTAACCCAAGTGCCCATCAGTAGTCAACTGGTAAGGGGGAGAGATCAACCAAAGTACTTATATGCATGCATATAGGCCTAACCAATGGACACAGACAACAGGGGGGTGAGGGCATGAGTGGGGGGATGGGGGTACTGTGGGGATAAGGACACATATGTAATAACTTAATCAATAAAGAAATTTAAAAAATAGTCAACTAGATAAAGAAGATGTAGTACACATATACAACGGAATATTACTCAGCCATAAAAAAGAATGAAATTTTATGATTATTAACACCATGGATGGACTTAGAGGGTATTATGCTAAGTAAAATAAATCAGACAGAGAAGCCAAATATCTGATCATTTCACTATATGTGAGATCTAAAGAACAAAATAAATGAACAAACAAAACAGACTCATAGATACAGAGAACAGACTGAGGGTTGCCAGATGGGAAGGGAGCTGAGTGAAAAATGTGAAGGGATTAAGAAGTACGAATTGGTAGTCATAAAAAAGTCACAGAAATGTAAAGTACAGCATAGGGAATATAGTCAATAATATTGTAATAACTATGTGTGATGCCAAGTAGGTACCAGAATTATCAGGGGATCACTTCAGAAATTATAATTATTTGACCACTATGCTGTACACCTGAAACTAATCCTATATAATAAAAGCATAATATGCTAAGTTTCTGACCAATTGGTTGATTGTTCAGTCCACCACTCGACCAGTTGTTATGACATGCACTGACCACCAGGGGGCAGATGCTCTGACCAGCAGGTCAGCTTGCTGCTGGTGTCTGGCCTGATCAGGACTGAGTAAGAGGACCGGACATGCCCTGGGTCCCTCTCGTGGTCCCACCCCAGCTGGTCAGCCCCCATCAGGCCCGAAAGGGACTGGGCAATCGCTGACCACACCGAAGGACCCCACCTGTGCATGAATTCGTGTACCGGGCCTCTAGTATAAAATAATATTGAATGTCAACTGTCAATATAAAAAATAAAACTTACATGTTCAATAGAAAAAGACAAATTGGCTCATGACATTACACATTTTATAAATGTCACATCAACTTAATTTCTTTTAGACAGTGGTTCTCAACCTTCTGGCCTTTCAAATACAGTTCCTCATGTTGTGACCCAACCATAAAATTATTTTCGTTGCTACTTCATAACTGTAATGTTGCTACTGTTATGAATCCAAATGTAAATATCTGATATGCAGGATGGTCTTAGGCGACCCCTGTGAAAGGGTCGTTTGACCGCCAAAGGGGTCGCGACCCACAGGTTGAGAACCGCTGTTTTAGAAGAATTCATCATATCCGAGTTCACTCCCCTCTCATTCAGGTCTACATTCCCGAATCCCCTTGTCTGGAATGCTCTTTCACCATATAGATCTCCTACTTACTACCTCATTTCCAAGGTGTCCACTTCCTCATTCAGGCCATCCTGGATCTTCTAAAATAAAATGGCACCACCTGTCACATTCTACCCCTTTAAGTAGTACTGTTTTTCTTCTTAGCTGTTAGGTAAGTATCTGCCAGTTTCTTCTACCATTGATTGCAGGCCTCATAAGTGCAGGAACTCTATTCACTGTGTTCATTGCAATGAGTCTAGCACCTTGAACAGTCTCTGGAGGCTCCACCACCAGCTGATATGCTGAGTTTGTGTGAATTATAAAAGAGTTACTTCTGCCTCAAGATATTAGACTGCCCACACCTGGTGACCATGGCGATCATTGTCACACTATATGCTAATTGTGAAGTGAATGACACCCCCTAGAGGTATTCAATGCATAATTTTCACAATTACAAACACTGATTCTGAGCTTGGCATGTTGTAACAATCAATAAATATTTGTTGAATTAATGCCTGAATGAAATGATACAAGGTCCATTCAAAGAAGTGGCTGTAAATCCAAATTAGTTGTAAAGTATAGCTCTGGAACATTTTTAAATGAACAATATATGGGTTAACAGCCAACCCAAAAATTTGGTTATAGTCTTCGAAATTGTGCTCATATGTACCACGTTGGATGAGAATAAGTAGAAAGAAAAGTTAAGGGGACTAGGCTTTAACAGATGTTCATTTATGGTTTGAAAGAAAAGAGAAATTTTTCCTTCTGCTCAGATGCCTGTCTTGAAATTCTCACAATTTTTGCAGACAGTCTGGCTGGTTTCCAAATATACATCGTTGCTTGTCTGGTATGAGGAATGCCATCTGTGCAGTATGGAAGTCCTTTTTTTATAAAAATGGACTACTAATTACGCTCTGGGCAGGTGTTATTAAAGTGAAATCAGGTGTCAAGCTTACAATTGTCTGAAATCACTGTGTTATGTTGGAAAAGAATGGCATACCATATTGTAAGGTGGAATTTAAACGTGGCATGTAAGCATTCCATTTTTGGGGTGTTGCACAGGTCAGATTGCATAGCAAAGCTGTAAAACCTTCAGAGTACTTCCACCTCAGCATGGAATAAGCTTTACTTTAAATCAATGGTATAGGTTACATCACAGTTACATATGTCCTCATTAAATATCTTCCCAATTATATTTTTTCTGAAAAGCTTATGAAGGAGAAACAGTGAGTTAAAAAAGTATGACTACCAATTCCAAAATACAAAAATTAAGTTTGCAAAATTAGTCAAAATCAGCTTTTCATAGCTATTAAATAGGACCCATGTTATTATCAGAGTAAATAGTCCTCAAAGGAGATTATCAGCTCTCTGCAGGGCAAAATTAACCACTTTATTTTCTTTAAATATATTCATTACCTAACAGTATTATGTTTTCGCTACAGATTTATGTGACACAATTCTTTGATACTGTGCTGACTCATATAAAGCAAGATAGATAACCTCTCAGATAAATTTTAAAGAATGAGGATAGATAGCTTACTACCACAGAAGTCTTCATTGCCATTGTACAAATCTAATTTTTCCCCTGCTGATGGTGCAGGACCCGTTTGCTATTTGTAGCACGGTTAATCCACGGTGTCCTTGAGTCCTTGCAGCAGCTCCATTAAAGTGCGTATTGGCCGAGGCTACACAGGAGACCATTGAAGCTTAGCAAGAGGAGCATTTTGCCTAAACGCAAGTGCCCCTAAATGGCAGAGCTGGGCCGTATAGTTAAGTCTCTTGACCCCCAAATCCTGTGTTTTGATCAAAGAGGTTTTGAACAGAAGGAACATGAAGATACTCAAGACATAATACTTGTACTTTATAACTTTGTATCCGTGTCTGTCGAAAACCAATTTTAAAAAAAGCATTTTATAAAACCATAATTTTGTTTGACACATTGTTCATTTATATTTTTATTTACTTTTTTTTGAGGTAAGTTGCTTTAAGGTAATTAGAATCACCTGGGAATCTTTTTAAAATCCTGATTTCTGGGCCTCATCCTCCGGAAATTCTGTTTCTTTGTTATGGGGTGGGGCCACAACATTAGTAACAAAGAAACAGAATTTCCGGAGGATGAGGCCCAGAAATCAGGATTTTAAAAAAGATTCCCAGGTGATTCTAATGTGCAGCCAAGGTTGAGAACCACAGCTTTAAGGGGGAAGGGGTGGGCGGCCCTGAGCAGATCAGGGCGGTACTAGTGCTTGCAGATCACGTGCCGGGTCACGTGCAGGACCACGTGCTGGATCACGTGCCTGACCACCTGCCGCCCGCACGCTGCTCAGGGGGCCGCGTTCTGGTGGAGGGCGGTCTGCACGCGCAGGGGGCGGGCTTTCCTGGGCGGACCCCCGCTTTGTGGTGGCCGCCACACCTTTGCAGCGGGCGCCGGCTCCACGCCCGCTCTCTGGCGGCGTAGCGGAAGGAGCCGGGCTCGGAAGCTGGAGCAGTTCCGCACCATCATCCGCACCGCACGATGCCGCAGCCGGAGACCGAAACCCGTAAATAGAATTCCTTACTTTTCAGGAACCTTCTGCTGACTCCCCACTGGCAATCCATGGTGTGAACCAGTTTCCGTGCCAGGTTTCCCCGTTTTGGGGGAGAATGATTGCTTTTCCTCCTTGCTTTCACCTGAGGTCGATACTTCAATGACTGCCACCTCCTTCCCTAGCCAGTGAGTTGCCTTTTGCTACGGGTCATAGCTGTTTCCCCAAAATGTCTACAGATCCAGTTGCTGAAAATAGGGTGTGACGTTAAACATGTCCCACTTTATGGGGCAATCAGTTTTGCAGACATTGTCAACTGACAAGGTGTCTCTTTGACATTTCTAGTGGAAAGTCAGCAGTATGCTACTGAATGTTATGGCCTTCTAGTGAGGATTTATTGACAATCAAAATATAATCAGATGTGCATTTCCCATTAATTGATTTTATAAGGAGCGTCTAAAGGAGAACGTTTAGGCCCAGCCGGTGTGGTTCGGAGGCTGAGCGTGGACCTCGGGGTTAGACTCCGGGTCAGGACAGGACACCTGCCCGGGTGGCGGGCGCGGTACCGTCGGGGGTGCAGGAGGCGGCGGATCAGCGACTCTCTCTCATCATTGACGTTTCTCCGTCTCCCTTCCTCTCTGAAAGCAATAAAAATCTATTTCAAGGAGCAGTTTTACTAATCTAGGACACACCAGTATGGATGACGAGGCCTCAAGGTCTTCCATGTCGTAGCGAGTTTTTGTAGGAAAGGGCTTTTCCCTGCTTCCTCACTAAACCGCCATAGAGAAGAGGTTGCCATATGGTGCGGTTTGCCTTCCACCACTTCCAGCTGCACCCGAGTCACCTACTGTCCCCACATGGTGCAGCCCTAGCTTCAAACCTTCGGGTATCGTTTTAGTTCGTGTTTCAAGGTTGGCTTTATGGTTCTGTATGTTTCAGAAACATTCCTGGCAGAATTCATTTCTCCTTTTGCTTGAACCACCCCCCTCCCTCCCTGCCCGTGTTTCACAAGCTGCACCTGCTCCTCGGAGGTTCTCCCTCCCAGCCCGGCTGAGTTCCGTGTGGTTTTCTCTGCACCGGGAGCTCCGGGAGGAAGGCGTGATCGTGGGCCCCAATCTCAGTAGCTGATCTGAGATTCTGGAGCAGTTGGTATTGATTGGCTATTACGCTCTTTCACCACTTTTCGGAAAACGGACATAGTTCAATTAAAAAAAAAAAAAGATTGCCCAAATCAAACATTGGACTTTTTCTACCAAAACTAAGGTATACATGTTTCCCTTCAAGAAATGCTATGCAACTCCCTTCCCCCTTCTTATTCATTCTTCATGCCTATTCAGTATAGTCAGAATTTTTAGATCTCTGCCCCTCTTCATTATAATGAATATAAAATATATTTATAAGATCTGTATTTGTGTTGAATGTAATAATTACATATTTTACTTTAGATAATCTGTTTCTAAACTGATTATTTTGTATCAGTTGTTTGCTTTCTTATATGGCCCAGCCTGCTTTATAAACCACTTTTTCTCAAAAGTCTTTGAAAATGGATTCTTATATAAATGTGCTGAGAGAGAGAGAAAGAAAATGACAATTTCGTGTGTTCAGATAAATGTAATTTAGATAAAGGCTAGCAAACAATTGAAAATATAAATCTTTTAGTTATACACAGTTTTCAAATATTATTAAAACTCCATATATAACCTGGGATCCAGGCAGGAATGTCTTCTGTAAAGTAGCAAACTGATGAGGAGACTGTATTTCCAGCACATACTGTGATTTGAGTATCATTGAGTTTCCAGTGGAATAGGAAAACTATACTGAGATACCAATTTCTAAAAAATTAACTATGAGGTTTATGAATTCCCCTTCAAATATGTAAAGTAATACTTCCATTTCACTTTTATAAATTCACTCATCCTTTACGCGCTTAGAAGAGCGCATTACCAACATGACGGTACATTTTAGACTTTCACCACAGAGCCATTTCAGATGACTTTCACCAGGTGGCATTCACATCATGCATAGTCAGGCTGCCCAGTGATGGCAATTGCAAAGTGTCAGGTCCAGACATATAAAAAATATTGTTTTCCTAGACACTTTTCCTGTAATAGGACACATCTCCACAGATGCTTCAAGGTGTAATAAATCCCCATCAAAACTTATTAGCTCTTTCATTTCCTAAATCTACTCTTCCTGTGTTATGTCCTACTCAAGTTATACCACGTCTAGCCTCCTAGATGCCCAAGTTATCATACTGGGTCAAAATTGCCTCTTCTTTCCGAGTCCTTCTGTGCCCTCATACATATTGATGGTAGGTGGTTGGTTCCTTTATCTCCACTTTAAATCCAGCCCTTCCACTCCACCTTTGCTCTTATTACCTTGACAAGCACATTCATTATTTTATTAGAGAACTGGATGACTTTATCTTCCTTCAGAAAGGATTCAAGTTTGCTTCTGGGATTCTTTTATCATAAAAGCATGTAGCCTTAATCCAATTATGAGTGAGGTAATTTGTGGTTGAGCTTGTCTTTTGAGAGAGATCTATTTCTATCCTTATTTCAGATTGTAATTCTTTGAGCCTTTCTTCATTATTGAAAATCGAGCTCTAATTTTTTTCTCATACCCCACTCATTCTCCTACCCATCAGATTGTAGAAAATTTTGTAAAGCTTCTGATTGGTCAGTAACTTCATCTCATTTTAGTTTCTGAGGTGATACTTATAATCCAGCAAATGATTTAATATAGAAGAACCACTAAATGTCAGAATTACTTATGTTCATATTCCTCCTTCTCAGGACTGGGGCTTCTCAGGCCTACGGGGAAGTGGCGATAAGTGTAAAGATCCAGTTTTCAAACTGAGCAACCCAATGAAGGGGAGTACACTTCACAATGTTGTGCAACACTACTTCTATCTAGTTCCAAAAATGTATCACCCCTAAAGAAAACCCCATAACCATTGAGCACCTACTTCCCATAACCCCCTCACTCTCCAGCCCCTAGAACAGTGGTTCTCAACCTTCCTAATGCCGCGACCCTTTAATACAATTCCTCATGTTGTGGTGATCCCCAACCGTAAAATTATTTTCGTTGCTACTTCATAACTGTAATTTTGCTACTATTATGAATCATAATGTAAATATCTGATATGCAGGATGTATTTTCATTGTTACAAATTGGACATAATTAAAGCATAGTGATTAATCACAAAAACAATATGTAATTATATATGTGTTTTCCGATGGTCTTAGACGACCCCTGTGAAAGGGTCGTTTGACCCCCAAAGGGGTCGCGACCCACAGGTTGGCGACCCACAGGTTGAGAACCGCTGCCCTAGAAACCATTAATTTTCTCTCAGTGAATTTACCTATCTGAATATACCATAGAAATGAAATCATATAACTGGACATTTTGTGTCTGTTGTACTATGTTAAAAGTACTTTATTCATTTTTATGACTAAATAATATTCCATTGCATGTATAGAACACATTTTGTTTACTCATTCATTTATTGATGGGCATGGGTTGTTTTTACTTTTTGAGTATTGCAGATAGTGCTGCTATAAACATACATGTGTAAGTATTCAAGTTCTTAATTTCAATTCTTTGATGTATATATCAGGAAGTAGAATTGCTGGGTCATATGCTTATTTGATGTTTAACTTCTTGAGGAATCACCAAACTGTTTCTGCAGAAGCTGAACCATTTTACATCCTTACTAGCAATGTCTGAGAGTTCTAATTTTTCCACATTTTTGCCAACAGTTGTTATTTTCTGTTTTTGTTTTAAATAGTAGTCATTCTAATGGGTGGGAAGTGATATCTCACTGTGGTTTTGATTTACATTTCTCTAATGAACAATGTTGAGCATCTTTTCATGTGTTTATTGGCTTCCTGTATTTCTTATTTACTAAAAATGTTTATTCAAGTCTTTGACCCATTTTTTAATTGGGAAGTTTGACCTTTGTTTTTGAGTTGTAAGAGTTCTCTATGTATCTTGGCTATTCTACTGGTAACAGATACTATAATTTGGAAATATTTTCTCACATTTTGTGTGTCATCAATTCATTTCTTGGCAGTGTACTTTGATGCATGAAAGTTTTCATTTTTATTAAGTCCAATTTATCTGTTTCTGTTGTTGCTATTGTAGCTCATGGTTTTGGTGTTATATCTAAGAATCCACTGCCAAATTCAAGGTCATGAAAATTCAACCCTATGTTTTCCTGTACGACTTTTGTGATTTTAGTTTTATGTTTAGGTTGTTAATCATTTTGAGTTAATTTTTAATATGGTATAAGGAAAATAATTCAGCTTAATTCTTTTATATATGGATATCAGTTATCTTGCCACATTTGTTGAAAAGACTATTCTGTTCCTTTTGAATCATCTTAGCACTCTTCTAAAAAAACCCAACTGGATATAGATGTATGGATTTATTTATGGACTCTGAATTCTATTCTATTGGTCTATATTTTCAACCTTACATTATATTTTGTTTACTGTAGCTTTGTAATAAGTGTTACTAATTGTAATGTGAGCAATGGATTTTTAAATAGAACACCAAGAGTGCACTCCACAAGAGAAAACTGTGATAGATTGATCTTTTTAAAATCAAATTCTGCTGATTTGATTTTCTGCTAATACCATTTTCATAAATAAACTTTTCTTCAAAAACACAGGTTTAATTGTCATAGATTGATATTTATAGTCTTCCATATTTGACTTTTATATACCTCTTCAGATTTCACCCTCACTATAGGAATGCAGCAGCCCTAGAAAAATGAAACAATTTATTTGTTCACAGAACTTGCCTCCAGGGCTTATAGACACACACTCCCAGTTACATATTTATTCTTAATCTCATCCAAATGTCAACATCCTATTCATATCCTATCTTGTCTTTGCTCACTCTTCTTAATTTCTGCAGCTCTTATTGATTCTGCTATTACATTTACTGTGACTCATCTTGTATGTCCTGTTTATACAACCCTATTGCAGTTCTTTTTGGAGGTAAGGAGAGTTTTCTTTTACCAGCCCAGATAATGGCCATAATTATATGCTTAGGTTCAGTGTTTCCTACATTAAATGATAACCTTGCAGTCAGAAAAAGTCCATAGAGAAAATACCACAAAAAAAGTGTTCTCTTCTGAAGGAAAGGAGCATGTTTTGACATTTATTTATTCACTCAAAAATATTTACTGAGGTTTTGCTCTTTATAAGAACTTGGACCAGACTCCAGGAACCAACCATAATGAAAATACATTAGAGCATTTACTAATTATTGTTCTAGGCATACAGTATTATGCCTTCTTAACTCTCTGGGGCCTGTGCCTTTTAAAAATATTATCAGGTACACGCTGTACAAATATTTGCAAGGTTATTGGAGCGGTGGTGGGGGTGGGAGGACGGAAATCTTAGCTGAAAGCAGCAAGAACATTCATTGAGGAAGAGTCATATGCATCCTTCTCTATGTGGCCATATCATGCCAAGGAGACATGCTTTTAAGTCTGTTTTATACATCAGCACAGTGGAGTTTTTCCAGGCAGGCCAGATCTATGCCAAATTTGCCTCCGTGAAATCTAGAGAACAGGCCTTCCCTATTTTAAGATCTCGTAGCCATGAAGACTGAAGTCATCCAAATATCTCCATTTTCAGAGTTCATGTCAATATTTTTTCCAGCTTCCTGTAACTTGCTTTGAAATAGGTTTGCACTTTATGGTGATTCTAAAAAGTTAATGAGTTCTGTAAAAGTCATATCCTATTGTATCTCATTTCATCCAAAGTTTCTTGGGATTTTTATAATTTGAATTAATAAGAAATCTCTTATGTAAGACTTGTTTGCAGCAGGAGTTATCACAAGCATTTGCTTTAAATTTTTCCTGGAAATTAGAAACAGGTCCATTGCCATTTATTTTTATATCAATCTCTGCACACTGGTAATTTAATAAGAATGTAAAAAACTTTAGAATGAATTAATTGGCACCATTAATAATCACAGGGATGATTAAATGTCTTCACAAAGATGGTAATATCAACCTCTGCTAGTAATCACTAGAACCACAATTACGTAAAAAAAAAAAAACACACCAAAAACCAAAAAAACAAACAAACACCTTTTCTTTAAGGCTCTGTTTATAGCAAAAACTCTCTAGCAATAAAGATCTAGGGAGAGAAAGAAGAAAAAATCACCACAAAGTATTGACAGAACATACAGAAAACATATAGCAAGCTTCAATAAATTTGAAATACATGTCTTATAAAAGTATCTTTTAAACAATATACTAGTAATGTAGAAATCAATAATAAAAATCTCTAGAAAACAAATATTTGGAAAATAAATAAGAGGAACAACTATGTATCAAAAATAAATCATAAAGAAAATTGGAAAATACTGTACACTAAATAAAAACAAAAACATAACATAATAATCTGTCTTTATTCTCAGATGACATATATATGTATATGTCTATATACATATATAAATACGCACATATATATAATATCTGAATGTACAAACTACTTACTAAACCTCACTAGTGAGGCTAGCAAGGTAGTGGGATGTAAAATATAAGATTAATTTTATTTTTATATATTAGCAAGTAACAACAAGAAATTGAAAGTGAAAAATAAATACCATTTACAATAGCACCAAAAATTATGAAACTGTATTTCTATATATTAGCAAATAACAAAAAAATTAAAAGCAAAAAATATCATTTAATAGCATAAAAATTATGAAATAGTGACAAAGATGACAAAACTTATGCAATGTCTATACACAGATGGCTCAAGATTGTTAAAATGTTAATCCTATCCAGAATGATCTATAGATTACATGTAATATCAATTAAAACTCTATCAGTTTATTATTTTGGTAAAAATGGCATACGAATTCTAAAATTTATATTAAATTTAATATGATCTAGAATATGCAAAATAAGTTTGAATAGAATAACAATGTTTGAGAACTAATACTACCTGATTTTAATACTTATTATAAAGCTACAATAATCAAGAAAATGTATTGGTATAAAGATGGAAAGTACATTAATGGAACAGAATACATAGAAATATTTATACATATATAAAAGTACAACTTGTTGCCCTAGCTGGTTTGGCTCAGTGGATAGAGCATCAGCCTTCAGCCCAAAGGGTCACAGGTTTGATTCTGGTCAAGGGCATGTACCTTGGTTGCAGGCTCCACCCTGGTCAGGGCTCCTACAGGAGGTAACCAATCTATGTGTTTCTCTCACATGAATGTTTCTCTCTGTCTTTCCCTCTCTCTTCCACTTTCTTTAAAAAAAACAAAAAAAACAATGGAAAGATATCCTCGGATGAGGATTTAAAAAAAAAAGGTACAACTGGGTTTTAACAAAGCAAAAGCATTTCAGTGGAGAAAATACAGTCTTTTCAGTATATAGTGCTGGAACAATCGAGTATCCAAATGCAAAATAAATTATGACCTTTAATCCACACCTTACACCATATGCAAATATTAAGTTAAAACATTTGATAGGC
This sequence comes from Myotis lucifugus, assembly GCF_000147115.1. Lineage (NCBI taxonomy): Eukaryota > Metazoa > Chordata > Mammalia > Chiroptera > Vespertilionidae > Myotis > Myotis lucifugus. The sequence goes on along the minus strand of NW_005871063.1, from coordinate 10,752,933 downwards.
CTAATGTAAAACCTAAACCTATAAAACATGTAGAATATAGAAGGAAATATTTGTTTCCATGGGTTATACAAAGGTATTTTAAGTATAACACCAAAAACACAAAACACAAAATAAAATGTAGGTAAGTTAGACTTCATCAAAATAAAACATTTTTTAAAGACCCTGTTAAGAGAATGTAAAGAGAAGACAGAGGCTGGGACAAAATAAATTCAAATCATATATACATATGCATACATATATATATAAATACTACACACACGTATATACATGTATATATATGTAAAGATTCATATAAAAATATGTAAAGAACTCTTAAAACTCAATAAAAGAACAAAACAAAGCAACAACTAAAATAATAGAAAAATGGGCAAAAGATTTGAACAGACAGTTCACCAAAAGATGCCATATAGGAAGCAAATAAGCACATGAAGAGATACTCAATATTCATTAGGATAATGTGGAATAAGACCACAGTATTAGATCTCTTCATTCCTATTTTAAAGGCTAAAGTTAAAAAGACTGACTATACCCATTATTTCAAAGAATAGGCACTGTAACTCTCATATGCTGCTAGTAGAACTGTGAAATAGTATAACTGCTTTGGAAAACAGTTTAGCAGTTTTTAAAAAGTTAAACATACACTTACCACATAATCCAGTCATTTCACTCCTAGGTATTTCCCCAAGAGACATTAAAGCATATGTCATACAAAGATATACACATGAGTGTTCACAGCAGCTTTATTAGTTATAGTAAAACACTGGAAACAACTCACAGTTCATCAACAGATGAATAAATAAACAAATGGTGGTATACGCATATGACGGATATTATTCGACAATAAAAATGAATGAACTTGATACACACAACGGGTTGGATGACTCACAAATGTTGAGTGAAAGAAGCCAGGAGAAAAAGAGCTTAGTTCATGCTATATTATTCCATTAAAGAACATTTCAGAAAATGTAAACTAATTTGTAGTGACAGAAGGTAGCTGTGGTTGGCTGGAGATGGGGATGGATTTGGGGGGTGGTGTGTGAGGGGCAGAAGTAGAAGGACATAGTATAAAGGCCATGATGAAATTTGGGGCATGACTAATATGTTTATCATCTTGGTTGTGATGGTTTCCTGGGTGTACAGATAGATATATGAACAGTGTACTTTAAATATGTACAGCTTAGTGTATGTTGGTTATACCACAACAAAGCTGTTTAAAAATACTTTGGTCTGTGTTGCACTTTGAATAAATCTTTTATCCATGGACAATTTTTGTAACAACATGCATTGGTCATTTGGAAAATATCTGTCACTGAATTATACCATCAACCTGATGATGGCCTAAAAATTTTTTTCAAGTTATTTTTCGTCTTGTTGAATTGGAGGGCTTATTTAGTTCAATGTCTGGAATATATCTCTAAATACTAAAGTCTGCATAACCATAGTTTGTCAATTGTTCTTTGATGTTAAAACGGTTTCTATGAAAAAAAAGTGGCTAAGCTCACAACTCAGTCATAAAGGTGTCTTTTCTGGAGACATCCATTATATTTCAATATGCAACAGCAATCTTCTTCAGGGGTACTTTCCATTTTGTCACAGACCATTACAGAAATGTTCAGCCAAGGCTTGAGAGTTCGTAAAATTAACATTTTTAACTGTTTCAGCAAGGACATTCTAAAATACAACTGTTATCTTCCTTTGTGTTGTGCACTGCCTGCTCATTGCCAGTGCTTTTACACACAGTGAAAAAGACAAGTGATGTCTTAGTGCCATTATAAAAATAGTTTTGACCTTTTAGCCCCCAAAGGGTCTTGGAGAACCACAAAGTTTTGCATACTACACTTTGAGAATCATTGGAAATGATACAATTGAAAGTAGAAAAAAATTGATGTATTGTAAAGGCAAATAGTACAAAAAAAGCAATTAAAAACAACTTGGGAAACAAATTGAGTAAGTAAATTATATTCCAAATATGCAGTAAACTAAAATGTGGGATGATTTTAAACAGTTCAGTGAGTGTCTTAATATTTTCCTTGCATAGTCCAGGTTTCCTGACATTTGAACATACAAAAAGAAATATAATCAATGTATAATTTTTGGACAGGAGTGAATATTATTTACATAGGCATGCAATTCAGATCTTGCTTATTTATTTATAACCTTTAGAGTGGACAAATCATGTATGACTTGGTTGGCATTGCAAAAAGATTCATGTATTAGCATGGACTTTGTCAAAGTTCACCAAGGGACTTGGCCGTGAAACTGGCATGAACAAGGTGGAGAGAAAACAAGGCTGCTAAAAAATAGGAGGCAAGGGATACCACTAAACGTCATTAACAAGGAACACAGATTTAAAAATATACGTATTCAAAGTTACAAGGACATTTAAAGGAGGAGATGTGGGAGAGTGTGATGGCATGAGTGAGCTAAATCTTCAGTTTCCAGGGCAAGGGGATCAGTAAAAACTGTGGTAACTGATGAGTCAAAATTAGAGTAGAGTAGTCACGGAAATAGCTTCTACTGTGAATAATAGAATTCTGTTTCTAGAAAGTAGGATTGAGGTAAAGAGGAAGGATCATGCTTTATAATATTATGTTTTCTGTGGTGATTTCTTCCAATGAAAGCAGTCATTGAATACATAATTATATAAATAATATGTAGCATATGTAACATAGTAAAAAGCACGTATTATTTTACATATTATATATAAGTTATATTCATTATATATAATTCACAGTCACCTTGTATCCCCTGTTGTGAGGTGCCAGGCAAATGGAAGTCTCAATAAACAGTCGTTGAAAAAATAAGTATCATTGAAAGATAAAATTATTTTATAAATTATTTTAAAAATGATTTGTTAGTTAAGAAATAGAAGACACAAAGCATTATGTGACTTTTTTGGAGTTTACTAGAGCCAGTAAATGGTTTGAAATGTATACCAGACCAAGCCCACAGCCTGGGGATTCACACTGTATCCTAGTGTGGCACTGGGGATCCGCCTGTCAGCTCTGCTAGTTCAGTATTGGGAGTTTTGTTTTCTAAATTAGTCCAGTTTTATTTGATTTGAAGGAGAGCACTTTCTGTCTGACCCTGGAGCGATCTGGCAGAAGAATGATGACAGTGTTTGTTCAGCCTATTAATCAGGTTCCCTAACCAGCTGCGCGATTCTTTGCAGCTTCTTTCCTATACTGTGGGGCCTTGACTTACAAGTGTCCCGACTAACGAGTTTTTTGAGATATCAGCTGTCTCTCGGCCGATTTTTTGCATTGAGTTGACAGAGTAATTTGAGTTAACAAGCTCCCTAATGAACTCGGTATCGGAACGAATTAAACTCGTAAGTCAAGGCCCCACTGTACTGTCTTCTTCCAGCTCTGTGAGGTACAAGTGATAGTAGCTATTATGCTTAACATTCTTACAACCTACATGAATCTGACTGCCTGAATTTTATCATGTGGCATGTTGAGAATAAAGTAGGCCTTGACTTAGCATTGATTTTGAAGAGTTATCAAACAACTTGGCTCAGTCATGATGGCCTAATCTAAACATATTCCATTTGCTCTTAGATATATCAGTGCCATGTGGTTTTTTGAAGTACAACACACACACACACACACACACACACACACACACAGTCACACTGTAGGAAGAGAAAAGCTACATCTAACCTATTGGTGCTAGCCAAAGTGCAGCTTTTGGTTTGGTAGTCTCAGTACCAAGATTCTGTGCTACACTGGTAACCAGACTAATAATAAATGTCATATAAATCCCTAAAAATAGACCACTTCCAGTTTTGATATAATCTGCAAGTAGTTGGACAAACAGTATGAGAGTTACTTTTTGAAGGATGTTCTCTTTTTTGTTAGCTTGTTTTGCTTTTCTAAGATAACGTTAAATGATAGAAGTAAATTGCTTTGGATCAGTTCTAAAAAGCATTTCAAATCCAATAAGTGACTGCTTCTTTCACATTGCTCTCTCTGCCTTGCCTCTCTCCAACTGCACATCATGTCATGAGTTGCGTTTAGTTCAGGCCCAGCATTCAGAACCTCAAACAGGAAGCATCTGGGGGTTCTCTGTTCTGAAGTATGGATGAGTGAGAAATAGCCGAGAATACTGCTTCCTTCCAATGTGCGATCAATGTCTGCTCCCACTCAAGTTTGATGGATATCATTGCCTTTTAGATACTTCACTGCTTCCCACTAAACAGAATGCCAAAAATGTATATCATGTAAAAACATTCTGAAGTTAGTAGGTGGGAAAATTCCAGTTTTTAAAAATTTAACTTACATTATATATATTTTAATATTCCTAGTGTTTGAATCAGATGTCACGATTTCAGTTTCACCTCCCAGACTGGTCAGAATGACTACATTCTATATCTGCTTGGTGTCCCTTTTAAGTCATTTCTGCTAAGAAGTTGAGCACATTCTATTCCAAGGATGGGCTCACATAATTTTCATTAACAGAATTGCAGGGGCCTCAATATTAGCTTTGACCTTTGTCACCTTTCATGTACAGTGATGGTAAAACATATTGTATTTGCCTTGAGCATATTGATCTTTGAATCTGGTCACTCAGGGAACTGGCACTTTATACTGAGAAATTAGCATGTTCACCAAAGTGCCTGTGGGCCTGTCGCCGGGGTGGATGGAATATGACAGCCTCTTTGAAGCCTCAGGGCCTGTCCTGTTGCCAACATGAGATATTTTTTCTGACATAAAATGATCATTTCACATAGATTACACGGTTTCCTTTATGTTAATAATAGCATTCAGTTCATTAAATTTCTCACATAGAAAAAAAACAGTTTTAAAAGTTATAAATATATTGACTTTGAATAGTTTAGCTTCTTCTTGACCCCAAGGTCTCCTGTTTGTAAAATAGAATAATGCATGCCTCATAAGATTAAGATTAAATGAGATAATAAAATATGAGTCAAACTTTAGTTAAGCAACTCGCAATTTTGAACATCTTGTCAGAACAACTGTTTATTGAATGACTTTAATTCATTTCAAAATTAATCTGTTTAAAGGAGAAACTTTATATTATAAATATAAATGAATACTCAGTATTACTGTCTATATACAGATGGTAATTAAAAATAACACAACAAAGATAAGTGTTTAATGTATACTGAAATAATTTAAATACAAATAATAAATGGTTACTTAATTTATAAAATGCATAACTTAAAGTGTCCCTGAATGAATAAAAAAATATTAAAAATCAGTTTGCCATGAACTCACCATTGGAACCAGTATTGCTTTCTTTAAGATGAAGAGGAGGTTCTTTGTCTGTAAGTGTTTTTCTTTTGATATCAGTTAACCGTGGTCGGCAAACCGCGGCTCGCGAGCCACATGCAGCTCTTTGGCCCCTTGAGTGTGGCTCTTCCACAAAATACCACGTGTGGGCGCGCACTTACAGTGCGATAGAAACTTTGTGGCTCTTCCACAAAATACCATTTTGTGGAAGAGCCACACTGCGATAGAAACTTTGTGGCCCATGCGCAGAAGTCGGTATTTTGTGGAAGAGCCACACTCAAGGGGCCAAAGAGCCGCATGTTGCTCGTGAGCCGTGGTTTGCCGAGCCGCAGTTTGCCGACCACTGGCCTAGGAATAGCAAATGATATGTGTATTTAAAAATTTAATAGAGATAGGGAACCATACTGTGCTTGTAGGAGGAATGCCATTGTTTACTGATTTACCTCAAGATATGTTGACTTATCAAAAAGACACCACATATCTATGTATTTGCAGACTCAGAAATATTCAGTGCTTCAGAGGTAAAGTATTAAGTACATGAAATGCCAGATATGCTTTCTGAAAAAAGAGAAATTCTAAGAAATATATATAATTGTTTTCAAGGAACAATACAAATACATTTAAGAGAACTTTATTTAAATTGGAGGAAAGTTTATACAAAACTGCCAAACATTTTTTTTCTTTATTGAGTAAGGTATTATATATGTGTTCTTATCCCCCCTTGCCCCCCCCAACCCCCCCGCTCATGCCCTAACCCCCCTGGTGTCTGTGTCCATTGGTTATGCTTATATACTTGTATGCATACAAGTCCTTTGGTTGATCTCTCCCCCTTACCCCCACCCTCCCCTACCTTCCCTCTGAGGTTTGATGGTCTGATTGATGCTTCTCTGTCTCTGGATCTGTTTTTGTTCATCAGTTTATGTTGTTCATTATATTCCACAAATGAGTGAGATCATGTGATATTTATCTTTCTCTGACTGACTTATTTTGCTTAGCATAATGCTCTCCAGTTCCATCCATGCTGTTGCAAATGGTAGGAGTTCCTTCCTTTTTACAGCAGCGTAGTATATATTTTTATTATCTTAAAAGAATATCGAAAATGGTAAAGATGAAAACCAGGAAAGGCTAGTACAGATCACATTTTGATGCATTTTTAAGTAAGAACACTTCCGGCATCCCTGCATAGTTGTAGAGACTGAGCTGCAGGAGGGAACTCATACGGAACTGTAACCTACCAGCTATGCTCTCTTTGCCATTGGGATTGGGTTTAGAGGCCTCTGCACTAATGCAGGCATGATCAAGGCTCCTAATCTACTACTCAAGTCATGAATGCTCAGAGTAGGGCATTGTACAGTCTTAGATAAACATATTTTGTCATAGTATGGTAAGATCTGTAAAGTTGGAAAATCCTTGGGATTTGATGCTTCAAACATTCTCCTTGCTCTTGCTCTCCCTATAGCTCTGATATACAGGGCCCAGGTTGGAAACAGACATCTTCCTGGCCAGTATCAGCAGTACAATAGACAAGATTTAAAGATGGAATGGCTGTGAGAGTAAGAGGATTCAGGATGTATCTAAATTTTAGAAAACAAACATTTGTTACAGTCATGTGCTGCTTAATGCCAGTTCAGTCCATGGTGCTAATTCCAAAGATTATAATGGAGCTGAACATTTCCTATTGCCCAGTGACATCGTAGCTGTGGTAAAGTCCAAAAGCAACACATTACTCACATGTTTGTGTGATACTAGAGTTCATTGTGTACAGCAAGCATGTCAAACTCAAAGGCTAGCACGGCCGAATAAACAAGGTTTAAGTCTATGTGGGCCACAAAAAACACACAAAATCTTCAATTTCAATAGAAACGTAGGTTTATTTCAATAGAGACATTCTGAATACAAAGGGCTGAAATAAATGAGTAATCATTAACATAAAATAATAGAACATTTTAATAAAAATATTTTTTCTTGAACATTACTTACCAGACACTGAATAACTGCACAAGTTAATAAGCATAATGCAAATAAACCTATTTTCTTGTTCTCCGAAAGCGAAATATTTCTGTTGCACACACCAAACAAGTCTTCCAAAACTAATGACATGGCAATAGGTTGTTAAAATATTTGCTGCTAGTATTAGTGGAGAGAAATGGTGCACCCATTTGTAAGATGCGTAAGGGAAATGAATGCATCACGATTATAGTAATCAGTCATTAGCCAACATTGTAGCTCATTATTATTAATTATGTATAACAGGATATTATAAAAATTCAGTTATGAAATTTTTTTAAAACATTTCTTACATACCGTTATATTGGCTGGGCCGCAAAAATATTCGTTGTGGTCCGTATGCAGCCCACAGACCGTGAGTTTGACGTGCTTGGTGTATAATAATGTCCTAGGCCAGTGATGGCGAACCTATGTGATGGCGAACCTATGACACGCGAACTCATTTTTTTGGTTGATTTTTCTTTGTTAAATGGCATTTAAATGTATAAAATAATTCTCAAAAATATAGGTCTTTGTTTTACTATGGTTGCAAATATCAAAAAATTTCTATATGTGACACGGCACCAGAGTTAAGTTAGAGTTTTTCAAAATGCTGACACGCCGAGCTCAAAAGGTTCGCCATCACTGTCCTAGGCCTTCACATTCACTTATCATTCACTCACTGAGTCACCCAGAGCACTTTCCAATCTTGCAGTCTTCATTCATGGTAAGTGCCCTATACTGCTGTACCATTTTTAATCTTTTAGACCGTATTTTTACCGTACCCATTTTTAAGTTTATATACACAAATACTTACCAACGTGTTTTAATTGCCTACAGTCACATGCTGTGTAGGTTTGTAGCCTAGAAGCAATAGGCAATACCACATAACCTAGGTGAGTAGTAGGCTCTTCCATCTAGTGTCGCCAGAGTAAAGGGGTCCACATCAAAGCCCAGTAAGACACAAGCAGGAGCGTGCAGCAAAGAAAGGGGTTGATTCGTAAGAAGTGGCCTGTGCTAAGACACAGGTGAACTAATCCTAAGAGACCTGGCTCAAGTATGGCTTCCCCGGGAATGGGTTATATAGGGGGGGAAATCATTACTCATGGGACTAAGGGAGTTTGGGTCTTGGTCAGGTTTGTAGTCTCTCCTGATTGGTCTGGGCTGAGGTGAGGGGAGGGGTAGTTGATCAGTGCAGCTGGTCTTGATGTCAGCCATGGCATCACTTCATCTGGTTCTGCTCCTTTTCTGGGCCTAGAGCCAAAATACAACTGAGGCCTAGATGCTATCTCTAATTTGACCGAAACTTTAAAAAATTATTTGCCACATGACAAGAAGAAATGAATGCATCTTACACCAATACACTCAATAAAGCTTTATCATAAAACAGAGAGAAATAGGTGATAAAAATTAAGCAAGGAAAATACCAGCAAGAATCACTGTGAATTCAGGGGTGAGTTTAGTATGCCACCACTGGAATCTTATACACTTGCCAGATTTATGCCCTAAATTTAGCACTAAGCTACATATTAAACCATCTGAAGTGGGAAACATGATTAGGTAGGTGATTCATAGCATCCATAAAATTAAATAGCACAAATGCTGTTCAGGAGAAACATATTATTCTTGGTACTGAAACGAGAGAGAAATTCCTAACCACATGTCCTAGAGAATGATAAGAACTGGATTTATGTCTACGATGAATTGCTTCAACTCTGTTTCATAAAAGAAGGTTCACAGGTCTTTTCAACAGCAGGCTGCAGGTTCTGTGATGGATATTTAGGGAAAGGACTTTGTCTGATCTGCTGGTGTTATTAGAAACACACTTTTGCATGTAGTATAGAACACTATGCTACATGGCACATACAAGTCTTTTATGGTGATTTTTCCCTCAGATCATGGTCATTAATTCCCATTACCAAAGGTAGGTGTCCATTCTTTCCCAAACAGAGAAATGGCCCTATAGAGACCGTAAGTGAGACAGAAATCCCCATGTAACACATTTTCTCACAGGTGTTCGCAAGTATTAGATTAACAGTAATTCTTTAGTAAATTATCATTGATAAATTGCAAGTTGAGCAAAGTAAAATAAATTTACTTGCTGCTGGACTTGTCAGAATCTTTAAAATAGTTATTACACAATACATTTCTCTCTAAGATATATATATATATATATATATATATATATATATATATATATATATATATATATGTTATTTTGTGTTTTCCAAACATATTTTCCAAAATAAATTCTTCTCTTTGTGGAGAATCTCATGAGTTATTTCAAAAAATACTCTTGAGATCTTCCACATTCTTTTATTCTGCCCTGTGCATTTGGATTAATTCCAACTTTGACTCAAAATCAATCCTATAAAGAGCAAGTTACATATATTCTGACACTGATATGTGTACAGCACCTTGAGTTGCTCTCTTGGCACAGACTACTGCTAAAATAACAATGAGATGTACTGGCTTGATGGGATTTTAAAGAAATAACTTCTGAAATCATATTTGTTTTCTATTCTCTGAACTCAAATATATGCCATAAATTTCTTTAAGGATCATGTTCTACCTGATCTTTGCCTTCTAAGTCATGGAAAGGACTTTGGCCAAGAGTAATAAAATCTGATCTAAGAAAATAGAAAGATTGATTTAAGTTTCACATGGTGCCATTTTCTAATGAAAAGTATTAATACAAAGGATTCAAAGACTCTTGGAGACAATATTAAAATTTTGGCAATGTAGCTATATTCTTTTAAAAAATGGACTCAAAATATATAGAAATGAAAATAGTGACCTTCGTATTATGACAACAATATTCTACCCAAATTATGCAGTCCTGTACTAGTAGATCTGAAAATATATAATGAAAAACAAAAACAAGCCTGGCTATACCAAGAGCTAGAAGACATGCAGAGCAACTGGAACTCTAATACTGATGGGAACACTAAAGAGTACCTACACTGGAGAACAGTTTGGCAGTTTCTTGATATTAAAACATATGCTTACTGTGCTGAATATTAAAATAGGAATAGGACATGAACTTCCATTACTTATATAATAAGATTACGCATAGTAATATTCAAATTGTAATATATGTTCTATATTTCAACTACAATTGCCATACAAGAAAAATAAATATAATAGATATGGTTTTCAAATTAGAAATGAAGCTCCTGAACATGGTTGAAGAGTCTGTATATGGAAATCATCCTTATGTTTAGCTTATAGCTATTCTAGTCAGTACTTTTCTATCTGTTCATAACTAATTCTCCTATTTCAGCTGTGAACTCCAGATTTATATATCCAACTGCTGGAACCATCTCCACTTAGAGGTCTACAGGCATCCCCTTATGTTTAAAGCCAAATACCCCAGTTTGTTCATGGTACTAAATAACTCCATTCTTTCATCTGCTTAAACCACCCTTTTAAACTATGCATCCTAATGTATCTAGAATCTTTGCACTTGTGAAAGTTACAGACGTGTGGTGCCTGGACCATATCAGTCATTTCTGAACAGGCCCTGGTTCCACTCTCCGAAAATCTGTTCTTCATACAGAAACTAGACTGATGGTTTTAATACTACCTAAGATTATGTGACTCTTCTGTTTAGAACCCTCCAATGCTTTTTTGTTTGTATTAGTTAGAGCACCTTTCGCCTCAAATACCAAATTATCCTCAAATAACAACTGAAACACATAACACATTACAAGTTTAAATTGTATTTAATGTCCTAGTGGATGGGTAGGTCCCCTCAAGTAATAATTTGGAGATCAACACATCTTCTACTTTGAGGCTTTTCATTTATCATGTGGCTTCCAAATTAAAAAAAAATGGACCAGAAATTACACATAGAGTATGAACTCATCTATGTAAAAAAATCTTAAATGTAAGATTAAAATATTAATGAAGCTCTAATCTGATTGATGGGGTTATGATGACCTTTTTTCTTAAACATGTCCTGCATATTCCTATATTTTTGCAATGAACATAGATTGTTTTTGTAATCTTAGAAAAATAAACTTTTCAACCTAGTGATGCAAGAGGTTTTAAGCCCCATTCCCCAAAATTGACTCAGCTGATTAAAGAGAAGGATATATGGTGAGGTGTTACGGACTGAATTGCGCCCCCCCACTTTATCTGTTGAAGCCCTGATGCCCAATATGACTCTATTTGGAGGTAGGGCCCTTACAGAGGTAATTAATGTTGAATGAGGTCATAAGGGCTTCTTGGATAAGAACTAAATGTCCTCTCACTCAGAAGGGTAAAGGCTGGAGATATGTGAGCACCAAGGCAAAGGTGAGAGTCTCCTTCCTAGCTTCCACCTTGACATTCACCTTAATGGGTTTTATTTAACACTTAATAGAAACATGTCTATACCATGAGCTGCTTATTCAACCCAATTTATGCCACTGCTGCAGTGGATGAGCCCTGTAATCTGTGTGTGTCAGGCCTGGTGGTGAGTACTAGGGCTCAGATAGACCCACCCTACTAGGAAGCATTTGGGCCTTTAGGGCCAGTGACAGCAGAGGAGAACGGGTTATCCTGCATGTTGGAGAGTATAGAATTTCTCACAAAAGAAAAAGCCCATGGACTTAGACGCTTTTCTGTAAACAAATTCTCATTTCCCCCAATTGTCTAAGTGTCCAAAACCAATAGACAAGTCTTCTGACTGGAACCCCTCTGCAATAGGTCATGATCACTCTGCAGCCTGAAAAAAGTAGAAATCACAGGAGGAATACCTTAAATCAGCGGTTCTCAACCTGTGGGTCGCGACCATCGGAAAACACATATAGCATATCAGATATTTACATTATGATTCATAACAGTAGCAAAATTACAGTTATGAAGTAGCAACGAAAATAATTTTATGGTTGGGGGTCACCACAACATGAGGAACTGTATTAAAGGGTCGCAGCATGTCTTTTTGTAAGACTGGAGGTTAAGGAGAAGACAACTAAGATAATTACCATAGTTCCAACTCACTGAAAAAGCATTCAGAAAAAACAAAAATAAATATTCAGGGCCTGATGGAGATTGATCATGTTTATAGCTTCTCCTCCACTCCCTCAACTTAAGATATATCTAAACTCCAAAGTGCCACACTTACCTGGAGGTATAATATCAAGGAATAGGTATCACATCTTTTTAAAGGGAAAATGAAGCTTTAGAAGATATGTAACCATTGAAGGACTATTTGGGAATGAGGGTGGGGAAGAAATTGCCAACATAGATGAAGGACATACTTTGAGTATTACCTCCTAGGAAATTAAAAATAATTTTAGGTTGTATGCACACAAAGAAGTAAATTTTAAGAAAAGAAAGATTAGCCAAACCGGTTTGGCTCAGTGGATAGAGCGTCGGCCTGCGTACTGGGGGGTCCCAGGTTCGATTCCGGTCAAGGGCATGTACCTTGGTTGGGGGCACATCCCCAGTGGGGGGTGTGCAGGAGGCAGCTGATCGATGTTTCTCTCTTGTCGATGTTTCTAGCTCTCTATCCCTCTCCCTTCCCTTCTGTAAAAAAAATCAATAAAATATATTTAAAAAAAAAAAGAAAAGAAAGATTACATGATAAGATATAGACCAGGGGTGGGCAACCCCTGGCATGCGTGCCAAACATGGCATGCCAGTAACTTTTGCTGGCACGCGAAACTCTCTCTTATAATCTTCCATTTACAATTTTTTTTTTTAATATCGACTTTTTTATTTTTCAGATAAATTCAGTGTGGGTGCATCTTAGATAAATAAATAATTTTACATAACAAGTTATCTTAAAGACCATAGACATGGATTGACGAGAGAGGAGAAGAGCAATTTCTATGCCTCTGCCTTAACTCTCCCTGCCTTCCTAGATCCGAACAGTGTTTTGGTTTTATCCACATACGCTTGTGAATCTTTGTTCTCAGTGATGAATTTTGTTAAGTCTCATAATAGGAGTAGCCTGACGGATGAAAGTAGTAGCTCGTGCATATCTCTGAAGGTCACGAAATATAAACCTGATGTAAAATCTCTGTCATCAGTGATGCAGCAGCAAAAGTCCCACTGATAATATCAAACGGAGTCATAAAGTTTTCTGTCGGACTATCAGTGTACATGTATACATTAAAAATAAATGTATTTTTCATCATCATATACTGTGTTTTTGTCGCTCAAATGAATTTTATTATTTCTTCAAGGTTCTTCACATACGTACACCTTAAGAGATATCAAGTAGGCTTAACATGTTCTCAAAAAATTAGGGTTGGCACGCAGAAGAATTTTGAGTCAGAGATTTTGCTGGTTTTGGCATGTACTCACAAAAAGGTTGCCCACCCCTGAGATAGACATAATAGAGGAACTAAGAGAGTTAAGAGAATTTAAAAAAACAAACACAGTGGGGCCTTGACTTACTAGTGTCCCGACTAACAAGTTTTTTGAGATACCAGCTGTCTCTCGGCATTGAGTTGATAGAGTAATTTGAGTTAACGAGCTCCTTAACGAGCTTGGTCTCGGAACGAATTAAACTCGTAAGTCAAGGCCCCACTGTAATGTCATTGTAGTATTTAATTTAGAGCGGGAAGACTGAAGAAAAATATACCCAAGGTATAGGCTAGAGCAAATAAGTTAGAAAGCATTAGAAAACAAGAGATGGAAATGGTCAGAAACAATATATGCATATGGAAAACAAATGGGATCTGGATGGTTTTGTAGGGAACTTCCTTGAGATACTCCTGGTGAACAGCTTTCTCAGTCATCTTAGAGAGCTGATTTGTTGGTTTGAACTTGCAGGAGCTTCCTGGGTGAAATTTGAAACTGTCCCCTATATGTCCAGTGCAAGGAAAGACCAAAGAAAGAGGAGTAGCATTCCAGATTGGCAGGTGGCAGGTTAAATAAGCAAGGGAGTAACATTAGATCTCCACACCCACCAGCCAGAATATTAAAAGTTTATACAGAAGCCTTAACTGGGTTCAGTCATGTCAACAACACATTGCTTGCTTAAGGCTGTGTCCTTGAAAACAGCTTAAGTTATTGGAATGGTGGGCAGAATGTACATGCCAAAGACAGGAGGGGGTGAGGATCCCGATTACCTGGGTTTAGCTGCAGGGTTGATCCTCTCAATGACTTCCTCCAACATGATTTCTAGCAAATTCCTCAGTCTAGCCCTGAAAGTAGTGGCTGCTCCTAATATCTGCTTTTTCTCTATTCTTGAGAGTTTGCTTAATTTGTATTGGTCCCTCATTACTCCATTTCCCTGTTGTAGCTGACAATTCTTTATATTAAACTGCCTCTGTTCAAATTGCTGTGATTTCTCTTCCCGAATGGACAGTTATCAAAGTCCCTAGAGATTTCTGATCACTTGTTTTTGTTTTTATGTCTTTTCAATACAAAAAAACTTCAGAAATTGTTTGTGCTGATTTATTTGCAATTGAGAGCACTAAGAGTAGTAGGTTTTCATGTTTTGCATTTTCATGGGACACTTGTCACTCGCATCAGGCTCTCCCCAAGCATTTCCACTTTAATTAGCTAAATAAATAAATAAATAAATACATACATACATACATACAAACTACAACGCAAGCAGGCCCCCATTGACTAGGAAGCTCCGAGCAGAGATCTGACATAGATAATTGGATAGGAAGGCACCTGGCACTATCTTGGGCTTCCTCATTTTGGTTCGGGTATAGGCTTAAAGCACTCTAGTCTATGAACCGTGGCTTCACCTGACACATTTTCCATCAATGTGTTGTTTTGTCTCTGTTGAATTTTTTTTTTGGGGGGGG